>NC_057355.1:4038125-4348750 GCF_016509475.1 Prionailurus bengalensis | reverse complement strand
ATATATATTTTTAATGTTTATTTTTGAGAGAGACAGAGAGAGCACAAGCAGGGGAGGAGCAGAGAGAGAGGGAGAATCCTGAGCAGGCTCCACACTGTCAGCATTGAGCTAGACGAGGGGCTGGAACTCAGAACCGTGAGATCATGACCTGAGCCAAAATCAAGAGTCCAACACAACCAACTGAGCCACCCGGGTTCCCCCTGGAATCTTCATTTTTTATTAATAATATGTGATATTTGGCTCAGAGAAAGGTAAATACTCCAAAAGAACCATAAAGTGAATATAAAGCAGGCATGTATCCTGGTAACAACAATTATTAGGTTTGTCCATATTTTTTTCTAAGAATATACAAACATCCTTCCCTCACACACACAAAAATAGAAATTACTCTTATAATTAGAAAGCCTGCTAGTGTCATTTTGACAAAGCAAATAAATTGGAAAGGCTACTCAAAAGGATAAAATAGCATAAAACAAATGCAGTCAAAAGACATATTGTAAAGAATATACAAGATATTAAAAGACTATTAAAGAATTATTGTTGTGATGAATCACTGAATTCAACTCCTGAAACCTACACTGCATGTTAACTAAAATTTAAATAAAAAAAAGAGTTGTAAGTAAATCGTATTAACTAAGATGATATACTTAAAAATGCTTTGAGGAAAAACAAATCCCTCCTCTCTCCAAGAAGAATGGCAAGCCCAGCGGTTGTGAGTCTACCGGGGCAGTCAAGGTGAGGAGCTCGAACAGAGGCAACTTTAGACCTTAAAGCTACATTCCACACGGTTTTCTAGATACCCTGGATCATCTTCGTGGGGAGAGATGTCCTAACCATTGCTTCAGGCTGGCCCTGGTTCGTCGTTGTTTTCCTTTGGCCATAACAGCAAGTGCAAACCTAATTCCATGCTTTCCCAGCTCGCAACCTTCAAAGCTCTTTCTCCGGTTCCCGCATCTAGCCCGCAGGAGCCTTGTCTTGGCGAAGGGCTCCTCCTCGCGGCTTCGCGGCTTCCGGGGCATCTCCCCCGCCCCTCCCCAACCACCCACCCCCTCTTCCTGGTGCACTCACAGGATGGAAGCTGACAGACGCTGTTCCTCCGTCTACACTGTGCGTTTCCTGGACAGAGAGACCAGGGCCGTCTTGTTGCCTGTTGCATGAGCTCCAGGTCACATCCCATCCCCACGTGCAAATTAGACACCCCGACCTCCTTAAACAGGTCTTTGGTAGCCGGGTGGACTTACCAGCCTGACTGTGCATGTTAGGACAAGTTTCTTTGCTGGGTCTGTCTCCTTGGCTGTAAAATGAAGAGTGGGAACGCAGATCGTGGCTAAACATGCTGGCTGGGAGATGGGACGCTTTGAAGACAGAAAGAGAGATTTTTGCGTATGCCCCACGGCACCGCCCCCGCCCCCAAACCTGCACACAGCACACGCTCCGTGAAAGCTTGTGGAATTGATAACAACAAATGTGTGGCTGCTACTCAGTGCTTGGCGCTCAGAGGCCCTCAGTAAATAACTCTTAACGTCTGATGTAACGCGTGGCCTCCAGCAAGTTTGCACCGTTCTTGGGCGCGTGTGTTCTCTAGCGCCCTGGTGAGCGAGGACCACAGTCGGTCCCCGTTCTCAACGGGTTATAAGTTTACCGCAGGAGGCGATGGCGATAACTCGGTCGCTTTTCCTAATTCACTGTGTACAAAGGTGGAAAAGGTGAGGCAAGATAGGTAATTCTCGGGCTCCGGACAGGGTTGCGACAGGGCTGGATTCCGACGGCCCGGACAGACACGGGCTTCTGACCTTCTCATTGGCTGCCGAGAACCCGCCCAGGCCGCCGACAGCCAATCAGAGGCGCAGGGGGAGGGGGCTGCGCGTCTGGGAGCTGACGCCAGCACAGTTGGAGAAGAATGTCGCCGTCCGCGGCGGGCCGCGGGGGGTGCGGGAAGGCCGGGCCCGCGCGAGCCGAGCCCTTCGGCCGCTGAGCCGCCGGCCATGGAGGACGAGCAGCCCGACAGCTTGGAGGGCTGGGTGCCGGTCCGCGAGGACCTCTTCGCCGTGCCCGAGCGGCACCAGCTGCGCTTCCTCGTGGCCTGGAACGACGCGGAGGGCAAGTTCGCGGTGACCTGTCACGACCGCACGGCGCAGCGGCGGCGGCGGCGCGAGGGGAGCCGGCCCGAGCCCGAGCCCGCCGCGTCCCCCCCCAGCTGGTCGGGCCTGCTGTCGGCCGCCGGGCTCCGCGGCGCGCACCGGCAGCTGGCGGCGCTGTGGCCGCCGCTGGAGCGCTGCTTCCCGCCGCTGCCGCCCGAGCTGGACGCGCGCGCCGGCGGGGCCTGGGGCCTGGGGCTCGGGCTGTGGGCGCTGGTGTGGCCGGCGCGCGCGGGCCCCGGCGACGCGGCGCTGCAGGAGCTGTGCGCGCGGCTGGAGCGCTACCTGGGCGAGGCGGCCACCGGCTGCGGCGGCGCGGCGGTGCGCGACGCGCTCTTCCCGGCGGAGGGCGGCGCGGCCGACTGCGAGAGTCCGCGCAACTTCCGGGAGCGGGCCCTGCGCGCGCGGTGGGCCGCGGCGGGCGCGCGGCTGTGCCAGGTACGCGCCGGCCTCCTCCCTCCGCGCTGGGTTAGGGGTCGCTGCAGGGGTGCGGCCGGCGTGGGGGTGGGGGCTGTCCCGGAGCCCGGCTGCGGGGGAGCCAGCTGACGGTGGGCGGGGACCGGGCGGGGCGCGCGCAGGTGTGCAGGCGCGCGTCACCTGCAGGGGAGCAGCGAGGCTCCGGGAGCGGGCGTGCGCAGGCGGATCGGGGTTCATCCCAGGTGGGGAGCCAGCCCCCGGCCCCGTTCTCTGAGATCGCTGGCGGAGTCGGCGGTCGTATTCGGGGAATACCGAAAGCGGAACTGGGAACGTCCCTTAGTACACGGGGGAGGCGACAACACGGACTAGATGTAACCACTTGCAGGTTCTGCGAAAAGAGGGAAGAGGAATAACAGAGACCTAGTGTTTTAGAAGATCAAGGGGCCTCTAGGAGAAAGGTGGTGAAAATAACGCAGACTCGGTCAAATGGAAAGCGGGGCTGGGGGGGGGGGGGTGGGGGTGTGTGTGAGCTTTATTTATCGATTTGGAATAGCAGCAGGAGTGCTGTTTTAAGCTTGAAGGAGGTCATTTGGGAAACTGAAGAATTCATTCTTTGGCAAACTTACCGAACTTAAGGGGAGGGGGGACACGAGTTCACCAAAGGGTTTAGGAGACAATGTGGCGTGTGTATCCACAATTTACTGTGGGTGGCCAAGATTTAGTGCTCCGACCCCCTGTCCGTTCTCATTATAGGCCATTCTTAATCTGGATGATTTTTCTGTGCCTTCTCTTGAATTTTACTTAATGTCTAATTTTGAGATTGAGTCGGGGGAGGGGGAGAGAGAGAGGCGCGGGGGGGGGGGGGGGGAATCCCAAGCAGGGCTCTGGGCTGGCAGCTCAAAGTCCAATGGGGTGGGAGGGAGGGCTAAAACCCAGGAAAAGTGAGGATGTGACCTGAGCAAAATCAAGAGCCTAAGGTTAGTTTAACCGACTGAGCGGCCCCTCTGTGCATTCTTTTGCAGAAGAGGGGTGTGAGAGGAGAATTCAGTCCCATTTCAAAATCTTAATTACATCTTCTCAAGCTACATACAGAATGAACTTTTACAATTAAAATGGTTGTATAAAAGGAGTTTGTTAGTGGTGCCGACTACTGAATGATTACAGTAATGATATTCTACCGTGGATATACCATGGCTTAATTTACCCATTCTTGTTTTATTGGGCATTTTGGTTGGAGGACAATAGCTTTTTAATATTTAATTGGTATTTAAATTTTTAAAGTTTAGGACATTGGGACGCCTGGCTGGCTTAGTAGGTTGAGCTTCTGACTCTTGGTTTTGGCTCAGGTCATGATCTCATGGTTTCGTGAGTTCAAGACCTGAATTGGGCTCTGCGCTGGCAGCACAGAGCCTGCCTGGGATTCCCTCTCTCTCTCTCTCTCTCTCTCTCTGACCCTCCCCCACTGGTGTGGTCTCGGTCTCTCTCAAAAATAAATAAATAAACTTTAAAAAAAAGTTAAACTTTAGGACATTAAAGTTTCTTTAGTTTTGTTATGAGCTTATAAATACTGTCCATACTGAGCTTTATTTACATTTTGTCTTCTAGGTTCTTCAGGAGCATGATAAAGCCCACACCATGGTGGCATTAATGAAAGTCTATCGAGAGGAAGATGAAGCTTACCAGGAATTAGTTACGGTGGCAACCATGTTCTTCCAGTATTTGCTGCAGCCGTTTAGGGATATGAGAGAAGTTGCAACCTTATGTAAGCTTGATATTTTGGTATGTTTTCTTTATATTTTTATATTATCAGATTCACTATTTGTCACATGTTGTTTCTTTCATCACATTTAAGATTTCAGTCTGTGTTTGCACTTTGGGTTCACCCTTCTGTTTAGATGATAGTGGGGCTATATCAAGGTGTTATTTATTTATTAGTGTTTATTTACTTTTGAGAGAGAGAGAGAGAGACAAAGACAGAGTGCTACTGTGGGAGGGGCAGAGACAGAGACACAGAATCCAAAGCAGGCTCCAGGCTCTGAGCTGTCAGCACAGAGCCTGACGTGGGCCTCGAACCCACAGATTGCAAGATCATGACCTGAGCCAAAGTCAGATGCTTAACCAACTGAGCCACCCAGGTGCCCCACATTTATTTTATTTTTTAAACTAATCTGTACACCCAGCGTGGGGCTTGAACTCATGACCCCGTGATCAAGAATTGCATGCTCCACTGACTGAACCAGCCACGCGCCCCTAAACAATTGTGTGTTAGAGAAACATAACTTGATAGCATGCCTCTCCAGAAAATGTTATTCTAGTAATGCACATTGAAAGTAGGTTTTTCTTTTTCTTTATGCCCAAGTATCCTTTTGTCTTCCAGGTGGTTCCTAGCTTAGAGCCTTATTCATACTCAGTAAGGAATTGCTGAATGAATGAAATTGAATCAACTAAGTAGTGGTAATAAAAGTAGCTGAAATCATCCATGTGTCCAATTTCCTTTCAATTTCCTACGGCTCTACATTACTATTTTCTCTTACTGATACAGTTTTCCCTTCTTTTGTAGAAATCCTTGAATGAGGATGATCTGGGTCCTAAAAGGATAGTGGCCTTGCAGAAGGAAGCCAAAGAATGTAGCAGAAGGGCTGAAGAAGCTGTAGTCTCTATTCAGGACATCACAGTAAATTATTTTAAAGAAACAGTAAAAGCGTTAGCAGGTAACAATTTAAAATTCTAAGATGTGTGTCATTTTCATTTTGTTCAAAAAACATTTGAGTGCCTCTTGAACACCAGGCGCTGTGTTTTCTAGGAGCTGGGGATTCAGTGTAAGGAGAAGTATAGACAGACACTGCACAGTCTGGTGAGGGCAGAGAAATCCTATTTATATATTCATTCAAACACATGGAGAATGGCAGTTAACAACTGGCCACATGAAGGAGAGAAGCACGGGGCTCTGAGAGCCACCGAGAGGAACGAGGCTCCTTCACTAGGTCAGTGAAGGCCTCTGGGAAATAGCCCTTGCCCTGATATCTGGAGGGTCAGTGGGAGCGGAGAGCGCACCACAGTGAGGGAAGAGTGTTCCAGGAAAAGGAAAGGGCACTCACAGAGGTGCTCTGGCTGGAGGGAGCTTGGCAAGTGTGAGGAACGTCGAGTCTCGGGGCTGGAGCAGAGATGAGCGGGGGAACACCGTGGGAAAGAATGCGGCAGACGGCAGGGATGGGGGTGGGGGACAAGGACTTCTGTCTCATCTGTAAGTCGTTGATGATGGCTCCAGACAGGACACCGAGTGTCTCCCAGTTTAAGTTACATCCGTAAAGTGAAATGCCATGTAGCTATTAAGCATGCTTCTCTAGATCTGTTTTTTGTGAATGGTGACACTTCCACTATCTATCAAGTGAAATAAATAAAATACAAAAAGGAATGATGATCTTGTGGGGTGTTTTTATTTTTTGGTTTTGGTTCAAACTGCCTGTCTAGCCGGACAGACACAGAAACAGTCTGGAAGTATATGCACCAAAATGTAAGAAATAATCACCTCTACTAGGTGAGATTCAGGATTTATTATTTTTCTCTTTTTTTAAAATGAAGTATCTAAAGTTTTTATGTATGTTTTATTTTTGTGACAATAAAAGGTCATTAAAATAAAACAAATTTTCTTTTAAAAAGGATGTTTTGTAAGTGACGTGGGAGGCAGTAAACAAAGAATTAGCTCGGGCTACATTTTTCTCCCTTTTGGTGAGCTGTAATTATGTTTTATTTTATTAATTCCAATCCGACAGGAATGCAGAAACAAATGGAACAGGATGAGAAGAGGTTTGGCCAAGCTGCCTGGGCCACGGCAGCTCCCAGGTTAGAAAAACTCAAGTTGATGTTGGCCCAAGAGACCCTGCAGCTCATGAGGGCCAAGGAGTTGTGTTTAAATCACAAAAGAGCCGAAATTCAGGGAAAGGTAAGACAAAGATAAATGAAGCTTGGTTTAAAAAAACATACTTTTAGGGGCGCCTGGGTGGCTCAGTCGGTCTGACTCTTGGGTTTCGGCTCAGGTCATGATCTAGCAGTTTGTGGGTTCAATCCCCAGGTCAGGCCCTCTGTTGACAGGGCAGAGCCTGCTTGGGATTCTCTCTCTCTCTCTCTCTCTCTCTCTCTCTGCCCCTCGCTCCTTTGCTCTGTCTCTCTCAAAAATAAATAAACTTAAAAAAAATCTAAAGTAACAGAAAAGCACACTTTTAGGTAGTGCCTTTCTTACCAAACACGGTTAGAGCTTCCTTGCTGCACTCAACTGCACATCTTCTACTGGCTGCGAATGTAGACCGCGGGACGTTGGCAGGAGACTTCCTTTCGGTCAAGATGGTTTTGAAATACTATATTGTAGGGTGCTCCTGATAATAACACTGAGCTCGGCTCTGAAGTAGATGAGATGCTTAAATCAATCAAGCAGTGTTTCAGCATGACTTGAGGGTAATAAAAAGGTACTTTATCCCAGGATCATAGCCACTTAAATTTCTTCCTCTAATGGGAGGAGTGTGAAGCAGGAAATGCTGCAAGTGCCTCACGGCCACTTATTTTTCTCCAAAGCCTAAATATTTTCATATGTTCCAAGGGTAAGTTAAAATATTTGTAACAAACATCAAGTAAGGCATTTTTGTTTTATTACATGAAATGGAAAAAGGTTTCCTCTCTGTTAGTTGTATATTTGGTATTAAGCAAAGAATAGAATATTGCTCAAATGCGTCCAATGTTTGCTTTTAATGTGCTAGTTATTTTAACCTGCTCTTACTTTTTCCATGAAAACCAGATGGAAGATCTTCCGGAACAAGAAAAAAATACGGACGTTGTCGATGAATTAGAAATACGATATTATGAAGTCCAATTAGAACTGTATGAGGTTAAATTCGAGATATTAAAATATGAAGAAACACTGCTTATTACACAGTTGGACTCAATTAAAAGGCTTATAAGAGGTAAGATTTATACTTAAATGGGTATGTTAAAATGTTTAAATCACGCCTTCAAGAAAATACCAAGACTGTGTTACCACTTCTTACAAGTTGTCTAAAACACCGACTGAAATTTCCTGAAGTTTCCTTTCAGCATTTTCGTTTTTCGGATGATAAATTCATCATTAAACACACAGCAAAACAAAGGAAACTGTTATCACCCCAGTCCCATCATCTATAGATCCTGGCATAGCCTTGGTCATATGCTGATGTGTATGAGTAAATATCAATTTCTAAACCAAAACTATATACCCTGTAGAGTAGCCTCTTTTCATTTAATACCTAAAAACCATCTTTCCATTTGAGGAAGAAAAACATGAAAAATTTTAATGACTGCACAGCATTCCTTATGTGTACGGACCGTGATGTCGTTTTTCACTCTTGCAAACGGTAGGGTAGTGGGGAGCCTTCTTCTACACGTCTTTGCATGTAAGAGAGAGTGTTTCTTTGGCATAAATTTCCAAAGATGGAATTGCTGGGTCAAGGACAGCGCAAATTTTACATCTTGACACGTACCTGCTTACACTGTAATAGTCCTTCAGTATACATTTTTTCCTGGCCTCTATTATTTTCTGACTTCTAAATTCCATACTATACAATGGCCTTGTAGGTTGAGGTTGTGCAGAAAGACGCTCCCCGCAGCAGATTATGAAAGCACCTGTTTCCCCATACTTAACAGCATTCTTTTCAATTCTTGCCTCCCCGATAGAAGAGAATGGCGTCTTGTAGTTTTCATTTCTTTAATTGTAAGTGTAGCAGGCATGGGGCGCCTGTGGCTCAGCCAGTTAAGCTTCCGACTTAGGCTCAGGCCATGATCTCATGGTTTGTGAATTTGAGCCCCATGTCAGGCTCTGTGCTGACAGCTCCGAGCCTGGAGCCTGCTTTGGATTCTGTGTCTTCCCTCCTGTCTGCCTCCCCCCTGCTCATGCTCTGACTCTGTCTCTTAATAATAAATTAAAAAAAAAAAGTATAGTAGGCACATTTTTGTATGTGTACTGGCTGTCTGTATTTCTTTCATTAACTGCCTATCCTTGGTCTTTGCCCATTTTTCTTGGAATGTTCCCTTTCCGTACTAAGGCTATTACTCTAGTATCTGTCAAATGTTGCCAAAAACTTCTCCTTGTCATTTGCTTTCTCTTGCCTTGCAGAAATACTTAATTTTTATGAAGTCCTATCTGCTTTTGGTGAAGTCTTTCCGTGTTTGTTGTTATGCTTGGCAAAATGCTCCTCATCCCCAAATTATATCGATATTTTACTTATGTTTTCTTTTAGTATGTTTGTGAGTAAAAAAAAAAAAAAAACTCTTTGGGGTGGCTCACTGGGTTAAGCCATACCAAATCTGAACATTTAATTGAATCCTGAGTATTTAAAAAACTTTGCAGTAATTTCAGGTTATAAGCATTTTACATATTTAGGAAAAAATCCTACCGAAAGAGTTAATCCAGAAAGATGCATGCCAAATTGTTCATAATGTTTTTCTTTGGGAATGGGCTCCCCAGGGTTTGGGAAAGGAAGAAGAAAATTTCACTTTCTATTTTATTTAGTTCTGCAGAGCTAGGATTTGTCACAATTAGCGTGTATTTTTAAAAGATATGTACGTAATCACGATTAAATGTCTTTAAGGCACCTTAATGAGACACTGCTGGCAGAATGTGGGTTTCCTTTCTGGAGGGTGATCGAGTGCTAGCTGCCAAGAGCCTTGACTATTCATCTCTAAGGAAGTAATAAAAATGTACACAAAGACTTTATGTTCAGATGTTCATCACGGTGAATTTGATAATAATGGAACTTGGAATATTTCTAACGATACAGAGTGCTTCAATGAGAGAATACTGTGTTGCCATTGAAGTTCTCTTTCCATCACATGGAAAATGTCCTCTTAGCACTGTTACTGGTGTGTGTGTGTGTGTGTGTGTGTGTGTGTGTGTGTGTGTGTGTGTCTACACCCCCCCCCCCCACACGGGTGCTAACAGCAGCTCTCCCTGGGTGGCGGGGTTACAAGTCTCCCATGCTTCCCTTACACTGAAGGTATCTTCATGTGTTATTTTTTATACCAAACACGTTTTAAATGTCACCACTATGTTTCTAGATAAAGAGGGGGAAGTTGTCTATTACGACCCATGTGAGAGTGCAGAGGAACTTGAGGCCGTGGCTTGTGTGGCGGGGCTGCCTGGCGACGAGGACCTGGAGGCGGCAGAGCTGAGGCGGCAGCACCAGCGCCTGGAGCGCAAGCGGGGCAGGATCTGCGCCCGGAGGGCCTGTCTCAGGAACAGACGGGTGGGCAGCCCAGCGGCTCTCCTCTCCCCACTCAAGGATTCCTCCACTCAAGATAAGGCTCTCGACCACACAGTGATTCATTTCTTGCGTGTTTATATAGATACCAATGGCTGCAATTAAAGAAAATGTATATATATTTTTGAAAAGTATACTAAAATACTTTTTAAAAGTATACTTTTTAAAAGTATACTTTTTAAAAGTATAATCCTTTTGAAAAGGATTCTGTGTCTTTTGGGATTTAAGCATTTACCATAATCTCTAGATTTTGATCGATCTGTTCAACAATTGTTTGTTGAATACCTGTTACATACACAGGTATTTTTAAAATCACAATAGGTAGAAGCTTCTCATCATCAGCTGGAGTAAATTCTAAAATTTGTTTCTAAAATTTATTGTAAACGTTGATTGTAGGATATTAGAAATTATATTCAGCTCATTTCAATCCTTGTATTTGGTGAGTGGTTTTTTGTTTTTTTTTGTTTTTTTTTCTTAATTTTTAAAAAGTCTGTGATATGGGGTGCCTGGGTGGCTCAGTCGGTTAAGCATCCGACTCTTGATTTCGGCTCAGGTCATGATCTCACCGTTTGGAGGTTTGAGCCCCGCATCAGGCTCTGCACTGATGGTGTTGAGTCTGTTTGGGATTCTCTGTCTCTGTCCCTCCCCGGTGCTCTCTCTCTCAAAAGAAACAAAAATAAAACTTAAAAAAACAAAAACAAAAACCACCAAAAACTTCATTAATACATAAAAGGTGCACCTGAGTGGCTCAGTTGGTTGAGTGTCCGACCTTGATTTCGGCTCAGGTCATGATCCCAGGGTTGTGGGATGGAGCCCTGAGTCGGGCTCTGTGCTGAGATGGAACCTGCTTCAGATTCTTCCTCTTTGTCCCTCTCCTGCTCACACTTTCTCTAAAATTAAAAAAAAGGAAAAAAAAAAAGGTAACACACCTTAAGAATGGTTAAGTTCAGTTAAAATACAGTTTTTAGTAGAATTTTTCAGGTGTTTGTAGGTTGCATATGGTCATGTAGTTATGACTGGAAATATTATTGCAATATGAGGAGCTGAGTTTAAAATAATCACATTGAAACAGATTCTTAGGACACGTGCCATTTAAGAACGGGCGACTGCCTGTGTGTCCTCTCATTTCCACTTGGAGGATTTGCTTTTTCATCTTTCGTGGCGCTGAATCACAGCTGTGGTCCTATGAGTGGGTACCGTGGACTCCTGTAAGGCGCCCGTCAGCACATATCACAAGGCTAGCGGAGGCAGGATCCTGGAACCACAGAAACTCGTATTAACAAACGCCTTACGTGACAGCACAAATACAGTGCCTTCTTTTAAACTTCTTTGCTAGAGCCCACAGTAATATTAAAAACCATGTACGTGACTTGTATTATTCTCCCAGGATCAGTGCAAAGAGAATCATCGGCTCCGACTACAACTGGCTGCAGAAAGTATGAAACACTTTCATCAGCATCACAGTATCCAGATGGTAAGTGGCTGTAGAGAACATGGTTTATATCTGCATAATGTGACACACTGGCTTAGATCTCTAGAAACTGGGGCTCCACTGCCCCGGGCTGGCAGGTGCCAGCCTTGATCCTGGGGAGACTGCAGTCCAGTCCTGCAGCCTGGGGAGGGGACATGGGGGTGAGACCCAGGGAGGGGGTAACGTTGCATCACACACCCTGTCTTTCTCAACACTTTTAGTTTGAGAAATTTACAAATACACATTTGCTTAAATATAGAAAAGAGACAAGATAAGAGAAGAGGAGCAAAAGAAAAAAGAATGGATAAACCAGGAACGCAAGAAGACACTCCAACGATTGAGAGCATTTAAAGAGGTAAGTTCTAGGGGCGCCTGGGTGGCCCAGTCAGTTGAGCGTCTGACTTCGGCTCAGGTCGTGATCTTGCGGCTCGTGAGTTGGAGCCCCGCGTCGGGCTCTATGCTGACAATGCGGAGCCCGGATCCTGCTTCGGGTTCTTGTCTCCCTCTCTCTGCCCCTCCCCTGCTCAGCTTTGTCTCTCTGTCTCTCTCAAAAATAAACATTAAAAAATAAATAAAGGTGTAAGTTTTACAAATAATTACCCCTCACCTCCATTTTCTGGAGAAATGAAGACCGCCCATCCTAGGAGAAAAGTATAAAGTATTATGAACCGATAATTTGGAACACAAAATGTTCCTCAAATGCCATCATTTTTAGTATAGAAGTAAAAAACAAGAATATTAAAATGTTAACATTTTTGACATTGCAAGACACCAGGGTTCTTGCTCTCTCCTCCTGACCCAGTGGTGCTGACTCTGCCCACCATGCTGTTGACCAGCCAGAAAAACTGAAAACAGTTACATTGCCCTCAGCCTTTGCTTGCTTTTTCCTGACTTTATTAACATTCTGTAAAATGCAGTCAAGGAGGGGCACCTGGGTGGCTCAGTCGGTTAAGCGCCCGACTTTGCTCACGATTTTGCGGTTTGTGAACTTAAGCCCCACGTCAGGCTCACTGCTGTCAGTGCAAAACCCGCTTCGGATCCTCTGTCCCTCTCCCTCTGCCCCTCCCCTGGGTGTTCTCTCTCAAAAATAAACATTAACAAAAATTTAATGAAATGCAGCCAAGGAATCCCTGTGACCTGGTATAGTTAAGTACTCTGTTAGAAGTGTATAGGTTTAAAAACAAGTAGCTACTCATTTAAAAATAACGTTAAACTAGCTGAATATAAAACATAAATCTGTTTGCATCACACAGATCCACGTTCGTAGCTGCCCCACAAGGGAAAACGTCCCACTCCCAGACAGGACTCCGGGATAAGGTCTTGAAAGTGTGCTGTGCTACCAAGGAATGGGGCCCCTGGAGTGATAAATCATGACGCGCTGACCTCAACTTGTTTTCTGATGTGCTCATTAACCAGCGCCTAACTGCATACCAGCCCGGTGCTAGACATTTCCCGTTCTTTCTCATTTAATTCTTAACCCTGCGGCCCGCGTGATGGCACAGCGTCGCTCGGGACTGTGTGCGGCCGCTTGTCTCCTAACTCTGGAGCCGCAGAGGCCTTCTCCTGCCTGGGCAGCACATCAGAATTGCTGATGCCTCGACCCCACCTCCAGAAGGAGGGAGGGTGAGCCGGAGGGACGCTGTGTGAAACCGGGTGAAGGTAGACCGAATGGGCGCAGGACAGCTGGTTGGTCAGCTCTCGCCCGAGGGCACTGGTCAACGGAGCCTGGATGGAGGACGGATCCGGGGGTGCAAGTCCGGCTCTTTAGCCCCGAAGCATCCGATCAGGGTCAAATTTTCAAATCTGGAGGTGGGAGGGATAGACCGAAGGAAGGGGACAGAATCAGGCCACCTGCGCTTTCAATAGACTAGAAGGATGAATTTAAAAATCTAACACGTTGACCTCACACTGGTGGTGGCCTGGCACGGAACCGGTCTCCGAGGTGTGCGAGCTGAGGGTTTTTTGGCCTTTGGAGGTGTGGATTTCTCCAGAGGGTGGCAGGATGGAGTGTGCGGGCTTTAAACGTAGGGGAAAGAACCTCGAGAATGGAGCCTCTTCCAGCCTCCTAGCAGTCACTTGTGAAGAAGTTCGAGAAAAGCCCGGGACTTTTGAAGATGTACGAACAGATGAGGGGAGTCTGTTTACCAAGAAGTGCCACCCTCAAAGGGACAAAGCCAATCGGAGCACGTTTGGAAGGGGGAAAGTAGGAGAGGGGGAAGACGGGAA
Source organism: Prionailurus bengalensis (assembly GCF_016509475.1). Classification (NCBI taxonomy): domain Eukaryota; kingdom Metazoa; phylum Chordata; class Mammalia; order Carnivora; family Felidae; genus Prionailurus; species Prionailurus bengalensis. The sequence continues at coordinate 4,335,215 of NC_057355.1, read as the reverse complement.
GTGAGTCACTTGACATGTGACGCTTGTTGAGCCCAGACAGGTTGGGCTGTTAGGAGGTAAAGGATTTGGTGCGTCTTGAGTGAGCCCTGGGGACACGGACTGCCCAGCACCGTGAGGCAGAACTCGACAGGCCAGGGTCACGGCGACATGCCGGTGCCCGGATGCCGAGGCGGGGTCCTTGGGGTTTGGGGATGGCTGGATGACCTCCCGAGTCTGGCGCAGGGTTTCCAGGATTCTGATTCTCCCGGCATATGATGACGGAAAGGCACAGTGTGGTGGCTGCATGACCAGCAGCCGCACCCGTGAGGTTTGGGGCTTATTGCCGTCGCTCTTCTGTCGTGGAAAGACTTAGAAGAATGTGGAGGAGAGGGACGCCTGGGTGTCTCAGTTGTTGATCGTCCGACTTTGGCTCAGGTCATGATCTCGTGGTTCACGAGTTCGAGCCCCACATCGGGCTCTGTGCTGGCAGCTCAGAGCCTGGAGCCCGTTCTAGGATTCTGTGTCTCCCTCTCTTTCTCTGCCCCTCCCCCGCTCATGCTCTGTCTCTCTCAAAAATAAATCAACATTAAAAAATATTTTTTTTTTAATAAAAAAGAAAAATGTGGAGGAGAAATGCAGGCACACCTTGGAGACTGTGCAGGTTCTGTCCCAGACCACCACAATGAAGCGAGTCGAATGAATGTTTTGGTTTCTCAGTGCGTATAAAACTGTGTTTATACTACAGTGTATCAAGTGTGCAGTAATAGCATTAGGTCTACAAAAAAGTACATACCTTAATTTAAAAATACTTTATTGCTAAAGAATGCCATCCGGTGAGCTTTTGGCAAGTTGTAACATCTCTGCCAGTGGAGGGTCTTGCCTCGATGCCGGTGGCTGCTGACTGATCAGGGCAGTGGCTGCAGAAGGCGGAGGCCGTGGCCATTTCTTAGAATGAGACAACAGTGAAGTTTACTGCCTTACACAGGCACAGTTTGGGCGCCCCAGAAACAACTGTAATAGTAACAGCAAAGATCACTGATCACAGATCATCACCGTAACAATGAAAAAGTTTGAAATATTGCAAGAATTGCCAAAATGTGACACAGAGACCCCAACTGAGCAAGTGCTACTGGAAAAATAGACTTGTTCGACTCAGGGTTGCCATGAGCCCTCAATTGATTAAAAAAAAAAAATGCAATTTTTGCAAAGCAAAATAAAGGGCAATATGATGCGGTATGAATTGCCCTTTTGGTGTATTACTACTAAATTTACATTAGTATTATCCCATTGTATACATGCTCTGCCAGTTTCTTTTTTCACTTAAATTACACGGAGATGTGTTCTTATTTACAGATAGATAGGTAGATCGAGTTCATTTTAATGGCTACATAGTATTAACATTTTATGTGTTTTATTGGCTAGTCAGTGCCTACATTAGGGACCACCTTCCCACCACTCAGGATTCGTTTATAAGATTATGTTTTTCTTTTTTAACATTTTTTAATGTTAAATGTTTGAGAGAGGGCGAGTTGGGGAGGGTCAGAAAGCGGGGGAGACAGAGGATCCAATGTGGGCTCTGTCCTGACAGCACAGAGCCTGATACAGGGCTTGAACCCACGAACCACCAGATCACGACCTGAGCTGAAGTTGGGATACTTAACCGACTGAGCCACCCAGGCGCCCCTAAGGTTATGTTTTTACTTATCAAACTAATACTTGAGAGACCAGAATGTTTTCTTTTTCTTCTTCTTTTTTTTAATGTTTATGTTTTGTTTTATTTTTGAGAGAGAGAGAGCATGAGCAGGGGAGGGGCTGAGAGGGAGAGAGAATCCCAAGCAGGGTCTGTGCTATCAGTGCAGAGCCTGATGCGGGGCTCGAACTCATGAACCGTGAGATCATGACCTGAGCCAAAATCAAAAGTCCCCCGCTTAACCGACTGAGCCACCCAGGTGCCCTGAGACCGGAACATTTTAAGTTCACATTTTTAAATTATAAAGTTTACTGTAAACCTAAAACTTAGAGAAAAGAAACATGTGATAACCATCACTTTGAGGTCCACTCCAGGGGAGTTTTTCAGACAGCTGTTTTACGTGGTTGTGAATTTAACACCGCGTCATCTGTATTCTTTTAGGATGTTTCACGACTTCGTACTATTTATGGTTTTTCATTGCTGCCTACTATTTTAAATAAGTTCACCATAGTTTTCTGAAGTAACTTCCTGTTGTTGCTCTTTCGAGTTTTATTGTTCATACTAACACTAGGAGCGTTTTCGTCTGCGTGTACACTGACCTGTCTTTGTCACAGAGCAAGCGGTATCTATCAAGGGATGTGGATGCTTCCTCCGTAAGAACGGCCTTCGTAGGCAGGCTGGCCATCCGGGGTGACAAGGAGCCACTCTGTGAACGAGAGCATTTGCACCAAGCGTCACCCTTCGGATGGTTCCAGTCTGTGGCCGCTTTCTGACCCCGTGTTTCCTCCCCAGAGGCGCCCGGGCGGCTCTGCGGCGACGTCGCCGTGCTCAGGGGCTGCGGCCCTGCACCTGCCAGCTGGGCTCACCCCGCAGACGGCTGCGTCCCCAGGGGAGACACCTGATGGCAGCGATGCGAAAACCTGCGAGGATCGGGACTGTTCTGGAAATACCGACCAGAGCTCTGTTCCAGCTGGTGACCAAACACGCTCCAAATCCAGTGAGGAACTGTCGCCACCGCCGCCTCCGCCGCCGCCGCCGCCACCGCCACCACCACCGCCACCGCCACCGCCGCCCCTCCCTGGTCCGTACGCAGATCGCCAGAACTCGGTCCTGAGGACTCCGGGGACGGAGGAGCCGCTTCCCCTGCGGGGCGAACCGCCTGCCGTGAGCGTGCGCCACTGCGCAGCCGTAGCCGGTCCCCGAGGCCCAGGTAACCGCTGCTGCTCCCCCCACTCGGCGCTGGTGGGGGTGGGGGGCGGGGGAAGCAATCAGTCCCCCTCCCATCAGGCTTTGTCAGCGTTCTCTCCGGTCTTAAAACTCCCCAGTGCTCGCTGCCTTTAGTGTCACTGTCTGACTGCAAAGTCAGCACAGTCCGAGTTTCACAAATGCGAACTCGCCTTGAAGAAAGCAGGTCTACACATTCCGTGGTCACGTGACTTGGGATCTCTGTTGCCGCATCACCCGTTTCAGGTTCTTAAGACTTCGGCCCCTGGAATTCTCCACGTTCCTGTTGAGTCTGTGAGTCATTTACAGAATGAAATTGTCGCGGCTTAAGTAGAATATGGGTTGGCACTGACTGCAGAGGAATATTAGAATATTCCTGGCTGTTCCACAGACTGGTGGACTGAGAAACCTTACTTAGGGAGAGCTTTCTAAAATGAAGTGGTTAAAAAAAAAAAAAAAAAAAAAGCAGCCCACGTCTTGCCTTTGCAAGTACAGTACACTGGATACACGAATTTTCTGTTTAAGGAGGGCTGAAGCTCTGACTTGCAGCTCTCGTTTGGTCTGATCCACTGACTGTTGAGACTGGCTTAAATCTGCCCAGACTCAGAACCTACGGCTTAAGGGAGGGGGAGTAACGTGTGCGCTTGTCACAAAGACTACGCCTGAGCGCCCCCACCTAGAACGCGCAAGATCTCTGCAGTAGGTGATGGGAATCGTGGGAAAAAAACGGTTCCAAACTGTGGTTCCGGTATTCTGGTTATTCGGAGTTCACGGGTCACTGTATCCAGAACCAGGTACCAGTGAAAATGTCCACACTGTTCGGAGGAGACCCAGCTGGCCCATTTCCACAGGGTCTGCAACAACGTAGTGTAGCGAAAGCAAGAGCTCACATGCCTGGGCCTGGAGTTTGGATGTGAGCAGACCTCTGTGGGGGACTCATCCCGGTTCAGGGTTAACGCACACCGTGTTGGGAGGCCCTCGACACACACACACATTGCCCCGTTTCGCTGCAAAGAATAAAAAAGTGTGAGTACCCGAAATGACCAAGTGTGAGGCTTTGTCACTCCTGGAAGGGAGCTGTGATGAGAAGTCGTGGGTTCAAATCCAGGCTGAACTAGTATTTTGTTAGAGCACGGCCTCTCGATCCTGAACCAGAAACGACTCCCGTCTTGAGGCCTCACCCGGACACCTCTACATTAGTGACCACAGTCGCGCCCCCGTCTCCAGCAGGTAGAGGTCAAAGATTTTACCCCCTCGGGGGTCTCAAGGTGCCTGAGGAGAAAATAGCTCCTCCTCACCCAGGCCTTGAAACTCTGATTGAATTTGTGTTTTGACAGCATTGTGCACCCTCAGGTAGAAGGCATACGTTCGCTCGGGTGCAGTTATCAGGTACCAGCAGAGATGCACCAGCATGGCCCCCATCAGGCTCACAGAAGCCACTGACTAAAGTCTACTTCCAGCCTTTTCCTGTGCGCAGACCTCCCCCCGTCACCGCCACAGAATGAGTCACCGCTGACTAACATCCAAGAGTGGCGAAGTCAGGGGGCGCCTGGGGGGCTCAGTCGGTTGAGCGTCCAACTTCAGCTCAGGTTGTGATCTCGTGGTCCAGGAGTTCAAGCCCCGCGTCGGGCTCCGTGCCGACAGCCAGGAGCCTGGAGCCTGCTTGGGATTCTGTGTGTGTGTCTCTCTCTGCCCCTCCCCTGCTCGTGCTCTGTCTCTGTCTCTGAAAAAATGAATACTCCTTAAAAAATTTTTTAAAAAGAGTGGTGAAATTAGAGAAATACAGCAGGTCCACTGTAGGGAAGGAACACGGAGAAGATACAACTTACCGAAACTGTGTGCAGCTCTCGTGCTTACTGGATCAGGTTATCTGCACCCTAGGTTTTCACCCCTCTTCAGGATCACACAAAAAGACAACACCTGCATCTTGTAAAACAGCCACTGGGACGAAAGGTGTGTGTGACTGTGCCTGAGTTGCTGTGACTCTGAGGGAGTGGCGGGCAGCGAGTGGCCGAAGTGAAATATTAGCGATTAAGCCACCCTGTGTTCAAACAGGGAGCTAGCGGTTGACCTTTCTCGCAGGTGCTCAAAGCATTTGTTTCACGGAATGATTATTTGCTGAAACCGCGTTATTAACCTATGTGCGACGTAACCCATAACTGGTACAAAAACGCCCTGGCGCCTTGGGGAGAGAGAGTGTGGGTTCTGACGGTCCTTGCTCTGTCCGCTCAATTTCAGGATCTATGGACGAAGTGCTGGCCTCCTTAAGGAGCCGCAGGACCCCTCTGCAGAGAACGGAGGTGACCACCTCGCCCCCTCCCCGCGCCTCGTTCAACGAGCAACTTCTGGCTGCCATAAGGCAGGGGGTCAAACTGAGGAAAGTTCACTCCGGTCTCGACCTGAGCCCCAGCAGCAAACCAACCAGTGACCTGGAGACAAGTATCAAGGCGGCACTCCAGAGAATCAAGAGAGTGTCTGCTGACTCGGAGGAGGAGGACGGTGACGAGCCGAGCCCCGGCAGCGAGTGGGACCGCTGAGCTCTCCTCCACGGCCAGCGGCACCGCCCGAGCGCTTGAATGAGACGCAGGCCCAAGGTCTGTTCTTGTAAAGGCATGTGAACAGGTGGCCCGGCCCCGTAACAGCCCCAGAGACCAGTGGGGCTTCGTGTGACGTTGCGGCCTTTCTTGAATGTTGTGGCTCCTAAAATCAGGGCGGGACGTAGAGACGTGGGGACGTGCACACACCAAACTTTTGGGATCTAAGAACCCACAGTATTAGCGGCGTAAGAGAAGAGTATTTGTTTTTCACCGAGGGTGATCTAGAATCATTCCCTTCTTCCAAAAAAAGGTGATGCTACTACGTTTAGCGGCGCTGTTGTGCTACTGACCGTGTCCTCCTGTCTGTGTGGAGCAGTGGCCTCCCCACATTTAAAGGCTTGAACGTGGGGGCGCCTGGATGGCTCAGTCGGCTGGGCGTCCGACTCTTGGTTTCGGCTCAGGTCACGATCTCAAGGTCACGGGATCAAGCCCCGTGCCGGGCTCTGTGCTGACAGCATGGAGCCTGCTTGGGATCCTCCCCCTCTCTCCGCCCCTCCCCGGCTCACGTACTTGCACACTCTCTCATAAATAAACAAAACGAGATAAAGGCTCGAATGTGAAGATGGTTTTAGCAAGAATCAGAATAAACCGCTTAATTTCAGGAATTCTTTTAAATATTTTAAATGAAATCTATTTTATGTATCCAGCACATATACAAACTTGTAATAAAGAACTATTTATAACGCATCAGTGTGATTCATGAGGAAATGAGACACTATCTGAACACAGCTGTCCCTGCCTGGCAGGGGGCGGGAGGGGGTCAAGTCTTTAGCAAGATTTTAGATAAACATTTGCTTAAGCAAATACTAAGGATGAGGGAATAATGCTTCGCCTCAGGTACTAAAGTCTCATGTTGGAATCTTTCCTCCGCCTCACGTCATGTTACAATCGGGAAGGGGAAGGGCAAACACAAGGCGGTCTGTCTGCTCATTTCTCAGACCGTCCAGGGCATCCGCACTAACCTCAAACCCTCGCCATGGCCACAGCAGTCCAGGGTTTCCACAGAACAATATGAATCGACCTTCTTTTATTTCCAGAGAAAAGTGATTTACCAAAACCTGTTGTACTTCTGGTTTCTTCTTCACTAACTACACCCCGAGTGAGTCCGGCCCGAGGGGCTGCAGCCGGGAGGGATCCGGGACCTTCTTCCACTGCTGCAGCCTGGACCTCCACGAGTGGCTGGAGACATTTCAGCGTGGCCGCCAGGTGGCTCACAGGTCTGTCACCCGTCCTTCCTTCCCCGAATCTAGAACTGTGAACACACGCGTGTGCAGCCTCTGCAGCCGGATCTGCCTCAGCCCCATCCCCACCACAGACAGGCCGGGCTCAGTCCCAGAACGTTTCTGGGGGAAGAATTTGACGTTTATTTATTTTTTTAATTATTATTATTTTTTTTACATTTATTTATTTTGGAGAGACAGAGAGAGACAGAGCACATGTGGGGAAGGGGCAGAGAGAGAGGGAGACACAGAATCTGAAGCCGGCCCCAGGCTCTGAGCTGTCAGCACAGAGCCCGGCGCGGGGCTCGAACTCACAAACCGTAAGATCGTGACCTGAGCCCAAGTCGGACGCTCAACCGACTGAGCCACCCAGGCGCCCCAAGAATTTGATATTTAAAAAAATGGCAAGGTCAGAGCTTGACTGGCCTTCCCTATGCTTACTTTGCAGATCAGTACTGTGGTAATTACTGTAATCTCAGTATTCTGAGATGCACTCGGGCTTGGATAGTTCTCAGCATTTGCTTTCTAAGGTCTGCCAAAGAGCCTTCGAAACAGGATCCTTTTCGGAAGAGAGTTCTGCCAATTAAAGCTCCTCACTCAACTGTCTTCTGTGCATCAAACCTTCTCCTTCTCCCGAACTCCCCCACCCCCCACCCCTCCCTTCTCCCCCTTCTTCCAGCTGAGCTGCTGAACGAAGCCCAGACTGCCCTCAGGGATTTCAGAACCGTAGAGGAGGACAAGCGTTAGCTCCCAGGGCCTAAGTCCCAAACTCCAACCCATTCTCCTGAGTGCCCCCCGTCACTCTCCCCCCTCCCCAAGTAGAGTCCCTCCCAGCTCCCCAGCCCCTCTGGCGCTGGGCACCCAGTCCTCAGGGACCTCACCTCCATCCCCCGGGCAGCCCCTCCGCCATGGCGGGTGGCACTCCAGCACCAAGAGGCCGACCAAAGCCTAAGTGCTCGGCTGCCTCAACTCTGTGCCTCCACCTGCCGGCAAGGCCGCACCATCCTGCAGAGTCAGCCCCAGGAATCTTCCTGAGTCCTCCCTGCCCCCTCCCTCCCAGATGACAGGTCCCAGACACCAGTCATGCTGCCTCTACATCCAGAGCCCCCGCTACACGGGCAGCCCACCGAGGCCACATTTTCTACCCGGGACGGGCCCTCTGGCCACAGCTGGTCCCGAGGTAGCCAGTCCATCCTGGTGACAAGCATCCTATGGCTTGTCCTGCAGCGAAACAGGAGCTGGGCCAGACTTACCTGTTCACGTGTTCATTCGCTTCCTCTCTGGAATTTGAGCAGGGACTCAAGCAGGTGGCAGCAGGTGCCAGAATCAAGAGGTTTTTGATTAAGGAGCACCCACCACGTGAAACCATGCAGTTGACTGAACGCATAGAGCAAAGGTTCTCAATTCTAAGGAAACTCATGGGAGGAGGTACCAACTGCTGCCGTAACCCCCACAAACCTGGAGACTCACAGACAGGGCATCTTACCGTTCTGTAGGTCCCAAGTCCGACAGGGGCCTCGCTGGGCTAACACCAGGGTGTCGGCGGGGCCGTGTTCCTTTCCGAAGGCTCTAGAGGGGAGGCTGTTTCCTGGCCTGCGTCACCTGTGCTCACGGGCTGTGGCCCCTTCGTTCCTCTTCGAAGCCGGCAGGACCTCATCTGAGTCTTCGGCCATCACGTCTCCTCCTGACCCCAGCCAGGAAAGGTCTCTGTTTTTAGGACCTCGTGGGATGGGACTGGGCCCACCCAGACAGTCCAGGAGAATCTCCCCATCCGAGGTTCATCTGCAAGGTCCCTTCTGCCACACAGTGACAGGTGGCAGGGACTAGGATGAGGCCGTCTTTGGGGAGCCAGCGTCTTGTCCAGCACAAGGAGCTTGCTGGAATGCACGCTGCCAGGCCCAGACTGCAAAGGTGCTCATCCAGGAGGTTCTTCTGGGATGGCCTGGACAGCCCAGGTAGCCCAGAAGCGTGCGGTCTGCAAACCAGGCGGCCAGCGCGCACAGGCTGTGGGGAGGGAGGCGTGTAGCAGCTGTAGTCATTGCGGGTTCCTTCCAAGCGGGGAGCCCTCGAGCCTGACGTCTCAGGGGTCTGAGGGTCTTCAGAGTGGCCTGGGCCCTCCGCTTCTAGACAAGCTGGCTGTGCTCTTGCCCCTGTGCTTGGCGACACAGACCCCCCCCCCCCCCCCATCGGCTGGGTTCCATTAGCACCGCAACACACGGTCTTCCCTCCACCAGGGGGAACACCTGTGGGAGGTCTGTGAGTCCCACCTTTGAGTTCGCGGGCTGGCTGCGGGAAGAGCGGGGTGGGCACAGGGAAGGTTCCAGGCAGCAGAGGAAGAACAGGAACAGCACAGTTAGGCGGGCCAGGTGCCCGGGGAGGCCCGGCAGATGTGGGGAGGTGGGGTAAGAACCGATGCCTCCAGCTTTGGGAAGAGGCCTCTGGACACCTGCCCATATGAGAAACCGGAGCACGAAGGAGCTCTGGGCAAAGGAGACCAGCAGCAGGGCAGGGGTGAAGACGCTGGTTGGCCCGAGGGAGGAACCCAAGATCATGAGAGGGGCCGGGACGGAGGGGAGGATGGCGGTGCTGGAGGACGGTAGCTGATCTGTGCAGGGGCCACGGGGACACAGGCCAGGTGCACAGCAGCGGCTGACGGAATCAACCACGGACGCCCTGAAACGCTGGGGGACAGTCTCGAGGGAAGACGGTCCGGGCCAGATCCGTGGAGACCCCAACACTCCAGAGCGGGAGGAGGAGAGGAAGGAGGTAGAACAGTGAGAAGTTAAGACAGGATCGGGAGGGAAAACCTCAGAGTCATGGAGGAGTAAGTCAAGAGCAAGGCCAACCTGGCCAAACGCCCCGGAGAGAGAACACACAGGACCTGATGTGGCAGCAGGAGGCCCCTCCAGGAGGTGGCTCTGGTCTCGGTCAGGGTCACGGGCTAACCCACAAGCTAACTGCCGGTGCCTGCAGACAGGCCGTCAAGCCAACAAGCAGGCGCCAGGAGCCACAGAGCCGTTTCCGCTCGGCAGCGCACTCCGTGCCAACACGTCTGGCCTGTCCTGCGGACCCTTCACGTTCAGCCACCCTCTACCCGAAACCCTGGCTGTCAAACAGGATGGCTGCAGACAGGGCCCAGGACAGCCTCGGGGAGACTTCTGCCACACAGGAACGTCTGCGTAATTCTTGAACTCCCGAGCACGCAAGCATGTCACGGAGGGGGCGGGGTGCGTGGCAGAGCGGGGCAGGGGCAGGAACACTAGCCCCCCCACCAATACCTTGAAAGATACACAAGCCCCCCCCCCCAAACCTCTGAAGACTCAAACTGGAGAAAAGGGGGTCCCGGAATTGACCCAGATCAAATTGCATGGGCTCGACAGAATGGGGACTCAAAACAGAAATTCATTAACTTGAATGAAGGGAAAAGAGAGAAGGTCTTACTAATTTCGCTCCTGAGCTGTGGGTTGAGATCCACACCTCCTACGTTTGTTTGGGAAAAGCTGGTTCTCTGCTTGACACAGACTTTGCCATGTGAGTAATCTGTTCAAACTGCTCTGGAAAAATCTTTTCTGACAGAATGAGTCTCTGAGATTAGCGCGCCTCCCCACCCTCCGCCCCCCAAACGGCCAGGAACACAAGCGTCTCTACTCTCTGCTGCCCTCTGCTCCGAAGGCTAGCCCCGCAGAAGAAACGTGCCTCTTGGGTTGAGAACAGCTGTGCTATGGGCCCCATGGAGGCAAAATGTGACCCCCTGAAGGGAAGGTGTCTGCTAAGCATATCCAAGTATGCGTTTGCCCCAAACCGAGAATCGGAAACATTGGCGTACTCAAAAGCTCTCATTCTGTTCCACCAAAAGCACATCGCCATCCTTGCTTTTGGCTCAGAAAGTGACCCCAGAGAACATAAACCTATCCTTGGGGAGATCAAGAGCTTCCAAAATACCTTCTTAAGACACAAAGGATTTTTGAAATCCTGAAAGATTTTTGTTGACTGAAAAACAGACACAAACATTTTACTGAACTATGTATTTCTACGTAAACAACTCCGTTACAACAAAATCAGGTAAAACTCACAAAGGTATAGAAGTCTTCAAAGGGAAAAATTTCCCCCTTAAATATAAAAAAGATCATTTGCCGAATAACATCATACTGAAATACATAAAGCAAAAACCATTAGAAACAGAAGAAAAATAGAAATTCAACAGTAGTGGGAGACTCATTTTCCTTAGTCTTAAATGAATCAAGTAAGTAAAAATTAATGGTCCATGATATTATAAGTAATAAGGTCAAATTAACACATACAGACTGAATTTTGTTCCCTTCAGAGAACATACCTTCTTTTCCATTTTCCTAGGAATATTAAAATTGACAATTTGCTGGGTCCCAAGAAGATATCAGTAAAACTCCAAAATGCAGAAATTGTACAGGCCTTCCCCTCTTTGACAGCAAAGCAGTTAAACTTGAAATTTGTAACAAATGTTAAAAACAACAACAGCAAATATAAAATTATCTGGAAATTAAAAAACATAATTTCAAATAACTCTCCGGTAAAAAATAAAGTCAAATCTGAAATTACAAATTATTTATACCTTAGAACACCCTGCCTAAAAATTTGAGGGATATGGATAAGGAAATATTCAGAAGAGAAGTCACAGCCTTACAACTGCTAGTACCTGTGTCCATTATTTAAACAAGAAAAAATTAAAATGGCATTCAATTTGAGAAGGTGAAAAAATAAAGGAAGTAACAAAAAATCATAAAATGGTGGAGTAAATTAGGATTTAAGTTCTTTGAAAGGACTGATGAAATAGAATAATCCTGGGAACATGCATACAAATAAAGGGAAAGAACAGACACCCAACGTCATGAATGAGAAAGAAGAATACAACAACTCCACACTGGCAAATAGGAAAATCTTAACAATCTTTATTTAGGAGTTAAATGGCCCAAAACTCACAGAATAGGAAGAAAGTTTGAAGAAACCAATGAGCCTGGAAAATACTGGAAAAAATGTCAAAGAATTATTTCCTAAAAAGGCACTAGACTTGGGACAGTTTTACACAGGTTATAAAAACTTCAAGGAGCAAAAAATCCTAAATATTATTTAAACTGTGTCCAGGGCATAAAAAAAAGAGAGCAAGAACTCTCCAAGTTCTTATTTGTTTGTTTTAAAGTAAGCTCTATGCCCAATGTGGGGCTCAAACTCACAACCCCGAGATCAAGTCACATGTCCTACCCACTGAGCCAGCCAGGCGCCATTTTGTTTGTTTTTAAAAGAAGTTAACATAAACCCAACACCAGTACCTGACAAAGGAGAAAAACAATTATACAACTATCCATCTTAACATATGACAAATTCCAAGATATGAGCAAACCAAGTTTGGGATATTTTTCTTATTTTAAAGCTCTTATTTGTATTATACAAGCAATACACAAGACTTGTAGAAAAATCAGAAAATACAGATAAGAACACAGAGCAAAAATCTACCATAAACTAACCCATCATAAATAACCACTGTTAACACTGAGTGGAGATCTACATTAAAGAGTAATATACCATGACTAACCCAGGTTTTTCTAGAAATGCACAGAGGGCTCAACATCAGTAAGTCTATTAAAATGATTCATCTTAGGTCATGATAAAAACCATTTCATCATCTCGACAGATGTGCAGAAATTTAATAAAATCCTAACATCCATCACTGATAAACCTTTCAGCAAACTAGAAAAAGAAGATATAACTTTATAATATATAAATTAAGAATATCTTACACTGAGTCAAATTTGTACTTTTATTTAAAAAAAATTGTTTTAAGTTTATTTTGAGAGAGAGAGAGTGTGTGTGTGCACGAGCAGGGGAGGGGCAGAGAGGGGAGAGAGAGAGAATCCCAAGCAGGCTCCACACTGTCAGTGCAGAGCCCCATCCCGTGAAGAGTGAGATCATGACCTAAGCCGGAATCAAGAGTCAGATGCTTAACCTACTGAGCCACCCGCGTGCCCCCTCAAATTTGTACTTTTAGACAAACACTAGAAGTATTCTTCCTAAGTATATGTATGTGTATATGTGTGTGTATATATATCTTTATATATATATATATACACACAAATACATATATGTACATATATGTGTGTGTGTGTGTGTGTGTATATATATATATATATATATATATATGAATGTAAAATGCCAGCACAATTAAATATGTGTTACTTAATGTTCTTTCAAGAGTGCTGGTCAATATGATAAGGAAGTGAAATAAGATAAAAATATGGAGGTGAAATTATCATCACCACCCACAACTATTATCTACCTGAGAAAGGCAAAAGAATTAACAACCAGAAAAACATGAGAACAAAAGAAAACTCAGTGATTGGCTAGTTAAAAAATAAACCACCAACTGCCACGTTAAATAAACCAATATACACACACGCTGCTCTCTGTGCACAGTTCCAAATGAGGTAGATTGATACGGACTGACACAGGAAGACGCCTGAGATCTACAGCCAAATAAAAAAGACTCAAGTAGTTCAAGAGTTGTAGCATGTGGTCAAAATGAGAAAAAAGAGAAAAAGACTTTTAGAAAAAAAATGAGGCACATGCTGTAAATACGGACTATCTTGGGGCAGAGGGATTTTCATTATGGGGGACTTTCAGTCTATGTTTTTTCCTGATGGGTACACTTTATACAACTCTCCTATAATACTTTAGATCAGAAAATCAATGGACCTAATTTTCATTTTTCTTAATGCTTTACATGAATAAGCAGTTGGAAAATATAATGAACAAGAGAGCTCATTTACAAGCACAAGCACAGAAATTACCTACACTAGAAGAAATATACTGAGGAACATACGGTTTCATAAATTTACTGAGGTCAGAGTTTAAATATTATAAAGATGTTAATTCTCGCTGAAGAATTGTAGGAGTAACCTATAAATTTTTACATGATCCAGTTGCTGATTCTTCAAAACATTACAAACGATAGCAAATTTCTTTTAGAAATAGTAATATACAAAAGGGACTTTTTTTTTTGAAAAGGTTTAATTAATGGAGGCATTTACTCTAAATATGGGATGATCAAACAGTGTCGTACCAGTGCCAGAACGTGAACAACGAAAGTTCAGAAGCACACTGAACCATATGTGAGGACTGGGGACAGAGTAAAAATGGAATTTCATATCTGTAGAGAAAGGACAGATTTCCCAGTTTAAGTAAAAAAATTCCAGATGGGTCATAGATTTAACCTTTTTTTTTTTTCATTTTATTTTTATTCCTTATTGATTGGCCTAGTTTACTTATTTTTACTTTTTAAAAATTCTAGTATAGTTAACATGGAATGTTAATGAGAAAAGTGGCCAGAAGGGATGAGTAGGTAAAGTACAAAAGTATATTGTCCAGTGAATATTTTTGCTAGGGAGGGTCACACTCTAATGAAAAAATGCATATCAAAACTAGCCACCAGCCCCCACGGTAACACCAGTGTTGAAGGGGGAGCAGGACATTCTCACACGTTGCTGGTAAGAGTCTGATTTGGTATCGTCTTTCTGGAAGGCAATTTGAGGCAATACATATTAAAAGTCCTAAAAATATGCGTACCGTGTTTTGTTAGCATAGGACGTGTTATGCCGCAGTAACAAATCAACCTTCAAACCCCAGGGGCACACACAACACCTAAGGTTTACTGTCTACCCACACCCCACGTCCATGCAGGTGGGTGGGTGTCTTGAGGGGAGCGGGGGCTCTTCCACAGTCACTCAAGGAGCCAGGCGGACAGAGGCCCCATTGCCGGACATCACCCCGTGCTGAGGCGAGGGGACACAGGCTAAAGCATCCCACAGTCTCAGCCTGGGGGTCTCGCACGTCACTTCTGCTCACAATTCACTGGCCAGAATGTCATGGAACCCCGCGTGACTTTAAGGGGGCTGGAAAGTAGTCTCCCACACGCCCAGGAAGGACAGGAGGAGGCACAGGGCAGTACTGGGTGGACTGCCCACCACGCTGTTGAGCTGGCAAGCCCAACTGTAGAAAATCATCCTAAATATTCTGAAAAGTTTACAAAGATGTTAGAATGAAGGATTTCATCAACTGTGACAGTAAAAATTCAGAAACCTAAGTAACCTAAGGGACAACCTCTATAGATATTAAAAATGATGGAACTATATCTTTAGTGATATAGAAATCGAGTCACAGTACGGTGCCACAAGGGAAAAAAGCAAGTGCTAAGACAGTACGTATAACATAACTGTATTTCACGAAAAAAGTAATAAAACATATAAACACACAGAAAAAAGTCTGAAAAGATATACATCAAAATGTTAACAGTGGTTATAATCAGATGGTCTGATAGGTGACTTTTTCTCTTTTCACTCATCTGTAGTTTCCTTTTTTTAAAAAAAATGTATAGATTATTCATGTACCAAAAATGCACTTAAAAAGGAAAAAAATCCAAACAAACCCTAGTACTCCTGGGAGAGCCCACTTGACCACTTCATACTAATGATTAAATTCTTACATTCGATGTAAGAAATGCCTAATGGCCTGCTACATCACGAGACATCGCTATGACTATTTCAAGTCAGGACCTGATACCGAAAGCAGGACAACGGCCTAACAACGGTGACACATGCCCCGCAGCTGTGTATCATCAGACCTGTCAACCACCTGCCAAAATGTACCAGTCTGACCTCCACTGTGGTTTCTCTAGGCTCCGGCCAGGGGCACCAGGGGTCTGTGTGACTGGGGGGGGGGAACCCCTCTTCACAAGGCTCTGCATCATCAGAGAGCGCAGGGCACTGTACAACCCCACTCGAAATGAAAGACCCAGAAACTCATCTTCTCATAGATTCCAGAACACGGAGTATCACCACCAGGAGTATTAAAGGCTATTCTTTCTTAGGTGTACGTATTTTTCATTTGAAACCTTGTTCTTTGTAGTTTCTCCCATCTCTTTCCCCAACACACACACACACACACACACACACACACACTCCTAAGTTCACTAGAATGTTCCATCCAGCTGCCAAATTATCACCAAAGTCCCCCTCTTGCCTGGCTGGCATTTAAAGAGTAACAATCCTTGAGGCAGGTGTATGGAAAAGACACTTAAAGAACATACATTTCTGTACAGGATTCCCTCTCCATGATGCCACCCCACCACCCCCGGAATAGATAATGTTTTCTTTTGGAGGAAACCACGTACCCAGAATTAGGTTCCTCTTAAACCATGCATATCATTTAAAAATATGTACGGACATTGATTTACAAGCTTCTAGTTTAAATGGTCAGCACTTCAAAATCCAATGGTATTTCAAAGAAAGAATCGTAACTTTTAGAAGGACCGATGGCACAACAACCCACTTTCAGGGATCAGCAAAGAGCGGGGCTGGCTCCGTCTCACAGGGCAGCGTCTTTCGAAGGCCTACGCTAAGTCTGCCTTCCAAGGGTGCACCTGGCCACACATGAGGTCCCCGGTACGGTCCCTGCCGTGCCCCGCGGCTGGCTCTCGTCCCGCATTGCCCCTGACTTCTACAGAAAAGCAGTCCTTTAAAACGGGCAGATGGCGACGCTTCTGGGAGCACGCGACTTACACTCCGTCCTCCCTGAGTCCACGTTTCCCATGGGGGACCTCCCAGCCAGAGCGCTACCTCTTGCTCTAACATCTCAGGGCTTCTCGCTTGCTGTGCACCCACTGCTCTGTCTCCACTAGAGCCATCAACAAAGAACTCGACGTGTTCGTGTTTCCTAGATCCGGCCTCTCAAAGCACGGACATCACTGTAACCAGGAGTGTCTCGGAATAACTCTGGCTTTGCCAAATGGACCTTACTGTCTATAATGAACGCAAATGTAATTCTAGTTCGCTCATTTATAAATCATCGCTTGCTGTGGACTCACGTTAAAATAATATGACCACAGTGTGGTCTCCTCAGGACACAAGAGAATTTGTTTTCTTAGCGCCAAAAGGTCACCAAGGGAGAAGAGTGGCAAGACTCCCGGAAAGAGGCGGGACCGAGGTCTGGCAGAGTTGGATGCAGCGCCCCCTGGGGCTGATCGCTAGCTGGGTGACAGGCGTGTCACTGTCTGCAAAGTGGGGAATGACCCTGAGAGACCCTCTCACCCACTTGAAGTCTAATGTGACAGCGTGCTGGACGGCGTGGGACTGACGCGCCACACACATTCCAGGTCTCACGTGGATGCTGGCTCGCTCTCCCTTCACGGCATGACCATACTGCCCCAGCCTGTCACTAGGAAGACCTCTCCTCCCCTTGCCAACTGGGTCTCTACTCAGAAGGAAAATTATTTTTCAGGCCCATTACGATGACAGGGCTCCGTGCTGCACGTCCCCCGCTTTGGACCCCAGCTTTAACAGACGCAGACAAAAGCCAATCGGGTTTGGGCAGCCAGCCCTGGACGTGCTGGAATCAGGAGGCCTGATCTGGAAACGAAGGGCAGGCTGGCGATACGTGTCCCAGCAGCACGGCGGGGCCACGTGCTCATGGGGCCGGGGGGGGGGGGGGGGGAGGCGGGCGAGCTGAGCTGCCCACGCTGGCTTTCCATGATGCCAAGCACAGGACATCAGTGGAGCCGACGCCCTCATAAGTGAGGACGTGTTACACCGGCTCAGGCAGAGACTGGGACGAACTGAGCAGGTCATTTTCATTATACGGAGCCCACACGCACAGTGCCAGGGGTGAGTGACCAGGCAGTGTCTTCATGGACCCTCCAGGTTGTCCCCAGGACTTTTTTTTTTTTTTAAATAAAGTCGGTGAAGAAGCACTGAGATCTTCCGAGAAAAGCAGAAGGAGGGGCAAGGCTAGTGCTTCTGTACGGCTGTTGTATTTTCCCTGCTAAACCTAGCGCCCTCTGAGGAGCCCGTCCAGCTCTTAGCTCCTGGGCTGCAACGCATGAGACCACTCGCGGGTCCTCACCTCCCACCTTCAGGGTCCTCACCCAACTCCCCAGGGATGACTGGGCAGGGATCGTGGGGCCTGACCACGGAGGGACACAGCGGTCGTGGTGCAACTTCTGCCAACGTCTCCTACCAACAGCAAGATGCAATGCACAGGGGCTTCGGCAACTCTACCTCCCTGTGAACAGGTCACCCGAGCACACTCCCGTCAGTCAAGAGGGTCCCTTCCAGACCAGTAAGTGACCTAACACGCAGGAGTGCTGGGCATCGAAAGGCTCCAGGCTGAGGTCTCGGAATCCCGGCTGCTCCCAGGCAGCCCCAGGTCCAGTCTGCAGCCAGGTGGTCTGACCTGGCCTGAGAAGAACCGCCTTTCAGCCACTGCTGGGCCAAACCACGGCCAGCCTGGCTTTCTGGTCTCCTGACCAGTAGGGAGCTGCTACCCACTGTCCTGTGCCATCCGGAGCTCTGGGGAGGGCAGGACGGCAGCACCCTACCTCCTGTCACCGAGAGGGCTGCCCACACTTGCCACTGCCCGTGCGCCACGAGCCCGGGCATGCTCAGGCAAAGCTGCCCCACTCAGCCTGCAGGCCCCCATCCCCCACTGCCCCGAGGTGCCTCGGTGCTCCAGACGACCGGCCTTCCCTCCTCCCAAATAAGACCTCTCTGCTCAGAGACAGTCTCGGTGGCAGGACTCACCATAGGGTGCGCGCGTGTGGGCGTGTGCGTGCGTGTGTGTGTCCCACTGCCTCCTCGGGCTGTTTTGTTGTTTATCCAGATTCACCAGGGGGTAGTTCTAGAAACTCTTTCTAGAAGGGGATGCTCTCTTGGTGGTTCTCAAAGCAGGCAGAGGGAGGCAAGGAGGCAGTAAGGCCTCCAACATCCCGAAAGGCATTTCGAAATGCCCGTAGCCAAGGCACGTGCAGGGCACCCAGATGTCCCTGGCCCCGCCGAGAAACTCTGTAAGAGAGAAGAGCTGAATGTCTCTGGTCCCTCCCTTAGCAGGAAGAGAGGCAGGCAGGGCTCCCCTGTTGCTAAGGTCACGGCTCAGCCAGGCTGAGCAGACTCTCCCTCGTGGGCTTGGGCGAGCTCTTTCCCCACACAGGGTCCTGGCCTACATCCCAAGCCTGGAGAAGAAGGGTCGTCCCAGTTCAAAAGGGCCCAGGGACACAGCACCATGAATGGACCACTGGGGGGCCTCAGACCAGCTCCTGCTGCTTCCGTGGCCACCTGCCCTGCCCCAGGGCCACCCGAGCCCATCCAGAAGCTTGACCACACACAGTGAGTCAAATTCCTATCTGATACTCGCCCAGATCAGCAAAAGGAAGGATTGTTCAACAGGATCCAATGGACCCTGCTGGCAGGAGGCTGGGAAGGGGGGGGTGTCGATTAAAACACTAAGTTCTGTTTATCTGTTTAGTTAAACAAATATTTATTAAGCACCTTTGTGCCAGGCACTGTGCTAGGCGCCCTCACTGCACGCTGTCCCCACAGCACAGTCATCTGCTCAGAAGTTAAAACCCAGGAAAGGAACACTGTCGCAACCCTACGAACTGGGGGTGGGTGGAAGGGGGGCAGAGTGGGTGCAGGCAGTGCCTGTGAGCCCACCCCAGACTTGTTTGCTCTCTCCGGACAAGTCTCTACTAAGCGGCTGCTTTAAAGCATCTTGATTCTTACCGAGAGGGAAGGCAATACCCCCATGCCCCGCGCACGGGTGCCTGGTGGACGTTCAAATGCTCTGAACGTTCTTCCAAAAAAAGGAGGTGGAAAGCGTGTTCCTATTTGTAATAGAAAATCCTTTGCTCAGTTGGTATGGTCGCAACAGCCCTTAAGAAAGATACAAACATCCCTGCCCTGACTACGTAAACGTTTAAGGGAGACCTAGCGCGGGATTCCTGAGTCAGAACCTTCCAGATGTCCGCAGCCTCGCGAGGTCAGGGAGGCGAGAGGAGGCGTGTGTTCCGGAGGGGAGAGTGGACGGCACCACGGGTGTGGAGGCGCAACAAACCACACCTGCACTAACAGAGCGACGCACACGAGAGGACGCCCCAGCCCTCGGCCCACGGCCCCTAGCTGTCGGCCCCCAGCTTGGAGAGGCCGCGGCGGAAGTCGTGCAGGCCGTCGATCTTCGCGTCCAGCACCTCCAGGAAGCTCTTGAGCTCCACCTTCAGGTGGCGCTGGCGGTACTTACTCTCCTCAATGTCCGTCTTGAGGGACCGCACCTTGCCCTCCAGGTTCTGATTGTCTCTCTCTGCCGCCTGAAGGAAGACACACCGGGGGACCGGTCACCGAGACCCCCTCCCTCTGGGGGGCCCGCATCCTTAGCTAAGTCCCCCAGCACCCACGCCTGTGCCTGCTGACGTCAGCACAGAACTCGGGGCTCTCCGGTGCACCCCCTTTCCTGATGGTTCCCTGGCAGAGTGCGTGACCAACACCTGAGCTGATAAAGGGCGGCTCCACACAGGACGCAGAGCTTGGGTCCTGCCTGGGGGAGCCTGAGGCAAGAGGGCCTTCTCACAGAGTGCCCAGGGGAGGAAGCAAGCAGGCCTAGCACACGGGGTTTTCCGCTCCAGTCCCAGAACGGTCAGCAGAGACCACATGCTAGTTCCATTCTGAGACAGAGAAGCAGGTCCAACGGGAGAGTGACTTGTCTCCCCGGCTCTACGGAGAGGCTCCCGGGCCAGCCTCTGGCGTCCATGAGGAAGGTCGGAGCCGTGCCAGACTCAGGCACAGCGGTCTGGGCACCGGCATCAGGTGGTGTGACCAAGGGGGCAGTCGAGCTCCTAAGGGTCTGGTGGCTGCGAGTCCTTAAACAAGGTGTAAGCCTGTGCTCTTCACATCCAGTAAGAGCTTCATCTTATGGACGTGATCAGGAGTGTTCTGCTCACGTGTACAGGAACCACCGACTAATATGGGGGTCGTTCCTGAAGTGGGGGGACCCTTGGAGGTGAAAGGGGATGTGGAAACCCCTCTCTGTGGATCGGGAACCTGAGGCCAGTGCGGTGGGGGGGGGAGGGGGAAATGGGTGCCCAAGGTTAAGTCCAAGGTCACGGGCAAGGTGGGCTCGCACCGGGGTCTTACACTCTCCGCCCTCCCTTCTGCCGGGCTCCTCACCGCCCAAAGACTCTGCAGAGACTTCTGTGGGCGGGAATCAGTCACCGCACGATGATTATTCACAAGACACCTTTGCAGAAGTGGAAAAACCAGAAGGCAAACACTGCTGAGTCTGCACCCTGGGGAGGGGTCACAGATGGCATCTGGCAGGCGGTTACCAACGGCTTTTCAGGACTAGAAAGTCACTGTTCTTTACCGCGGGAGGTGTGAAAAGGGGGAGCCCGGAGAAACGGGTAGCCCCCACGAACGCCTTCCAGTCGGAGCCAAGGCAGATGCGCCCCTCCTTACCTCTAACTTCTCAGAGACGTATTCGCACTCCGACATGAGCTGAGGTATGATTTCACTTTGTTTGCGGAGGTCATTCAACTCCTACGGGGGACAGAGGTTTGAAAAAAAATCGTGAAAGCAAGTCAGATTAAAAAAAAAAAAAAAAAAAAAAAAGCCCTCGTGAACGTCCACGACCCGTGTGCAGCCGACGGAGGCAGCTGTGCTGAGTCCGTACCGTCTGCGTAACGACAACGGGGATGAAGTTAACACGTAACGCGCGGCCGGGTGTGTTAGGTGTTGTTATCGCGTGAAGTCTGCACACCACCACAGAAAAGACAGGTGCTCTTACGATCCCCGACTTGCAGATGGGGAAACTGAGGCTGGGAGGTTTGGTACCTCAGCTGTCCTGCCAACCCCCCCACCCCCGCCCCGGGGCGAAAACAACTGCCTGATCGCAGATCACCTGTCACAGTTTCCGAGTGTTTCGTAAGCGTCCAGCTCCCCCGCGGGTCGGAGCCGTGGCCTGGCGACACAGCTGGTGTGGGGGCTGCGCAGGGCAGGGTCGGCCCCGTGCTCTGAGCGTTTGTGCCTCGATGCAGCTCTGGGCGGTCCCCCGCGGATGCCCAGGCAGCTGCCAGGCAAGTCACGTGCTCCCCAGACACCTGCCGTGTCCCAGGCATGGACGGCCCCTCCGGCCCACTCACCGTCTCCTTCTCCCGCACTTCGGACTCCAGCTCCTCGATCCTCTGCTTCAGCTGCGTGTTCCTCTCCTTCTCTCTGTTTATCTCGCTGCACTGCTCCTCCAGCTCGTCAATCTTTCACAAAGCAGGGATGCCACGTTACTTCGGTGGTGAAACAGAAGGTCACCACGGCTGTTTATGCTGTCTTTCCAAACAGAACCACAAACTAACCCCCTTTCGCATCTTTCCTCGCGTCTACGAACCAACTCCGGGCGGCTGCCCTCCTTCACCCCCGGCAGAGCCCAGTCCCGTCACCAAACCTGGCTTCAGGACGAGCCGGGCTTCCGGTTCTCTCTCTCAGCCACGGGATAGGAACTTCAGGTTTGCTTTAAAGGATTCCTCACAAGTATAGGGGCCAGATGTCACATGAATCTATCTACTTCTCCCCATAATGATCGGTACATCGTTTAATCAGGTCCTGGATCATTCTGTTTCATCTCAAAGGCTTAAGCCAGCAGGGAAGAGAACCAATCAGCCGTGTGGGACAATGGCCACCAAATGGGACACAGGGACATTTCCAACATTTTAAATCAGGGTGACCTTTCCTTACCGGTGCACGGCAGGAAGGGCCTGGCCCGCGAGCCTCCTCCTGGAGACAGGCGACGTGCAGACTGAACTGGTGAGTCCCCAGAGTTCATTCTTCTCCCCTTCCTAGCCCTGACCCCCTCAGAAGGGACTCAAAGGCCTCACCACCTTGGCACTGCTGTGTGTCTGATGCTGAGTGCTTCCCAGCGGCCAGAGCGCACGTGCGCAGTAGGAACGCAACCCGCTGGTGACACAGAACCCCACACCGACGGGGTCCCGCAAACAAGCAGCAGGCCTCGAGGCAAAGGGCACTGGGCGCTCACCACGAGGACACTCTCAGAGGTGGCTGGCACACCAGCTCTCGGGGTCTGAACCCCCAGCCACAGGAGCTGCTGGGGACCCCACTGACTTCTACCTTGCACCCTGGAGGTTCCCACTGCTTCTCGTTGAGGGGAGCGGACTCCTCCCGGGTTTGGGTCTGACACTCAGACGCAAACAGAAACCAACTCCCTGCTTGGAAAGAGCAGCAAAGGGCCACCGATCCCTCTGGCAGGCCACTCGGCCAGGCCTCGGGAGGGAACGCGGAGTCAGCACTTGGCCTGGCGCCCTGGCCGGCAGCACTTACGGCGCCGAAGTGAAAAAGACAACACGAGGCAGGGCTCCGCGCCATCCGTACCAAAGGAAGGTGGGGGGACAGGGGGGCGGCTCTGCGGGTCCATCCAGGCCGGGCGGGCAGGGGGCCAACGGGGGAGCGACAGCCAAGTGAACGCCAGCCTCCGCGCGATCCCCCCCACCCCTCCCCCGCCCGGTCCTGAACGTCACAAAGCAGCCCCCGACCACGGCCGCTGTCCCGGCGCCCACCTTGTTCCGGAGCCGATCGTTCTCCTCCCGGCACAGGGAGAACTGGCGCTTCCACTGCTCCACGCTGGCGGCCGACTCCTGAAGCGCTGCCGTCAGCCGGGCGTTACTCTCCCGCAGGGTCTGCAGCTCCACCTCCCACTTCTTCACGTTGGCGGCGCTGCGGGGGCGCGCGGGAGGTGACCGGGTGGCCGTGTGCCCTCCGCCCCGCTCCACCCCACCTGCCACCCCGGCAGTGCGGGCAAGACCCCCTCGCTCCCTCCTGAGCCCTGGCCCCAGAGCCCTGCGTCGTGTCCTGTCCCGTCCCTTCCTGAAGGAGTGTCACGACAGCCAGGCCCTTTCCAGCAATCCCGGACACCTGAGGACACCAGGTATGACAGACACTGGCTCCGGGCCACAGTAGGCCCCTGTGTCCCCTCCAAGCCCCAAGAGGACTCCAGAGCCAGAGACCAGAGGGCAGAGGACACAGTGACCGTGTGAGAGAGGGGGCCCAGGCTGACCTGACGTCAGGGGCAGAGGACGACCACAGGTCTGCGGGACACCTCCATGTGACCAAAACAACCTCGTGTTTGCCCTTCATCCTCTGTGCTCCCTGAAGGAGCTTCAAAAAACAAACTTGGCGGGAGGGTGGTGCCTGCGTGGCTCAGTTAGTTGAGCATCTGACTTTGGCTCGGGTCATGATGTCGTGGTTCAACGAGTTCGGGCTCCCCATCGGGCTCTGTGCTGACAACTCGGAGCCTGGAGCCTGCTCCGGATTCTGTCTCCCTCTCTCTTTGCTGCTCCCCCACTTGAGCTCTGTCTCTCCCTCTCAAAAATAAACATTTAAAAAAAAACAAAAAACAAAAAAAGAGAAGCAAACTGGAATCAGGTTCCCCTCAGGTACTGTTGGCTTTCATGTTCCTCTGTCTCCTGGCTTTGGAGCCCAGCGTGGGGTGTCGTGGGTGCCCCGAGGGCTGAGCCGCACAGGACACACAGGGCAAGCCCGGGATTCTTATCAATCCTGCCTGGGTGAACAACCAGACTTCTGTCTCTAAATGCTTTTTGACAGGGGGAAGGGCGGGGGGGCGGGGGGGGGAGATTTTTTTTTTTTTTTTTTCAGTAAGTAAATAGGACTGTATCTCAATAATCTGTGTCACCTTTCATCCTAGTCTCAAGGATCTAGGAACTTCACTGGAAAAGATAAGCTTTCAAACACCATAGCAAAAAAAAAAAAAAAAAAAAAAAGGTAAAATATAATCTGATTAATTTCAGAGGTAATGATCGAGAATGTAAGCTGATTTAGAGAAATGGTTTCATGCTCTCTTCCTATAATTCACTTGTTCATTAAGTGGGGATTTAAAAACATTTATTTTTAGGGGTGAAACGTTTTCATCCAGGCAGTGCTGTGTTAAAACCACGAAAGAGTGAAAAGCAGGTGGTATGATGGAAAAATTTACTAGCCGTGGGACCTCAGGCATGGACTCACTTTTTACCACCTGGGACTAAGTTTCCTCATCTGTAAAATGGAGTTCATATGACCCAGCTTTTTAATGGGGGCAAGTCTGAGGAGAGCACCTTCTCAGCCACAGGAAGGTTGGGGGAAGCTGGCCAACCCCCCCGCCGGGGGAACGGGATGATTCCCAAGGATAGCAGCAGCTCTGAATATGCTCACAGGGTCAGATCAGCCCAGCCTTCCGGAAAAGGGCCATCTCAAGATACAAAAACATACACATAGCCTGTGTAGTCATTACAAATTAAAGTCATGTTGATATTATTATGGGGATTGTGTTAAATAATTTATACATCAGTTTAGGGGAAATTGATTCTATCTATCTATCTATCTATCTATCTATCTATCTATCTATCTATCTATTATTTTTGAGAGAGACAGAGACAGAATGCAAGTGAGTTAGGGGCAGAGAAAGAGGGAGACACGGAATCTGAAGCAGGCTCCAGGCTCTGAGCTGTCAGCACAGAGCCGGGATGTGGGGCTCGAACTCATGAGCTGTGAGATCATGACCTGAGCTGAAGTCGGATGCTCAACCGACTGAGCCACCCAGGCACCCTGGAAATTGATTCTTTTTAAAATATCAAGGCTTCCTACTACTTTCCAACAGAAAATATATTTTTTAATTATTCATTTATAGTCCTCAAAATCATTTTAAAGCTTTCTTTACAGAGATACTGTATTTTCTGAAGTTTTCTGTATTTTATGATTCTGGCTCATGTAATTTATGGTTCTAGCTCCTATTGTTAAAGGAAATCTCTTCTCCAAATACATATTTTCTATGTGATGTTTGTATATAGAGAAGCTATTGATTTTTGTCAGATGTTATATTATTTTTCATAGTTTTTCATAGTTTGTTAGATTTTCACAGGTTTTTCTTGAGTATTCAAGATGCAATCTTATATGTGTAAATGATAAACTTGGGTCCTTAGAAAACAAAACAGGGAAATCTGGGTGGCTCAGTCGGTTGAGTGTCAGACTTCAGCTAAGGTCACGATCTCAAGGTTAGTGAGTTCTAGTCCCGCGCTGGGCTCTGTGCTGACAGCTTGGAGCCTGGAGCCTACTTTGGATTCTGTGTCTCCCTCTCTGTCTCCCCCACTCACGCCCTGTCTCTTTCTCTTAAAACTAAGTAAACATTAAAAAAATGTAAAAAAAAAACCCACGAAAAAAACCACATACAAGCGCAGGCACACATCTCTGTCACACTCACACAAACCTCTTTCACGTTCTCTGTGCTCTCACTGTAAGCAGACACACACACACACACACACACACACACACACACACACACACTTGCACACTCACACACATGAACTGACACCAGTCTGGTCAGCCAGACGGAGAATAGCCACAGAGCCAGCTGGCCTTCCTTTGGCCCGGAGACAAGACCAGACACTCTGAGCAGGACCCCGTCTCCTCAGGAAACCCTGCCCAGCAGGAAAGGCTGCAGGGAGGCACTGAGCCGGGAGAAAATAGCGTCTGGATTTCAAACACCCTTACCTCTGCGTCAAAGCAATCTTCAGCTTGTCGTTCTCAGACTTCAGGTGCGTGTCAGCAGGACCCACGTGAGAGGCCTTTTCATCGTCCGTCCCGTTGACGCTGGATGCCTGAGTAGAAGACGGGCTTTCACACCCAGATTCCTGGCCAAAGTGAATTCCCTTCACACATTACTGTTCACAGTAGCAGCAAATCGGGCATAACGAGAAAGCGTGTTAGTGAGCGGGGGAGAAGCAAGTCGTGGGACCGGGATGCGGCAAAGACTAGCACGTGGAAAGATATCAAGAACAAAGGAAGGGGCGCCTGAGCGGCTCAGTGGGTCGAGCTGAGCATCCGACTCTTGATTTCGGCTCAGGTCATGATCTTGTGGCTTTGGGAGTTCAAGCCCTGTGTCGGGCTCTGTGCTGACAGTGCAGAGCCTACTTGAGATTCTCTCCCTCTCTCTCTCCCTCTTTCTGTCTACCCCTCCCCCACTTGCACCCTTTCTCTCTTGAAATAAATAAACATTAAAAAAAAAAAAAAAGAACAAAGGAAAAGGCCCAGAGGAGTCTCCTCAAAAGCTCAGAAAGTCTGTGCACTTTACAGAGAAAAAGAGTCCACCCGGGGCCCTGACTCAGGATCACTTACTCAACTTTATACATAAATCTAACAAGCTTGGACACCGGGCCTCCCTTATTTAACACAGAAGCCACAGACGAAAACAGGGGGAGGGATTCACAACAAGGAACAAGAAAGAGGGAATGAGGAGAAAGTATTAGAAGCCGGAACTTAAAACCCCCTGGGGCCACAGAGAGACCAACACTCCTTAAACATGCAGGACTCGGATGTGGCTGTGGCCTCCACTGCTGTCAGATTATGAATATGAATATTCTGAGCTGCTTTGTGTAACAAGTCATACCAACCGTGGGTGACATCTCATCTGGTCTAGGATAAGACCTTATTTAGCCTCCAATAAGCATAAAGGCAAAGGCAGGGACCCGAAAGGGAATGATGTGTACTTCTGACTTTAAATTTCTGCTCTCTCTCTTAAAAAAAAAAAAAAGTGCCATAAACAAAATTAAAATGCACACAAGAAATGTGGGAACATATCTGCTGCTGAACATTTGCATATATGAAAAACAAGATGTTAATACTTTTCTTGTGCTGGAAAACTCTCAGAGGCCTTGTCTTCTAGAGCCACGCACTGACATGTTTACAGATGAAATGATCTCTGGGATTTGCTTTAAAATTTAGGGGGAGAGGAGGGTCCGGGGTGGGGCGATGGATGAAACAACAGGTCATGAATTCTTAATCGCTAAAGCTGACCTATGCGTCACACGGAGGTTCATTTTACAATTCTGCCAAGCTGTGAACAGGTTCAAAAACGTCCACGTTAAAAAAATAAAATTCCTAGAAATCTACGCTAAAAGATTAACACTTTAATGTTTTTTAAAAAAGGAAAAAAAGGGGCGCCTGGATGGCTCAGTCGAGCGTCCAACTCTGGATTTCGGCTCACGTCATGATCTCACAGTTTGTGAGTTGGAGCCCCGCATCGGGCTCGTCGCTCTCAGCAGATCATACCTGCTTGGGACTCTCTCCCCCTTCCCCTCTGCCCCTCCCCTGCTCATGCTCTCTCTCTCTCTCTCTCTCTCAAAATAAATAAATAAACTTAAAAAAAAAAAGGAAAAAATACATAATTGACATTTACAGAAGAAGAAATGCATAGAATCAATAAACAAAAAATATTTAATCTCACTGGTAAAGAAATACAAAATGAGAAAAGGCCAAGAGAATATAGTTTTCTTCTGTCAAGTCAACAAAGCGTTGCTGGTGAGAGCGTGGGAAGAAAACTCGCTCTCAGTCACTGCTGGGGGTAGTGAGAAGCATCCATTTCTGTGGGCTAAGTCTGCAGTATTTATCAAAACCTTTTAAAATGTCCCTGCCTTTTACCCCAGTACTTCCAGCCCAAGAATTTATCTTGCAGAAATGATCAAACGCACAAAGATGTGCGAGGACGTTCATCACAGTGTCATTTGTATTCATGAAAAATCAGAAACCACGTGGATGCCCCAAAGTAGAGGTTAATGGAGTAAGGTGTGATACAGACAAACACTAGAATGTTGTCTAGCCATTAAGATAGTTTTGAAAAGGGATATTTGAAAACACAGGGGAATGATCACGAAACATAAAGTAAAAAAGGTTAAAAAGAACAATATAAATATATACTAGATATTTCACACATCTCTTTGTGTGGTGCGGACTCTATTCTTTAGAGAATGGCAATGTTTTGATTTTTACAATAAATATATATTGCTTTCACGGTCAGGATGAAACCCCTATTAAATGTTTAAAATCTTCAAATATTTGGAACACTGGGCCAAAGTGTTCATTCCCCAGGAGATTCAGGAAAGCAAGCAATTGTATGACTTCTAATAAAAATGAAAAGAAAAATGTACAGTGGTCTCTACATCTGGGGACACATCAAGAAGGATAAATAAAAACTAAACCTTAGAGATAAAAAAAAAAAAACCTGATAGGTAATTAATACATACACATAATATAGCATCTGATGGGTACACATGATTTAAGGTTTAAAATACCTTTTGTGTGTGTGGGGGGGGGGGGAACAAAGATTAAAATAAAACACTTATATAAAGAAATTCTGATATTAAAGTTTAAAGGTATAGCTATAATATGTGGTGTCCAGAAAAAGATTGTATATTAGAAACTCTAGACTGTGGACCATTTTGGGGGTCCAATTTCATTTCAGGGGTCCAATTTCATAGGTGCTCAGTGGTTACTTATGGTTATCAGTTTATGAAATTAACAGGATCACTCAGATTACATTAAAGATTATTCAGAAAGAGTCAGGAGAGTTCTTGCCCACCTGAAGTCTAATACGCATTCATTTCCATAAACTCACACGGGGCATCTTTCATACGATGAGCCGGGACCGGCGCTGGGAAATCCCGGTCCTGAGGGTCAGTCACCGTGGTGGCCAAACCCGGGGCCCTCCGCTCTGCAGCACAGACTCACTCAGCACGTGCCTGCCTCGGGTCAGTAACGGGGAGATTTCTCCTCTGTCTTCCTCGCTGGGCCCCTTCCCATAGCTGGGCAAACTTAACAAGGCTCTAGCTTTGCCCTCCTCTCCCCACGGCTTCTTGGAAAGGCCAAGCCTTCAGCTATTACTTCTTCGAGGCTGACAGTCAAGTCTAGAATGTCAGTCTTGACAGCTCAAGATGCCCAGTCCCCTGGTTCTCTTCCTACAGGCTGTCCTCAACGTCCCTCCCTTCCTCCTCACCCCTGCAGCTGCGCCCTCGCCAATCCACCGACCGTCTGTGGCTCCCTGACTTCCTCCCCATGTGAGTACAACCCTCACATCAATTCCAGAGAAACAGTCAGGGAACACCTCCAACGTCTACCACAACAACCCAACAATAAG
Source organism: Prionailurus bengalensis (assembly GCF_016509475.1). Lineage (NCBI taxonomy): Eukaryota > Metazoa > Chordata > Mammalia > Carnivora > Felidae > Prionailurus > Prionailurus bengalensis. The sequence goes on along the minus strand of NC_057355.1, from coordinate 4,305,696 downwards.
TAGACAACAAATAATAAACTGCTAGTCAAGAATTCCAGGTCTTTTGCAGGATCACCAAGTCCAGCTCCAATTCCTCTCACAGGGCACCTTGCTCCCAGCCAGGCAGACTCCCGGCTGTGTTGGCTGTTGTATCGTGCTTGTTCCGAACCCCGAATCCTGCCCCTGACGTCTCCTTTCCGTCTTTGTGCACATAACCTTACCACGAGATCAAGGCTTCCACCCACCATTATGTACACCAAACTAGACCTCAGAAACTAGACATTTTTAAAATGTTTTTATTTATTGGGGGGGGAGGGGCAGAGAGAGAGGGAGACACAGAATCCGAAGCAGGCTCCAGGCTCTGAGCTGTCAGCACACAGCCCGACGCGGGGCTCGAACTCACAGACCGTGAGATCATGACCTGAGCCGAAGTCAGACGCTCAACCGACTGAGGCACCCAGGCGCCCCAATCGTCACACTTTTAAGTAGACAGACAACTCAATTTCTGGCAAAGCCGTATCTCCTTTGCTAAACCAGAGCCGTCGGAATACCATCTCCCATCTGACTTTGTTAAAACAGAGAAGCAGAGCCAAGGGTTCTCCGGCATCAGCCAAGTTTTCTCTCTTGTGGGCACGAGGTACCCACCGGTATTGTCACTGCACATCGTTCACGCAGACTCGCCCCCCAGCACTGAAGGGAAACACAGTGCTTTGCCTCTGGTATTTAAACACAATGACAAAGAATGCCTCCTAGGGGCCAGAGGCATGCGGTAATTCTAACCTCATCTAGTGCTTTCCGTCAAAAATACATCAGCACATCTGGAAAACTCAAGACTCTCAGAGAAACACGTCCTCACACCTCAGTGCGAGCAGGCTAAGAGTGGAAAAAGCCTTCACAACGCCCCTAATGCCGGAAGTCCCTACTTCTCGTCGCAAGTGACAAGGAACAAAGAGGCTCAATTACTGATCACACTCAGATTTATTTTGTGGACAAATCACTTACTTGGGAATGATTGCTCGAAGTCTCCGTTTTCTCCTGGGACTTGTCTCTGGCTAGTCTGGCGGCTTCTTTCACCTCCTGGAATTTCTCTGCAAACTGAACGTGAACAGGAGTTACTGAGGTTGTTCTCAACCTTACACACAGCTGGTCTCCAGGACCCACCTTCGGGACTTTGCATTCATTTCAAGTCAATAAAATCTGTATAAATCCAGAAGAATAATTTTATTCAAGACTAAAACTAAATGATACAAGGAATGCCTCTTCCAGTAACCTCCCGGCCTAGGTCAGATCAGAATCATTTTCTAAGCTGCTGAAGCCAGTTTGATACTGAAGTATTGGGACACTTGGGTGGCTCAGTTGGTTAAGCATATATGACTTTGGCTCAGGTCATGATCTCGCGGTCTGTGGGTTCAAGCCCCGCGTCGGGCTCCGTGTTGACAGCTCAGAGCCTGGAGCCTGCTTCCAATTCTACATCTTCCTCTCTGCCCCTCCCCTGCTCAATTCACCTCTATCAAAAGACCTGAACGGTCCAAGAACTTGTACGATATGATGGAAACGAAGAAGAAGATCCAGTGAGTTGGGGAGAAGGAACTGGTCTAGACTTTAAAACTTGAAGCCGTAAAACAGCAAAATGCAAAAAACAGCACAAGTCAACATGCGGCATATGATCGAATCCTGCCCTGAACAGACCATCCGTGGAAGACTTACAGGGAGGCAAATGAAGAAATGGGAACAGAGACTGGATTTAAATGACATCAAGGAATTACTCATTTTACTAGACATGCCCGTGATGTCATGGTTATGAGGGAAAATGTCATTATTTTTTTAGAGATAAATCCTAAAATGTCTGGATGTCTGCAACGTACTTCAGCAACAATCATATAGACGAAGGGGGCGCCTGGCTGGCTCAGTCGGTTAAGCGCCCAAATTCAGCTCAGGTCACGATCTCACAGTCCGTGGGTTCCAGCCCCGCGTTGGGCTCTGTGCTAACAGCTCGGAGCCTGGAGCCTGCTTCAGATTCTGTGTCTCCCTCTCTCTGCTCCTCCCCTGTTCACACTCTGTCTCTGTCTCTCTCTCTCTCTCAAAAATAAACATTAAAAAAATTTTTTTTAAATAGATGAAGAAATGTGGCAAAACAAGGGTTAAGTCTGGTGACGTGTATATGGTGTTTTTTATCCTATGCTCTCTACTTTTAAAAAATGTTTTAATATTTTCATAATAAAAAATTTCTTACAATGCCAGAGCAATCAAATCAATCACTGGCTTATAGTCACTGACAAGGCAACTGATTTTAATTAGCAAATACATTGTTCAAGCAGAGAACGTTCTGTGATAAAGCTGGCATTACAAAGCAAGAGAGAGCTAAATGTGCTTGCTGCAAAACACAAAGAGCTAGCAAGTTGCAAGGCTGCGAGGAGGCTTCTGCTGAGAACACGTTAATTTCGGAGCACAGGCTACTCTGGGAGCATGTTTACAACGCAGGCAGCAGTGGCCCGCTTGGGAAAACCTTGCCAGATGACAGACACTGTGAACAAAGCACCCTGGCTGAAGCAGGAAAGGACAGCCCTTCTGTGCTGGCCGATGTTGCTCCCGCAGGACCATAAATAAAGCCCAGCCACGGGGCTTCATATTTAACCATCCCAGAGCAATCAGAGGAAAATCACATTACTTGTTTAAAACATGTGAGGTCCAGGGGCGCCTGGGTGGCTCAGCTGGTTAAGCATCCATCCGACTTCGGCTCAGGTCATGCATGATCTTACGGTTTGTGAGTTTGAGCCCCGCGTCGGGCTCTGTGCTGACACCTCAGAGCCTGGAGCCTGCTTCGGATTCTGTGTCTCCCTCTCTCTCTGCCCCTCCCCCGCTCGTGCTCTGTCTCTCAAAAATAAACATTAAAAAAGAGAAAAAAAACCATGTGAGGTCCAGCCTGAGACAAAGCCCTCCCCTCCCTGCTTCCTCTGAGGGGACTCTTAAAGTCAAAACATCATGCCAGAACTCCTTGATGGTAGGGTCCATGCCTTTCTCTTAGAATCTACCCAGCACCTGCAGAGAGCAGGCACAAATCAGTTTGTTCAGTGAATGAATGAACTCTGGGTTCCAGACTCACACACCCTCTGGCCACTTGAAAAACAAATCACGTCCAAGGTGCTAGTGGAGCCTGAGAAAGGCACAGCTCTCTTCTGCTAGACCAATGAGCGGATACTCTGCGAGGAACTGCGGTGAGTGTCTGGGGGCATCCTGCCCCATCTGGCCGCCTCCTACGCTTACCCAACTAGATGGGGCATCCCTCAGAATATGAGCGTTATCCCAGAAGAGATTTTGTGTAGGCACCATAAAGACCTTTCAATCCTATTAAGACGTTAAAAGATTCCATTTTTAAATTTTTTTAGCGGTTATTTATTTTTGAGAGCGAGTGGGCGTGAGTGGGGGAGGGGCAGAGAGTGAGGGAGACACAGACTCCGAAGCAGGCTCCAGGCTCTGAGCTGGCAGCACAGAGCCCAACGTGGGGCTCGAACCCATGAACCAGGAGATCATGACCTGAGCCGAATGAAGTCGGACGCCTAAGGGACCGAGCCACCCGGGCACCCCTCAGAGATTCTATTTTCGAAACGCATCATTTTAAGTGCTTTTGTCCAGTATCCATTAAAAGTCAAATGTGATGTGAAGAAAACTGTTCCCAACAGACAGCCCTGCCGGGTCTCGCCCGTGCTGCACTCAGCAAGGAGGGGGACGCCTCTCTCCCTACCAGCAGGCCGATGTTCTGCCGGGCTCCCAAACCAAATGGGCACTCTTTCTCACGGATCCTTTCTTGTCTCTGTCTTGTCTCTGCCCCTTGTCTCACGGGAAGCTGTTTTTAAACTAGACTGGAAATGTCATTAGCCAGCGTCATGCTCATTCAGTCAAAAACACATGGTCCAAGCAGCACTCAGCCCTTCGGTGGAGAGGTACCCCTCCCCTCCCCCCCCCTCCTCCCCGGCCACCATGTGTGAGCTGGGCCCTGCAGGAAGCTGGGCGCTGAGGCATGTATACTCATATACTCAGATATACTCAGATATACTCATATACTCATATTCAGATACACTCATATACTCAGGTATACTCATATACTCATATATTCAGATATACTCATACACTCATATACTCAGATATACTCATATACTCAGATATACTCAGATATCTGGTGCAGCTACCAGAAACCGCTCTGCCTCCCAGGAGGCCAAGAGCTGAGTAACAGAAGTCAGTGGCAACCAAGTCAGTATACAAAGTTCTTCCAGGCTTTGACAGAACAAGTCACTTCTGGATGAGTTCGGGGCCTCCATTCGCTCTGTCTCTAACATCCCTAACTGGTGAAGACCTTAGCTCTGCTCTTGGAGACTCTCAGCCTAAGGCGCAAACCTTCCATTCCAGGGGCGGCTTCTTTCTTTGTCCCCTGACACCCATCATGGCGGCCCCTCAGTGGTCCCACAGTCGCTGCCTTGGGTAGGCGTACTTACCCCCCACTTCCCCTGGGCCCTGAGCACAACCATATCTACGTGTGAAGGAGTGGAATGGCTTCTTAACACACGTTCTCTCTTCTGGTTCCCCCCCCCCATTCTGTACGACGGGATAGCTCGACAATGTTCCGATGAGAAAATGCAGCCTTAGGGAGGCTGGTTAAAGCCCGGGGTCACACGGCTAGTTATGATAAACCTGAACTTGGACGCAGATCTGTCTTCCACACACCCAGTGAGCTTCCTGTGCCAACAAGAATGCCAAGAGTCTTGCCCAAGGCAGTGGCTGAATACTTATCTGATTAGGTTTTCCACTTGCAGAGAGAAGCTCCATTACCTTAAGATGTAAAACACGGTTGTAGACACTCCCTCTTTAAAAGAAAATTACTGGGGCGCCTGAGTGGCTCAGTCGGTTGACCATCTGACTTGGGCTCAGGTCAGGATCTCGTGGTTCGTGAGTTCGAGCCCCGTGTCGGGCTCTGTGCTGACAGCTCAGAGGCCTGGAGCCTGCTTCAGGTTCTGTGTCTCCCTCTCTCTCTGCCCCTCCCCTGCCCACGCACTGTCTCTCTCTCAAGAATAAATAAACATTAAAAAAAAAAAAGCCTTTAAAAAATTACTTCTAAAAGCTTCAACTCAAAACAGGCCACGGGGACCTTTAAGGCAAAGACGAGGCTTGAGGCACAGAATGCCAGATATGGAGTGGGGAGCCCCTGGCCAGTCCCGATTTTGCAGCTCTCCTCCGCTACACTGATGGGCAGCTCTCCTTCTCAGTTATAAAGGGAGAGCACGAACACATACACCAAAACACACAACCGCAAAGGGACTGCGGGATGAGGGTGCCGTTATAAATAACAACAGCCAGGGGCGCCTGGGGGGGGGCTCAGTCGGTTGAGCGTCCGACTTCAGCTCAGGTCATGATCTCGAGGTTCATGGGTTCGAGCCCCTTCTCGGGCTCTGTGCTGACAGCTCAGAAGAGCCTGGAACCTGCTTCAGATTCTGTGTCTCCTTCTCTCTCTGCCCCTCCCCCACTTGTACTCTCTCTCTCAAAAGTAAATAAACATTAAAAATTAAAAAAAAAAATCATAACAGCCTAGAACATCTCAGAAAAGGAAAAAGAAAGACACCTATTCTTGGCTTCACAGGGATAAGAGGAGAGCAGCTGGAATGTCTCGTCTGGCCGTGCACTCCCAGCGACCCTTAGGCGCTCAGTATCCACATGGGGACACGTGGGTTTCGTAACCGCCAAGGTCACCCTGAGACTGAACACAGGCCATCTGACACCAGCACTGGACACTACAGCGTCCTAAGACTTACCTGCTTAACTGCTAGCTTGGGTGAGCTGCTCAGTTCCGACCCTTGTCAGCCTTTCAGATGCAGGGAGATGAGCCACTCTGAACCTCGGTTTCCTCATCTATAAAATGTGGGCAATAACACTACCTCCATGGGTCACTGGAGAAAAAGGACAGGGCCTTGCTGGGCATGTGACAGGGGTTCAAACAGGGAACTGTGGCATCTCTGGCCTCGATCTGACTAGTCTCTTCAAGTAAAATAGAAGCGAGAGCCTTGAAACCATGAACGTTAGTAAAAAGAGTGCCGAAACAGGGTGAATTCATTCATTCAGAACTAGGAAGTGCTGATCTCTATGTACCTGGGACTGTGCCGGGGACACTGAAATACCTAAGATTTGGTTTCTGTCCTCAGAGAAACTCTGAGTTTTTGGAGGATTTTGTTTTACATTCAAATGGGTGAGGAAAAAAAAAGGAAATTTCACAAAGTAAGCCTAAAATGCAACCAAGTAGGATCCCTATAGGATCAATTTGGAACAAAAATAATCATTGTAGGGGCGGTGCCTGGGTGGCTCAGTCGGTTAGGCGTCTGACTTCGGCTCAGGTCATGATCTTGCGGCTCGTGGGTTTGAGCCCCATATCGGGTTCTGTGCTGACTGACAGCTCAGAGCCTGGAGCCTGCTTCAGATTCTGTGTCTCCCTCTCTGTCTGCCCCTCCCCTGCTCACACTCACTCTCTCTCTCTCTCTCTCTCTCTCTCTCTCTCTCTCTCTCTCTCAAAATAAATAAACGTTAAATTAAAAAAAATTTTAATAAATAATCATCTTAAAAGATGTGTTATCAGTAGCCGCATGAGGGAAACAGGCCCTACCTCTTACATAAACATCATCTTGTGACAAACGAGGAATCGATACACTGATAGGGAAGGTTACCCCACAGAGATGGAGTGACACAACATTAGTAAACAGGGGAAATGAATTTAAACCTTTACTACAAGCAAGTGGCATGATACATGATCAGTGAGGTAATGGGGTCGGGATATTTTTTAAAAATCTGGATGCAAACAGAATTGAACGTTCACCAAACTTCTGCTTGAGGGGTAAGAAGGTAATGTTCTCAACTTGGAAGAAATAAAAGAGAATCACAGAAGAGACAGATTTGTCTAAAAAAAACAGGTGAAAGCTTTGCAGCAGAAAAGGGGAAGAAAAACTAAATCAGAAGGGAAACAAATGCCTGGGGGGGAATATCCGTTGCTAGGCTGGTATCACAGAGAAGGGGCCATTATCTTTAGTAGAGGAAGTTCGTACACACTGAAAAGGAAAACGTGAAAACCCCAGTAGATAAACAGCAAAATGCACAAATATAAAACACAGTAAGTAAGCAATTGATAAAAACAATTGTTCAGTCCCACTGGAAATGCAAATCAAAACAATGAGGTACTATTCTTTGCTTGCTAAATTAGCAAACAGTAAATACAGTTACAATACCCAGGGCGGGCAAGACATTTCCAGATCATCAGTGAAAACAGCGTTCACACCCCTTGACCTAAGTGATATCACTTCAGGGAAACTATTCTATGAAAATAATTGAGAACGTGAAAAAAAAAAAAAAGGCTTCAATACAAAGATGTTAATCCTAGCATTATCTACAATAATGGAAACTTAGAAGCAACCAAGGAGCCAGGGGATTGTCCACCGGTGAAAAATCTTATCTCCGAGGCTTAAGTTTTCTAATATTCCTCCTTACTATAAAAAAGAACACGCAGGGCACCTGGGTGGCTCAGTCGGTTGAGCATCCAACTTGAGCCCAACTCATGATCTCACAGTTCATGAGTTCGCGCCCCGTGTCGGGCTCTGGGCTGACAGCTCAGAGGCTGGAGCCTCCCTCGGATTCTGTGTCTCCCTCTTTCCCCCTCCCCCGCTCACACTCGATCTCTCCCTAAGATAAACATTAAAAAAAAAAAAAAAAGCACAAGCTTCTGAATGTAGAAAGTACAGTTTAGAAAAAAATATTCTTCAAACCTATGGTCCCACCACCACATAAACTTCCAATATTTTCCTATCTCTATGTATGCATCCATTACACACATTTATCTTTGAAACAGAATGATATGGTACACCTCGTTTTATAGCCACTTTTGAAATTAACAGGACATTAATATTCCCATGCAATTATATGCTTTTCTATTACCGCATGTGAATTGCTATGCAGTATCTTGCCCTGAAGGATATACTGGAATGTATTTCACCTAATTTCTTACTGTTGGACATTTGGCTGGTGTCTTGATTTTTTGCTTTTGCTGTTATAAATGATATTTCAGGTCAAATTCTTAAAGCTCAATCTCTGTACTCAGTTATAATTATTTCCGTAGAATAAAAGCCAGTTAATGAAACCAGTGGATCAAAGGATATTCCAAGCATAAAGCTTTCTAAAATGTATGCCAAATTCTCACGTCTTTATTTGTTAGGATAATTTTCTGAAGTTTTAAAAAAAAATTTAAATGTTTTTTATTTATTTTTGACAGAGAGAGAGACAGAGACAGAGCATGAATGGGGGAGGGGCAGAGAGAGAGGGAGACCCAGAATCTGAAGCAGGCTCCAGGCTCTGAGCTGTCAGCACAGAGCCTGACGGGGGGGGCTCGAACCCACGAACCGGGAGATCATGACCTGAGCTGAAGTTGGACGCTTAACCAACTGAGCCACCCAGGAGCCCCTTAAAATTAAAACAAATTTTTAGTGTTTATTTGTTTTTGAGAGAGAGGGAGACAGAGCACAAGTGGAAGAGGGGCAGAGAGAGAGAGGGAGACACAGAATCCGAAGCAGGCTCCAGGCTCTAAGCTGTCAGCACAGAGCCCGACGCGGGGCTCAAACTCATGAGCCGTAAGATCATGACCTGAGCCGAAATCGGACGCTCAACCAACCGAGCCACCCAGGTGCTTCATCGTTTTCTGCAGTTTTTAAACTTGCAGTAATAGTTTTTTAAAAGTTAAAATCATCATCTTTTTCATCATTATCCTGCTAGAAAATGAAAGACTATTATCTTATTTGTGGCTTTTTTGGTTTTTTTGGCCTTGGCCAGTGAAGACTCTGCGACAGACACTATTTGCTCCATTCAAAATCCATTTCTTGTTTTCTCTTGGCTTAACAAAATCTCAAATTTGACTGGAGCAGGAAATTTGCAAGGTGAGAGAGAATGAGAACCACTCCAAGCTGGCCATAGTGACCTACTTCTTCTTCCTTTTTTTTTTTTCCCCTGTGGGAAGGTGGCCCAGGGACTGACAGTTGGACCCAAGGAGAAGTCTGCCAAAGGACCTCACAGGGAAGTTCCTGTAGCACCACCTTCTACCTTCCCCTCTTACGATGAATGCAGATGTGATGGATAGAGCTTGAGAAGCCATATTAGCATCATGAGGAAAATGCCAATAAAAGAAACAAACATGCAGAGCTCTCACACCCAATATCGTGGGGCCACGGCATCCTGCTGGCAACTGTCTGCCTTAGGACTTCTCTTCTGTGTGTAAAGAAGAACTCTATTTGTTTCAGCCTTGTGACTAGTTCCCTGTTACTTGCAGCCAAAGGCATTCTCACCAAAACATCAAAAGAATGAATGACTACTATCTCCTACTTTAAAACAACTGCCCTTAAATCAGAAAGGTGGCAGATAGAGCAATGTTCTTACAACTACACAGACTTAAGTGAACATAAGGATACAAATATGAATTACAGGTGAAATAATTAAAATGGGTCAAGAGCAAATGTTCTGTGTGCGTGTGTGTGTGTGTGTGTGTGTGTGTGTGTGTCAGGGTTCAGACGAATCAATCGCAGGGCACAAGCAACCCCACCCTGGGTCACTGCCTTCGTGGCAGGAAGTGCTTCCTTCTGTCTGGGATAAATGACACCAAACTCAGAGCCAAACTCAGAAGACTGACATCTAAGGTCAGATACCAGAAAGAATCTAAACTCTTGCAAGTGGCTCACTTTTACATTTGGGTTTCCTTCCTTTTTGTCTCTTTTCCGAAGCTCCTCCTTTTAGCAGAATGTGCACATCCCTTTTAACGTTCAGTAGGCCGCCATCACGTCCCCTCGGGTGGGTGGACAGCCGAGTCCCAGCTTACCTCTGGGACTACACAGCTGCTATTATTTTTGGAAAGCCTGTCTAAAGAGCAGAAAGTGTCCCTGTAGGACTTTTGGGACCGTGGTGTAAAGTGGCCCTTATAATGGGAACAGTGGAGACCAAGGTTTCTATTTTCCTTCCGGGGGGTAGAGAGAGACGTGCGTAGAAAGTGTTCTCAAATGAAAATAGCCGCGCTGCTGTTCCTTTTTCTAGCCTAGTTATAGGGTTTGATTACAGATTCCTGTCTCAGGACTGTGGGTGGTTGCTCTGTGGAGTCAGAAATACTCGGCCACAGCTGTCCCCTCAGGTCCAAGTTCCTTTCTGCTAGCTAATTGCCACTTGTCGAGACCTCCAGCCGCACTTCATGGTAATTTATCCGTGTGTGGTTAATCGTTCCCTTCACAGGGAAGGGGAAAAGTTGGCTTGAAACATTCTGAACAAAGGAGACATCCGAGGGCTTCTTTGATAAGCCTCTGTGACAAGGGCAGGTCACAGTCACAGAGCCGAGACTCCGCTAGCAGAAGAGACCAAGTGACTCGGGAAGACCAGACACTCCTCCTTAATGACAGGATGTTTTCTTCTGCCTGGGAAGGATGCAAAGTGGCCGAGCGTGGAGGCAGGCATGGCTTGAGGTCCCCCCAGGTCTCGGCGGACAAAGAAGTGAACTTTCACAACTTGTTCTGATTTTTGAGTTCTCCCTTCCTTCGATTCTTTCCGTTAAACTCTCTCCTGTTTATCCTTCCTAGCAACTGTGATTCCTCCAAAGATTGAAGAAGTTGTTCCAGGCAGCTGAGAGGGATTCTGCCTGGGCTTCCAGAAGGCCTGGAGCCTCGGGCGGGGTCAGGGACACACGGCCTCAAGGCCCCGCCAACGCCCTGCCTCCCACAGGAGACTCCCCGTATTGCTGCGTCCCCAGGGGTCTGAGGACCCCAGCGGGTGTGGGAAGGGGGCATGGGGGGCAGGGCAGGGGCTGCTCCCAACTCCCCCACCCCGCCTCCTCCGGGCAGCCGTGGTGCCCACCCCAGACAGGAGTTCTGGAATCATTCATTCACCAAACCACGATCATACTTGCTTCCAATTCACAAAAATCCTCTCTGATCCTCACAGCCCCTCTTCTTCCTCGTTTCAGAAAATGACAGCTCTGTCCATCCGTCCATGTGCCCGCCCTCATCCCAGAGCCCCTGCCTCCCACGTCCACTCACTCAGGTCCTCGCCATCTCCGTTCTGGACCAGAACAACCCCGTCTCCCTCAACACTGGAAAGATCTGCCTGCGGTGCGGATCCGACCATTTTCGTTCTTGGCTTGAAACCCTTCGTAGGCTGCGGTTTCACGTCTGCGCCGGCCTCTACCAGCCCGGCCCACCCCCAAAGCCGCACGCCGCATGACCAGCCCCCGGCACACGCTGTCATGGGGTTGTCCATGTGGGTCCCGTGACGTGGACGATGATGGAAAAGGAAAATCCTCCCTGTGGGCACGAGCTGGAGTGTTTCCTTGTCCGGTGTGCACGGGGTAGGTCGCCTGGAGTCGGGTCTACACTGAACCCTGGGGAAATGGTGAGGGGCCTCGCTGCCTGGATAGGGACTTGGAAGAAACAAAGTGGGAAGCTTAGTGACAAAGATGTGGGAACGGCTACATCAGTGGAACCCAGTGAGCCCAGAGGGAACCCAAGTCTGAAAGATTCATATTCTGCATGAATGGCTGCAACTGGCTGAAAGCCTGTGCCCCCCTCAAATTCTTACGTTGAGGTCCTAACCCCCAATGTGATGGATTAGGAGGTGGGGCCACTGAGAGGTGATGAGGTCATGAGGGTGGCTCCCTCATAAAAGGGATTAGTACCTTTATAAGAGACCCCACTGATTGGGGTGCCGGGGTGGCTCAGTTGGTCCAGCGTCTGACTTCAGCTCAGTTTATGATCCTGCGGTTTGTGGGTTCGAGCCCCGTGTTGGGCTCTGTGCTGACAGCTTGGAGCCTGGAGCCTGCTTCCAATTCTGTGTCTCCCTCTCTCGCTCTGCCCCTCCCCCACTTGTGCTCTGTCTCTCTGTCTCTCTCTCTCTCAAATAAAAACACTAAAGAAGAAGTTATTAAGAGACCCCATAGAGCTCTCTTGCTCTCTTTGGGCCACGTGAGAGCACAGTAAGAAGTTGCCAGGATACAACCAGAAAGAGGACCTACCCCTGAACCTGACCGTGCCGGCATCCCGATCTCAGACCTCCGGCCTCCAGAGCTCCAAGAAGTCAGCTTCTGTTGCCTGTAAGCCACCCCAACACGTGGCATTTTGCTTTAACAGCCTGAACAGACTATGCTCTTCCAAAGTCCCCACCTTCACACCAGAGAGAATCCTTAAAACCAGACGCCCCACCCTGGTCCTGCAGGCAGCCCAGTGCTCGCCCAAAAGGCTTGCCAACACACTCGCCGGGCACCAGAGAGAGAGGCCCCTCGCGACCTAGATGACCCATACCCCTGCTCTCCAGGGCCGCCCCACCCTCTGACCTGCTGAGCACCAACTGCCAACAACAGGGATCCACCCTGAGCCCCCAGATCTGCACCGCGCCCTCAGGCCACCTGCCAGTGGCTCGGTGGAAAGCGGATCGCACGGGGGCCCTTCCTCCGGAGCACTCCTCCTCCCTTGACAGATGCCATGGTCTGTCGTGGGTAGGCCAGCCCCGCCGCCCGGAGGCCTCCTGAAGGTCTCCTGTGCCACACAACACAGCCCGAAACCAGCCAACCCGCTTCTGCGCCGACGAAACGAAGCAGCGTCCGATAACCTTAGGACTGTGGGCCCTCCCGCCTGCTGTGCTGCCTGCGGGAGCACCAGGCTTTCCGGGTGGGAGCACGTGGTGCTTCTCCCCAGAGGCGCAGCATGCGAGTCCGGGGACCAAGGGACATCGCCTTCCACGATGATACCCGATGACCTAGACTCAAGGATTTTCCCTGTGCTTCACAGCCCTGGTGAGCTGGACGTGTTGGGACCCAGGAAAGAATGCTCCTGTGAGCAGGTGGCAAAAAAGAGATGCTCAAAGTGCCACCAGGTCATTTTGGGTCTCTTGGGCTTCTTAGGGAGTGGCGTCCATGTAAGGACCTGGGGATACAGAGGGCCTGGGGTGCCCTCCATCGGGGTCGCATGTCTGGCTGGACGTAGGATGGCTGGGTCTGTGGGCTGCACGCCTCCTTAGAGATGCGTGTGTGTGCCTAAATGTGCACGTGTATGTGTGCCTAAGCGTGCACATGCGTGTGCCTAAGTATGCACGTGTGCATGTGCCTAAGTGTGCACATGCGTGTGTGTGCCTGAGTGTGCACGTGCGTGTGCCGAGGTGTGCGTGCGTGTGTCCACAGCACACGCACACACGTTGAACAGAGAAGAGGTACAAATCCGTGGGGCCCTGCGGGGCGGCTTCCTGGCTCATCTGAACCTCCTCTGAAAGCTGTCCCCCGTGTACTCAAGAAATCCAAGCATCCCAGTCCATACCAAGTGGCCCTGTCAAGTCCCCCGAACCTGGAATTTTGTAAATGCCTCTGGGGACGGACGGGACCACAGCTCCACGTGCTCAGCGCCTTGCACAGGGTCCGCCCAGCCACAGCTCAATGAATATGCTCACGGCAATGGTCTAGAGAGAAACAACTCCCAGAGCCTAGCCTCCTGAAGCCAGCCTGGCTCCAGCCCTTCCCTTTCAACTCTCCCCCGGGGTTCCCTGAGGCCCTCTGACCTTCCAGTAAGTTCCTGTGTCATGTAAACTAGCCAGTCTCGCTTTCAAGCAATGCGTTCTGAACACGCACACAGGGCTCCTTCCCCATCCTCCAGGGAAGCCCACTTGCTCACACATCCATCAGCCGGGGAGCCTCTCAGAAGTGGTCAGCTTGTTCCCGCAGACCCTGGGGCTCTCCAAGCCTGTGGTCGGTCACGATGTGCTCCTCAACACCTTCTGACTGTCCACAGAGCGTGTCCTGGGCCCCTTGGAGAATCAAACCTAAGCTACGAATCCTTTCCCCAGAAACCGTGAGACAAAACGCGGTGTGACGCTTTAAGGGGCACAGGGCCTCCAGATTAGGAGCTGTTTGCTAGTGAGTAGTCAGCAGGACCTCCCTCTCCTTAAGGGCTCCAACCAGGGGGTCATTGATGCTGGTGGCCGCCAGGCGCACGCACTCTGGGCACAAGGCCTGGGGTGACACACGGGGAAGGAACCGCCTGCAGAGCGGCGCACTGGGGCTGGGATCTCAGGCTCTGCAGGAGCAGGTGTCCTGTGAGTTTCCTTCTCCAACAACAGCTTCATTTCCAGGGACCTGGGATTTCTAAAAGGTCATCCATCTGGTTGGGCAGCCCTGCGGGGCCAGCCAGGGTGAAATCAAAGGCTGAAGAGGAATCCTGCTCACCAGCAGGGCCACTCAGGCCCTCAGCACCCAGGGACTGGGTGACAGTGTCCGGACGAGGGGACCTCATTACCTTTGTCAGCTGCTGCTCCGAGGAGAACCCCAGGCCGAACACCGTGTTGGCTCTGCTGTCCGCCCACTGCCCAAACTTCTGAGACGTCTTGGTGAAGGTCATGTTGGGTGTGATGGTGCTGTTTATAATCACCTGCAGGAGAAAACCCAGGAGAGCAGGAAGTGAAACACAGAATTCGACACCAACGGAACTCCTTACAAAGTCTTCATCTGGCACGGCTGGTACCTAACGTACGCGTCCCCACTCTGTTCTTTTTGGTCCCGAGTTCCTCCTCTCCTGGCACATTCTGTGCTGAGTCAGATACACAACCATGATAAGGGGTAATTTCAGAGACTTAAAAACAGACCGTCGGGCTAAAATAAGATCGTACAAGTTAGTGGGAGAGAAGTCTGCCCTGAGTGGAGAATAGTTTCCAAAACTGCTGTTTATTTCCTCAAAGCTGCCACGCATCCAACGGCCCTTCGTGGCCAGCCACACCACACACTCTGACGACCAGCGCTGTGCACCTTTTTAAGCACCCGGAGCCCCAGTGTCCAGCTCCAACAACTTAAAATCTCCATAAGCGATTGGGGCTTGTTGTTTCCCAACAAGAAGGTGAAGGTATACTTAATGGGGGTAATTTGCCTAGGGTTAATTTACAAAGGAAGTAACGATACAGGCATGAGCTGGGTGGAGGGAGGCTGTAGGGGGTGGTGCGGGGGACCTGGTGTTTGATGTGGCCCCCTTCTCTGGCTCAAAGGATCAGGGAGGAAGAGGCTACAGACTGAGGAAGGCCAGAGTCACGTAGAGCTGGCTGCCTGGAGGAGAGAGGTGACCTTTTGTTGAGAGACATCCCAGGATACGCATGGCTTCCCACAAGAGAGGAGCCGGGGGCACAAATACCCTTGCTTCTCCCCTTGATCTCCTGCCACTGGCCAGACCCAACCAGAAGCCGGAGGCCCCCGGGGACCCATGCTGCGGTCTGCAGATCAGCCTCTGGGAGGCCACAGCAGGGTACGAAGGGGAGAGAACGAACCTGGAATGATAAACCCAGCACATGCTACATTCATACATTCATATACTGAGCATTTACTTGTCAGGCATTCTGTTAACCGAATACGAGATGAATGAGTCAAGATTCCTCATCTTCTAGTTGCAGGAAGTCAGGAAGAGGGTGGAGACATGTAAATAAATAAGGAACAACTGAGAAGTGTTAGGAAATAGCAAGTAAGGCTCACTCTGGCAGAAATCCTTCGAAGCCCTGAGGCTCTAAGAAACAATCAAGAAAAAGGTCCCTGGAAATAAGGGATTCTTGGACGTGTGTTAACAGGCAGGAGTGACAAAACTCGCTGCTGACTTCCTCATCAAATGGCTTTTGATGATCTGAGCAGGAACGGCAGCATGCTGAGTAGGGGCGCACCTTGTTCTGCTGGGGTTCACGTTACTGCCTGTCACGGATAATTGCGTTGTTTACAAACTGGAGGTTTGTGGTTACCCTGCGTCAAGCAAGTCGATCGGCACCATTTTTCCAACAGCGTCTGCTCACTTCAGTGTCACATTTTGATGATTCTTGCAATATTGCAAATGTTTTCAATTATTTAAAACAATTTTCTTTAAATATTTTTGAGAGAGAGAGAGAGAGAGGGACAGAGTGTAAGTGGGGGAAGAGCAGAGAGAAGGAGGCACAGAATCCAAAGCAGGCTCCAGGCTCTGAGCTGTCAGCACAGAGCCCGTCGCGGGACTTGAACCCACACACTGCAAGATCATGACCTGAGCCGAAGTCGGACGTTTAACCGACTGAGCATGTCTACTCATTCTCCACTGTATGGTGGGAAATGGGTATGAACACACTGTTAGGGTTCCACATGACGTTATCACCTACAAGAGAAAGCTCCCCTCTTCGTCTGCTGGGCAAGTGGGGAGTATAGCAAATCCATGTTCCACGCAGGCACGGAACCAGGTCGGGGCCCAGTTCCAGCTCTGGTCAGGCTCAGTCCGCCTCTGCTTCACTTCTGTTTTTAGGGCAGGCCCTCCACGGCTCTCAGCTGTGAGCCTGGCACGTCTTTATATCCTCTTCCCCGAAAGGCTTTGGGAGATCATCCCGTTCTGTCTGAGGTCTTCAGCTTCGTTCCGTAGCCTTCCAGATTTTAACCTTCAAATCTGGCAAACCTTGAAGGGGAAACGGGCTGTGCCGTCTGGGGCTGCTCGTCCCCAGTTCTGTCACTCAGGGTCCCACATCTCTGCTGGTCTGTCTTTTCCCCAGGGGCCAAACACGGACTTTGAGGCTCCAGCTCCTCCCCACACCCTTTAGTGCCCCGGGGGAGGGGGGGATGGAGATGCCAGCGCCAGTCCCCGCTCCCTCTGGAGCTTTCCTGCCTTCGCGGTTCTTCTCCAGACCCCTTGGCAGGCCTCCACTTCTTAGCACCGTAAACACGAGGGAAGTTTTACTCGGCCTTTTGGAAACGTCCAGCCTACCTCCAGACCCGCAGAGACTTGCCGTTCAGCCACTGTCTTGTAGGGAGGCCAGCCGTGGGCCTGAAGCCCACCGGCCTCCGAGGCTGCCCCCCGGGCCCTGGGCGCTGTTCCCCGTTCTGTGCGCTTCCTTCCTCCCCCCAGCAGCCCCGGCCGGCAGCCAGGCCTGGCAAATGCTCCCGACACAGAAAGAGCTGCCACCTGCCACTGACCTCTCCAGTGGTCCTCTCCTCTCCGGAATATTAGTCCCGCACGTCCATAGTGTTTCTACAGTTCTCTGATGCCTTTAAGCATCTTACCCAGGTTCTGCTCGCGGCCGTCAGAGGAACCACTGCCTGCCAGAATTTATACACCTTACACAAAAGTGCAAGTGCAGACGCCGTGGGAAGTTCGCAGGGCTGCAATTCACCACGTGTCTCAGGCGACACATTCTGCTGCGGAAACATGCAGCCTCGCATGGGGCTGCTGTTTATATCGAGAAGCAAAACACAGGGCGCCTGGGTGGCTCTGCCCGTTGAGCGTCCGTCTTCGGCTCAGGTGATGATCTCACGGTTGGTGGGTTCGAGTCCCACGACAGGCTCTGTGCTGACGGCTCGGAGCCTGGAGCTACTTTGGATTCTGTGTCTCCCTCTCTCTCTGCCCCCTCCCCAACTTGTGCGCGCGCGCACGCGCGCTCTCTCTCTCAAAAATAAATAAAATATATTAAAAAAAATTTTTTCAATATATTCAAGGAAATGGGAAAATGGACAATGTAGATGAAAAAGGATATCCCCAGGGACTCAGGAGTTTTTAAGTTAATGTATTTCTTTTGAGGGGGAGGGGCAGAGAGAGAGAGAGGGAGAGAGAAAATCCCAAGCTGACTCTGCACTGTCACCGCAGAGCCCGGCCTGGGGCTTGATCTCATGAACTGTGAGCTTGTGACCCGAGCCGAGATCAAGAGTCGGATGCTTAACCAGCTGAGTCACCCCTGAATTTTGTTTTTAGGAATCAAAGGGACATTCCAGAACTAAAAAATGCAAAGTCTAAAATTAACAGTTCAGTGAGTAGGTTTACTGATTGGATACATCAATAGCCAGGATTAGGGAACCGGAAGACCGATTGACAGAAAACATCAAGATTGAAACAGAACCAAGAATCAGGGGGTGGAAAGCTGGTAAGAATGTAAACCATGTTGGATGCACTCAGGAGGTCTAGTGGACACGTAACCAGAGTCCCAGAAGGCGAGGTGAGAAGACGGAACAGAGCGATATTCATAGAACAGTTGAGAATCAAAAAGAAAAAAAAATTTTTTTGAGTCCACAGATTTGAGAAGCTGAATGAATCCCCAAGCAGGAGACAGATTTAGCTCTTAAAGCCAGTTAATCACTGTTTTCTAAGTAATACGTACATTACATTCCTTTTCAGCACTTACTAGTTGTATGACCTTGAACATGTCATTTGATAAACGTGACTTTGTCGAGCCCAGTTTTCCCATCTGTAAAATGGGAATTAGATAGAAGACTGTATGAAAAAGTGCCTTAGGATCTGTTACATTCTAAAGAACTACCAGGGGACTTCACCTATGTGATTCCAGCCTGACTCTGGAAGAGCCTGTTTGGGGTGAGCTTCAGAAGTGTGTCCTCTACTCTGCTCAGCCTCTGTCCTCTGACTATCAAGAGGGTTTTGGGGAGGCTGACCTCAAGCTACAGGTTTGCTGTAAAGGAGCAGAAAGATCTAGAATGAATCAGGTTTCCGAATGGGTTTGGTGATGGCTTTGCCCTTCCCAGCATCCTGGTAATTGAGAGGTGATCAGGGTTGGCTTTCTGGGATCATGGGATCCACGCTGATCGAGCAGCCCAGCCACACACCAGCCCTAGGCCTGCTCTGATTCCACCATATCAGTCCCAAGCGGAGCTGTGCCAGGCCCCAGCCAACCTAAGGCCCCAGAAGCATTCCTTTATACTCGCCCCTGGTTTAGGCCGCACTTCCCACTCCCCTCCTCCCCCCCCCATCACCGACAGCGTCCGGTGACAGCAGGCAGAGCTCTTGACCAACTGTATCAAATTTAGTTCTCTGAAAAATGCTTGATAACGTGTCCGAACTCACATGGGCTTTGGTACCCCAGGAGAGTTACCACGTGGATGGGAAGGGAGCCAAGAGTGCAGCGGGGGGCGTCCCTAGTCCACAGACGGGGTAAGAAGGGAGGTCGTCACGCACAGAAGGAGAAACGTTGTATAGAAATTCCGAATACAGGTTTTGAGTCGGACAACCTGAGTTTTATCGCTAGACTGTGCTCCTCACCGGCTCGTTTTCTTGTCCTGTGAAATCAAGGTGAGAGCCTAGCCCCAGGCCTCCGTGAGCTGACAGAGGCAATAAACGGTCGTTCTCTTCGTATTAACTTCTAGAGGTTGTTGTGCCAAGCAGGCAATGTTTATGCGTGAGCTGATGCCTCACTAGAAAACCCAGTAGGCATGTTCACACACGCACAGCAATGACACTTCTATTACTAGAGTACCTGCTCAGTGTCCTCTCTTCCCTGCTTTAGCAGATGAAAGAAAAGCGTTCTGAGTTGGCCCTGGAGAATAAACATTTCCTTCATAAGGAAAACCGCTAGTAGATTCATTCTTTGGAGTATGTGTAGGCACACCTCAGAGATATTTTGGGTTCAGTTCCAGACCACGGCGATAAAGTAAATGTCACAATCAAGTGTGGTAAGCGAGGTTTTCAGTTTCCTAAATGCATATAAAAGTTATGTTTCTACCGTGCTGTAGTCTGTTAGGTGTGCGATAGCATTATGCTTACAAATAGTATGTCATTTTTTAAAATTCTTTTAACGTTTATTTATCTTTGAGAAAGAGAGTCAGAGCATGAGCGGGGGAGGGGCAGAGAGGGAGGGAGACACAGAATCCGAAGCAGGCTCCAGGCTCTGAGCTGTCAGCGCAGAGCCCCATGCGGGGCTCGAACCCACGAACTGTAGTGAGATCATGACCTGAGCCGAAGTACGATGCTCAACCGACTGAGCCACCCAGGCGTCCCCCAAAAGTACACACGTTAATTAAAAAGTGCTTTATTGCTAAAAACGTGAACCATAATCTGAGCTTTCAGTGACTTGGAGTCAGTGATCACAGATCACCCTCACGAATACAATGACTGAAAATGCTCACAGGGCACGTGGACGGCTCAGTGGGTTAAGCCTCCGACTCTTGGTTTCAGCTCAGGTCACGATCTCACGGTCTTGTGAGTTTGAGCCCCTCTCATCAGGTTCTGTGCTGACAGTGTAGAGCCTGCTTGGGATTCTCCCTCCCTCCCTCCGTCTCTCCCTACCCCTCCCAAACTCTCGCTGTCTCTGCTTCCCTCTCAAAACAAACAAACAAACAAACAAACTCAAAAAAAAAAAAAAGAAAATGTTTGGGGTGCTTGGGTGGCTCAGTTGGTTAACCGTCAGACTTCGGCTCAGGTCATGATCTCATGGTTTGTGGGTTTAAGACCCACATCGGGCTCTGTGCTGACAGCTCAGAGCCTGGAGCCTGCTTCAGATTCTGTGTCTTCCTCTCCCTCTGCCCCTACCCCGCTTGTGCGTGGGCACGTGCTCTCTCTCAAAAAGGAAAAAAAAAAAAAAAGAACTTTCCAGATTCAGAAGAGAGGAAGAAATGGGAAGGAAAGCTATCATTGACTTCCACGTTACCCATTATGCTGCCACAGCTCCCCGGAGGTAGCTGGTCTGACCCACCTCCGGGCCATACTGCTGAGTCCATCTGTAACCAGTGAGACAAGTGGCTGGCTGTGCTCCCAGGACACCCAGGGCGAGAGTCAGTGGGAGCAATGACATTGTCAAACACGATCAAGCCCACAGCCTGCTTCCTTCACTTTCCACCAACACGGGAACCTCATTCTGTGCTGCACGTGGGGCAGCCCAGCAAGACTAGTCTCCCGGGAAGACACGCCTCGTGCGTGTACTCCTCTGGGCCCCCAAGTCACGTCTGGCCACGCGGTCTTGTACCTGGAATTCACCTTAATGCTTCTGCTTCTCTCGAGGCTCCTTCACCCTCCTCAGCCTGCACGAGGGAGCACAGGAAGGGGACGCCCGTGAAAAGCCCATCAATCTGCTCGGGTCTGCGGTGGGAGTGCCCTGCGCAGCTGTGGGGTAGGAGGGACGCCCTGGGGTGCAGGGAGGACCCAGTCCCCAAGGGAGGCTCAGCTCTGGGCTGACGAATGGACCCCTCTCTCGTGAGCCCGGAGACAACGAGGTAGGGTGAGTTTCACAGTCAGAAGTTTAAACTCCATTTCCCTAGTAATATGGAAACTGCATGCCCATTACCAGTATCTACTCACCAAACCCAAAATATGTCTGATGATACCAAGGGTGGGGCAGGGGCAAGGGCATGGGGCACTGGGGGCTCTCACAGACTGCCAAAGTCACTTTGAAAAACAATGTGGCTTTCTCGCGCAAGTTAAGAATGCACCTTCTCAGCGCACCTGCCTGAGTGCCTGACTCTTGGTTTCGGCTCAGGTCACCATCTCACAGGTGGTGAGATCTGACGCGTTTGCTGAACAGCACAGAGCCTGCTTGGGATTTTCTCTCTCCCTCTCCCTCTGCTTCTCTCTCAAAATAAAATGAATAAACTTTTAAAATGTATTTTAAAAATAAGTAAATACGTAAAGAAGAATGCACATTCTCTTTCACTCAGCCACTGCACCACTAAAGACACTCATGAAAGAAATCTTTGCACAGGTCTAGCAGGAGAAATAAACAAGAATGTTCTCAGTACCAGTTCTGCAAAAACAAATGTTCACTGCCAGCAGAACACATAAACTCCCATATTCCTACAACGAAATACTATCCCACGGTCAAAATGAACCAAGGCTGCAGGCATCAACAAGGACAAATCACAAAAACAATGTTGGAAGGTGATCGAAGGTACAAACTTCCTGCTGTAAGATACATAAATACTAGGGACAGAAGGTATAACATGATGACCACAGCTAACACTGCTGAATGATATATGGGGAAGTCATCAAGAGTGTAGATCCTGGGGCACCTGGGTGGCTCAGTAGGTTAAGTGTCAGACTTCGGCTCAGGTCATGATCTCACGGTTCATGGGTTCGAGCCCTGCATTGGGCTCTGTGCTGACAGCTCGGAGCCTGG
The DNA here is from genome assembly GCF_016509475.1 of Prionailurus bengalensis. Taxonomy (NCBI): domain Eukaryota; kingdom Metazoa; phylum Chordata; class Mammalia; order Carnivora; family Felidae; genus Prionailurus; species Prionailurus bengalensis. The sequence goes on along the minus strand of NC_057355.1, from coordinate 4,283,817 downwards.
AGCCTGCTTTGGATTCTGTGCCTCCCTCTCTCTCTGTTTCTTCCCCGCTCACTCTCTGTCCCTTTCTCAAAAATAAATAAACATTAAAAAAAAGAGAGAGAGACAGAGAGTAGATCCTAAGAGCTCTCATCACGAGGAGAAACCTTTCAGGGTGCCTGGGAGGCTCAGTCTGTTAAGTGTCCAACTCTTGGTTTCATCTCAGGTCATGATCTCGTGGTTTGTGGGTTTGAGCCCTGTATCGGGCTCTGTGCTAACAGTGCAGAGCTTGCTTGGGATGCTCTCTCTCCCTCTCTCTCTCAAAATAAATAATCTTAAAAAAAAATAAAAAGGAAAAAAAAAACAAGGAGAAACTTTTTATTGTATCTGTATGAGATCAATGTAGCTAAACCTACTGTGGAAATCATTTCATGATATATGTAAATCAGGGGCACCTGGCTGGCTCAGTGGGAGGAGCATGCAACTCGATCTCGGGGTCATGAGTTCAAGCCCCATGTTGGGTGTAGAGATTAAATAAAATTTAAAAAAATATATATGTATGGGGTACCTAGTGGCTCAGTCGGTTAAGAGTCTGACTCTTGATTTTGGCTCAGGTCACGATCTCACGGTTTGTGAGATCGAGCCCCACATCGGACTCTGCACTGACAGCACAGAGCCTGCTTGGGATTCTTTCCCCCCCGCTCTCTGCCCCTCACCTGCTTGTGTGTGCTCTCTCTCAAAATAAAAAAATAAACGTTAAAAAAATACATATATATTTGTAAATCAAACCACTTTGCTGTATGCCTTAGACTTACACAGTGATGTGTGTCAGATATGTCCCAATTAAATTGGGCAAAAAAACCCCAACGCTAAGCAAAATAATAAAAAGGAAGTCACAAAAGGAGATACACAGTATGAGTCACCAGTAGGATATTTATATAAAGGTCAAAAACAGAAAAAAAATATATATTATTTAGGGCAAGGAACAAAAAAAATATAGCCCGCAGGCCAAATCCAGCCCATAATCTATTTGTGTAAATAAAGTTTTATTGGCACACAGCCATGCCCATTCATTTACATACTGGGCTACGGTGGTTTTCTTGCCACAAGAGAAGTTGAATAGCTAGACAGAGACTATACAGTTCATTAAAAAAGTATGGGGTGCCTGGGTGGCGCAGTTGGTTAAGTGTCCGACGTCAGCCAGGTCACGACCTCGCGGTCCGGGAGTTCGAGCCCCGCGTCAGGCTCTGGGCTGACGGCTCGGAGCCTGGAGCCTGTTTCCGATTCTGTGTCTCCCTCTCTCTCTGCCCCTCCCCCGTTCATGCTCTGTCTCTCTCTGTCCCAAAAATAAATAAACGTTGAAAAAAAAAATTAAAAAAAAAAATTACTACAAGGCCCTTTAGAGTAAAATTTTGCCAACCTCTGGTTTAGGGATACACACAGGGGGCAAAACCATAAAGAAAATTAAGAGATCGCTTAATGCAAATTTCAGGAGAGTGGTAACCTTCTGAAAGGCATATAATTAGGGACAAGCCCATAAAGGGACTTCTGAAGGAGCAGTAAAATCCTAAGTTCCTCAACCAGGCGGCTGGGTATAAGAGTGTTGGCTCTATCCTCAGACATTAAACGGTACCAATAAACAGTTATAACAAAGTTGGGGGCGCCTGGGGGGCTCAGTCAGTTCAATGTCCGACTTTGGCTTAGGCCATGATCTCCCGGTTCGTGGGTTTGAACGCCATATCGGGCTCTGTGCCGACCGCTGGGAGCCTGGAACCTGCTTCGGATTCTGTGTTTCCCTCTCTCCCTGCCCCTCCCCCGCTCATGCTCTGTCTCTCAAAAATAAACAAACATTAAAAAAAATTAAACTTGTCAGAGAGGCTGATCTTCACTGTGAGCAGAAGCTTCTCAAATGGGGAGGTGGAGCCCTACACTCAGGGACACTGAGGAATTGTGCTGGGGACAAAGGAAGGGGCTGGGCCTGTGGGTTCCGGCCTCAGGGGAGAGGGGGGCTTAGCAGACTGTGGGGTTACCGGAGTGGGGTGTGTCCCCAGCAGGAGGGGACAAAAGAACAAGAGAAGAGGCCCCGGTGGCACCAAGAGGAGCAGGGGAAGGACGCAGGAGGCAGTGGGGACAATCCAGAGGGAACAAGAGAATGAGGTCCTGGGCGGTGGGAAGGAGGGTTCCCCGTGGGTGGTAAATGCAGCAGCAGAATGAGTCAGCAGTGCCTCCGTGAGGGGCGGAGGGTTGTCGGGGGGGGGGGGGGGGGGGGGGGAGAAGGTGAAGTCCAGAAGGATACTTTATATAAAGCATCTTGGGGAGTAGGCTTTAATGTGAGCTCCTGTCTCCTGCGCCCACCCCCTTCCTCTTTAGAGAGTTATCACTGGAACTTGCACAGAGAAAAATAAAAAAGACTCCGTGGTAAAAGACCCAGCTCCTGCGGGTCGCTGGAACCACGTTTTTGGAGAAGGCACAAATGTGTCCACCGCCCCCAACCCCCGGCCTGCGGCCTTGCTCTGGATTTCAGAGGATGCTGTTGTGGCACAAAATGGCAGACATCCCTGGATTCCTCTCCATTGAGAGTTGTCTCCAAATCCAGGGTGTTGGAAGCTGGAAGAACCCGCAAATTTTCTACAAGAGGCTGGGACCGAGTTACAGCAACTGACAGACATGTTGCCTGCTTCCAGAGTACGGATTAATCGATGCTTTTTCTCTTTTCTTTTCAACCCCAATCAGGGAAGAAAAGAAACCAACGTTCATTGAAAACCTACTGTGTGCCGAGACCCTTCCATATGTCAGCTCCTTTAACAGAAGGTGATCGGATCCGAAAGAGGAAACTATAATGACGGGGGAGGAGGGGACCTGGCTGTGTTCTTGAAAGCAGTTTCGCATTCCCAGGAGAAAATACCAGCGAGTCAGGGCTTCAGATGCTGACATCCTCCGAAATTTCATGGTTAGGCAGTCCTCACTATGCAGCGGACGCTGCTAAGTACTTGCAGAATGGATGACCTCCGAGGTCTCTTCTGACACAGGTTTCTGTGATCCTATAAATAACAGAACCAAGGGCAGCAGAGCCATCCAGAGCACCTGAGAGAAGCACCTGTTCCCGGCAAGTGCCGCCCACAGGCGAGGCGACACCTCACAAGGGGGCGGTGCTGAGCTCGGTCGGGAAAGAGGGCCAGTGGCACAATGAAATCCAGCGCCCTTGTGGCTCTGGGAACGGAGTTCCCGCATAACGGAGGTGGCTGTTCCGCCCCCAAACTCCCCGCAAATCGTCCCACTGTTGGTGTGCAGCTGGTGGCCATGGAATGGCTCAGGTTGCCGCTCTGGGTGCCCTCGCTCCTACCTGTCTGTCCACGCACAGGTGACACTGAGGTGCGGGTCCTGGGTCCCTCTCGGCACACGTGTCCCAGAGCCAGAGGGGATGTGGCCAGGCCCGGCCTTGTCACCCACTGACTATCCCACCCACCTTGTGGTGCGGCCCGGTCTGACTTGGCCCCGGGACCCCAACGATGAGCCAGGCCTAGTCCCCGGTCCTCAGATAGAGCGTGGCACCCTGGCGGCCCACACACAGAAAAGGACCCGCGTGACCCCCCAGAATCGAGCAACGCCGAGATGACGCACCAGACTCCGGCCCAGCCGTGCCTTTGGCAGTGGGTGGGGCTGACACGCAAAGCCTTTTCCCTGAGAAGAAGAAAGGGCCTACTGTTTCTGGAAGAATGAAGAACGGGTCTGAATACAGGTTTTTCCTGGGATGAACAGCACCAACTGCTCTCAGGGGAAGGAGAGGCCTTCCAAATCCTTCCCCAAATGGATCATGACAAAAGCCTGGATGGGACCCAGCACTTGCCGTGTCCTGGTGTGGGATGGCAGCCACCACCTTCCCTTAATGGGGAGCCTGTGCGCTGCGGGCCACTCGGACGCTGAGTCTGCTGTGGCCTCTGCTCACAGCGACCCCAAGTCCCTTCCACACCTGCATGTCTATTCCATGGTTTGGGAGGGACGGCTGGCTGACAAGGACCAATAAGAGGCTCAAGGTTGTGGACCTGATTGGCCAGGCCAACAGACAGAGGCAGGACCCAGGCCCTAGACCTGCCCGAGGTCTGAGGTGCAATTACCCACGCACCAAGACTCAGCCCCAAAGGCTAAAAACATCTGACCGATCGGCCACCTTGGTTCGGATCAACATTTAGGATGAAAGGCCTAAAACAAAGCAGTGACTGCTATCTGTGTCCTATGTCCCAGTTCTCACGGCAGGAAACTTGCCTCGCCCCCACCCCCACCTCTTCCCTGAGCGCTAATCACAGTAATTAAATGACTAAGGTCCCTACATGCCCACTACCCTGGGCCTCCTGCTCCCTCACAGGACACCCCCTTTTGCAGGACAGGCCCTGTCACGGTTCTCGTGCCGCAGGGGTAAAGTGGGAGCCCTGGGTGGGCTCTACGAACACCAGGAGGCCAGGCACCATAGGAGGGGTGGCCCAAGATCCTCGGGCTCCGTCTCTGAATTCCGGCAGTGTCCCATGGCCCAGGTTTCCAATTCCCACTCTGTAAGGGACCCCGTAACTTGACAGGTCCCCGGCACCGAGCCTGAATTGGCTCCACTCTGCAGCCAGGGTGTCGGCCCCCCTGCACCCATGTGATTCCTCACGCACCACTGGCACGTCCAGCTCACTCCCCACCACACCGTCCTGGCCCTTCAGGAGCCGCAGAGCTGTCTGATACAGTGGTTGACACTTTGACAAATTACTGAAAGCCCAGCTAATAGGACTAAAGCACTTTCTCTAAGAAAAGCGGTTTTATCTGTATTTACGCCCAGTATATCCTTGGATAACAGCTGACAGAAGGGTAAGCCCAGCTCAAGGACAGCAGATGAAGTGACAGCGTCTACAGATAAAATAAAGTGGGTCAGCTTGACTGGCCACCCCTATCAGAGAATCCTGGCAAGAATCAAGGGGATTCCAGCTCAAAAGCATAGAGAATCGGGGCGCCAACTCTGGCTCTGGTCATGATCTCATGGTTCATGGGTTCAAGTGCCGTGTCGGGCTCTGTGCTGACAGCTCAGAGCCTGGAACCTGCTTCAGATTCTGTGTCTCCCTCTCTCTCTGCCCTTCATCTGCTTGCACTCTGTCTCTTTCTCTCTCTCTCTCAAAAATAAATAAACATTAAAAACAATTTCGGGGCACCTGGGTGGCTCAGGTCATGATCTCACAGTTCGTCAGTTCGAGCCCCACATCAGGCCCTATGCTGACAGCACAGAGCCTGCTTCTGAGCCTCTGTCTCCCTCTCTCTCTGCCCCTCCCCGACCTTCACCCAAGGAAACAAAACCACTAATTCAAAAAGACGCACTCCCACGTTTACTGAGTGTGATTTACCACAGCCAAAAGCACGGAGGCAGCCCAAGTGCGCATCCACAGACGAATGGGTAAGGATGCGGTGCATGTACACGATGGAATGTCACTCAGGCGTGAAAAAAGGAACGAGGTCTTGCCATTCGTGACAACATGATTGGATCTAGAGAGTACGATGCGAAGTGAAATAAGTCAGAGAGAGAAACGCAAATACTGTATGATCTCACTTACATGTGGAATGTGAAAAAAACAAATGAACAGAAAACAGAGAACAAACTCATGGTTGTCAGAGGAGAGGCAGGTGTGGGGGGGGGGGGTGGACGAAATGCATAAGGGCAAGCAAGAGGCCCAACCTTCTGGTTAGAAAATAAATAAGGCATGCGGATGAAAAGTCATGCACAGGGAACAGTCAATAATACTGTAAAAACGTTGTTTGGTGACAGGTGGTGACACTTCTGCTGAGCACGAAGTAACGCGTGGAGTCAGTGAGCCAGTATGTCATGTACCTGAAACTCACATAACATCGTATGTTGATTACACTTCAATTAAAAGAAAAAGACGGTCTCAGGACAAGTTGTGGCCATAAAACAAAACAGTAGGCATAAACGTGAGGTACTTCAAAGGCAGATTCTTTTGACCAACTAAAAAGGGAATGAGTTTCTACTTTTTTTCTTTTCTTTTTTTAGCCCAAATGATTGGGAATGAAAATGGAGAGGTGGTTTAGAGGGCAAATAGGGGAATTCAGCTTCAGATACACTAACTTTCTTTTTTTTAATAAGTGACTTTATTTATTTAAAATTTTTAAGTCAACTCTACGTCCAACGTGGGACTTGAACTCATGACCCCAAGAACAAAAGTTGCACACTCTAGGGGCGCCTGGGTGGCTCAGTTGGTTGAGGGTTCGACTTTGGCTCAGGTCATGATCTCACAGTTCATGAGTTCAAGCCCCGTGTCGGGCTCTGTGCTGACAGCTCGAAGCCTGGAGCCTCCCTTGGATTCTGTGTCTCCCTCTCTCTTTGCCCTTCCCCTGCTCATGCTCTGTCCCTCTCTCTCTCTCTCTCTCAAAAATAAATAAACATTAAAAAAAAAAAAAAGAGAGTTGCACACTTTACTGACTGAGCCAGCCAGGCGCCCAGACAGACTGAATTTCTGGTGCAGCAGATAATGTAAATTGTAAAACTGTCCAGTGGGATGAACAGAGATTAAAAACAAACAAAAAAAATTCATAAAGCATCAAATCTACTTTTTTTGTTAACTTGGTGATACTGCTGACATGCCTTCTTTATCCTGCTCCCATAGCAATGTGGCCAAAATATCAAGGAAGACAGCAGAATAATACAAGCATCCAGAAAAAAAAAATGTATTTCAAGAAATACTATAAAATCTTGTAATAAAATTCAACTTCCAGGAATAACACCACCAAAACCAGACTAGATAGGACACCCAATGCTGGTAAGGGTGTAACACGCGGGCATTCTCGTGCGTGCTGGAAGAAGGGACTCTTCAGAAGGAATTTGGTCACGTCCATCATAAGCCATAGTTAATATCTCGGCCTATAATATTACTTTCGGGAATCCATCCTAAGGAAATATCCACAAGAAAGCACTAGGTATGTGCTGAATGAGTGAGAGTATTTGTTGCATAAAGATGCTCATTAGGGGCGCCTGGGTGGCTCAGTTGGTTAAGCATCTGACTCCGGCTCAGGTCATGATCTCACGGCTTGTGAGTTCGAGCCCCGTGTCAGGCTCTGTGCTGACAGCTTGGAGCCTGGAACGTGCTTCAGATTCTGTGTTTTCCTCTCTCTTTGTTCCTCCCCTGCTCACACTCTGTGTCTCTCTCTCTCTCTCAAAAATAAATAAACATTAACAAAATTAAAAAAAAAGAAGATGCTCATTATCTGTAACAGTAAAAAACTGGAAGCTACTTACATATGCAACCAGAAGGGGAGAGATCGAGAACATTACGGGACCTCAGTGGAGCCATTACACGGGCATTAAAACACCAGTTACAAAGCCAATGTGGTAACAGGGAAATCTTTTTTTTTTCTTTTTTCACTTACCATAATTTTAAATGAAAAAAAAAAAAAAGCAGGCTGTGTGACTATACCAACGTCGTGATTTTAACAGCAGCATTTGCGTTAAGCATCAGGATCCGGTGCACCCTTTCCCCTCCAGTCTCAAACCTATCTGCCTTTGATGAGAAGGGAGGAATGGAGGATGTTAAAATCAGCCTCTGGGGTGGTACCTTGGCTCCATCCACGCTGATGATGCGATAGCTGTTCCTGGTGACATCGTAGAAGTAGGAAACGGTGACCGCCTGCTTGCTTGCAGGCACCCAGTTCTTCTTGGTGCTGGGGTCGATCTGGAAGACGTGCGCCCGCGTGGTGAAGATAGGCTGTTCTCTGCGAGAGGAGAGAAGCGCGCGTGAGTTGAGGGAAGACGGCTTCGTGTATCGCTAGTGACTGCTGGCCCCCCCGTGGCCCCCAGAGACTTTCATAGCTTACTGGCAAAGATACATATGCATGAGGACAATGAAAATAAGGGGAAAAGGAGACCCCAGCAGAGGAGGCACTGAAACCCCGCACACCGAGGCTTCAGGGCCACTGTCCTAACAAACAATTTGCCTTAAATGCCACTCCTAGTCCAGTGTTTTGCATCCTGCCGCAGGCCGGCTCTTTTCCTGACAGCCTGTTGGCCTCTTGGGGATTTTGCGACACATTTATTTTGGGGGATTCTGCCACCATTTGAGCATTCTGTAATCCACTTGCAGCTTGGTTGTTACATTTCTAGTGAGTACTTCTCAAATCCGCAGCATTTTATGAATGATGGCTTCATTCGTAATGGACTGAGCCTTCAAGTTCTGTTTCCAACTTATAAACCTTTTTGAGTTTTAAAGTCATGAAACCCAGCTCTTTTGCTATTCTTGCCTCCGTATCACTGTTGTTGCTTTTTCCCTCTGCACGTCTGTAAATTTTTAATGTGATTCTTTGCATGTTTTTTTTTAATCTTTATTTTTGAGAGAGAGACAAAGGCAGAGCGTGAGTGGGAGAGGGGCAGAGAGAGTGAGAGAGACACACAGAATCTGAAGCAGGCTCCAGGCTCTGAGCTGTCGGCACAGAGCCCGACGCGGGGCTTGAACCCACGCACTGTGAGATCATGACCTGAGCCGAAGTCGGATGCCCAACAGACTGAGCCACCCAGGCGCCCCTAATGTGATTATTAACCAAATGAGCACACTATCCAGGTTTCTTTCTGACAAGTGGGGAATGAATTCGATCTTGACAATAAGCATCAAGAAATAAGGCAGATGGATAAAAACCATAACGTATTATACTGCAATTCATATTTTAAGGTGTCTGCCTCACAAAGTAAGGTAAAAATCAAACACAGCCTCATTGCAGAATATACCTAATTTTAAAGAAACGGTCTTCAGGCAAACTGGCTCAAAAATCCTTAAGGTGTTCAGGGGCGCCTGGGTGGCTGAGTCGATTAAGCATCTGACTCTTAATTTGGCTCATGGTTCAAACCCATGGGGTTGGGATTCTCTCTCTCCTCTCTCTCTCTCTGCCCCTCCTCTGCTCATGTATGCACACATGCTTTTCCTCTCTCAAAATAAATAAACTTAAAAAAAATCCTTTAAGTGTTTAAAATAAGATGGGGGAAAAAGCCAGCAGGATGTAAAGATAGCCCCATCATTCATAAAATGCTACAAGTGTAATAAGCATTTACTAGAGATAAAAACAAAACCAAAAGGTAACTTAGGACGAGTTTTCAAAATCCCGACGATGCCAAAAGAGACGACATAAAACAGTAGGACGTGACAAATGGGTAAAAAAAAAAAATCAAAAGGAGAAAGTGAATTTTAAGTAGTCTGGTCTCTAGACAGAGTGGTTTCAGGCAAAGCAGGCTTTGACTCCATCCTGCCTACAGAAGGCTCATTACTGGAAAGAAAGCTCTTTCTTAGAAGAGAAACTTCTTCCTAGAAAAGCAATTTACTACTTGAGCCTCATGCAAAGAGTACAGAACATCACCATGAATATCAGCATCGGCCATCGACTGTAGACAAATGCAGAAAGATTTTCATGACTGTTGTTCTGGGAGAATAAAAGCCAAGGGCATGCTATGCATGCCACCTCGATGCACCTGTTAATCAAGAGGCCAGCTTTCCAGAAGAACCAAAAGAAACATTCACTGCCCCCCGCCCCCCCCCAGAAACCTCCCTTTTAGATCCCAGAGCAGGACATGTGCCCCTGGGGGTGTGGATTACTAGGACATCTGTCTTCCCTCAACTGTGATTAAGTTCACCCCCCGACCCCATTCCCAAACCGACACCCTTCCAGCGGCAGGGGGACTGCGTGTGGAAACAAAAGGGATATTCTCATTGTGATTTCCCGCCTCTGCTGTCACCAGGGGCCAGCCTGCGGGGAGTGTGTGCGCTGCTAATCACGTCCACGTGGGGAAGTCTGACATCTGGATCCCCCAGCTGTGCTGTCGGCCCCGGCACCATGTTTTGCGAATCATCTAAGCACAACACCATAAAGGAAAACAGTTGTTCACATGGCATTCTCGTGCATACGCAAGAAGAGGGGCTGACGGAAAGGGCAGAAACCACACAAAAGGTTTCCAAAGAAATCATGCAATGTGTACACATATCCAATCACGGTATACACCTAAAACTCACAGTGCGATATGCCAATTGTACTTGGATAAGAGAAAATAACCACACTGTGCTGAAGTCCGCACCTCCCCGGCACCGAGGGGGAACAAGCGGGCAGGGGCCCGGGGGTCAGGCAGGAGCCCTCGCTGGGGAAGGGCTCGGCTTTCAGACTTGCCCTCGTGTCCTCCACACTGAGAAAGAGGGATTGGGTCCGGGCTTTAGCACCATTAGACCAGTGTTTCCTAAACCTCTGAAAAAATTAGCTGGGGCACTTAATAAAAATACAAGATCCCCGGGGCGCCTGGGTGGCTCAGTCGGTTGAGCATCTGACTTCAGCTCAGGTCATGATCTCGCAGTCCATGAGTTCAAGCCCCGCGTCGGGCTCTATGCTGACAGCTCAGAGCCTGGAGCCTGTTTCAGATTCTGTGTCTCCCTCTCTCTGACCCTCCCCCGTTCATGCTCTGTCTCTGTCTCAAAAATAAATACACATTAAAAAAAAAAAACACCAAGATCTTGAGCCCCAACCTACCCCACTCCCCACTCCCCAGAAACCTGGCTCTAGAGGGAGGAGCTAGGTAGGTCTATTTCTTTTTTAAGTTTATTTATTTTGAGAGAGAGAGAGAGAGAGAGAGAGAGAGGGAGAGAATGAACAGGGGAGAGTCAGCCGGGGGGTTGGAGACAGGGTGAGTGGGAGGGGACAGAGAATCCCAAGCAGACTCTGTGCTCTCAGAGCAGAACCCAATGCCAGGCTCAAACTCAGGAACTGTGAGATCATGACCGGAGCCCAAATCAAGAGCTGGGCACTCAACCGACTGAGCCACCCAGGCGCTCCTGGGTAGCTCTGTTTTTAACAAGAGCTCCAGGTGATTTTTACCCCCAAAGAAAATGGGGAGATACGCACATCAGACGTAGCAGGTGATCTAGATAAAAAGATGGAAAAAGTGACCCCACAGCTGGCATCTCTCCTCCAGAAAGACACAGCTAACTTTGAATGACACGGAATGACTCGAACACTTCCTCCCTCAGCCTGAAGGGGACTACGGTGACACCAAGAACAGGAACTTGGGGTGCAAAGGGTGGGGAGATGCACGGTGAGGCAGGAGTGCTCTGGGCAGAGACGGGGGTGCAGCTTGTGTGGCCAAGCAGTGATCTCCTGCAAGCACCCTGTGTCCCTGAGGCCTGCAGGAGAGAGGAAGTGAGGAGAGCAAAGCGAACAGAGGCGGGGTGGGAGGGACAGACAGACAAGAGACGGGAGAGCTCCTGACCAGGGATAAGCACAAGAGGAGAGTCATGTGCATGGCGTGATTCAGGTCAAGGTGAACACACGGACAGGAAGATGCCCCAACTCCACATCTGCCCGCTCAGCTCTGGGGATGGGCCACAGCCATCGTGGGTCACCCTGGGGCCTCACCCAGAACCCCAAGTGTGTCGGAAATGCACAGCGGACCCAGCTGGCCACGCCCTCGGTGGCCGCAGCCCCGCTCGCCGTGGTCAGGTCTCTGCAGGGCAGAGCGGGGAGAGCCCAGGACCTGCCTTCCTCAGTCCTGGGAAAGCCAGCGGGCCTGGTAGCAGCTTTACACCCAGGAAACTACCTGCGATACTGAGATTTCCACGTGAATAACCAAGCCTGAGGCCAGTGGGCAGTTCCATTTAATTCTTCTAAAATTCAAAAATCTAATGATATTTTAAAAAAAGGCGGGGGGGGGGGGGGGCAGGGAAGGATTGAAAAAAAAAAGCCAGCAGTTAACATTAATGACTACTTACCATCTGCTGGTTTTGACATGTGACCTCTCCTTTAGGAGCACACCAATTCTCTGTCTGGGGAAATGGGGGCTGAGAGAGGCCAAGGACCTGCCTTGGGCTACACTGTAAGCGGCAGACCTGAGATTTGAAGTCGGCTCTAAGTAACATGGTCACCCTCCCTCTTAATCATTATGCCACACTCTCTAAAATAATAGCTGTCTGCAAGAGGCAGCTTTTTTTTCTTTACTTTTTTTTTAATGTTTATTTATTATTGAGAGACAGAGAGACAGAGCATGAGCATGGGAGGGACAGAGACAGGAGGAGACACAGAATCCAAAGCGGGCTCCAGGCTCCGAGCTCGCAGCACAGAGCCTGACGCGGGGCTTGAACTCACAAACTGTGAGATCAAGACCTGAGTTGAATTTGGACGCTTAACCGACTGAGCCACCCAGGCACCCCTGCAAGAGGCAGCTTTTGATATGGTTCCCAACCATCCCCACCTCCTGGAAATCACGCCTTTATGTAAGCCGCTTCCCTTGAGCACAGGACAGTGGGGGTGGGGGAGGGAGGGTAACCTGTGACTTGCTTTCAACCAAAAGAATACGGCAAAGGTGATGGGACATCATTGTGCAAGTAAGCTACCTAGGATCGTAGCTTCTGTCTTGCTAGCAGATTCTCTTGACTCTCTTGATGGCATTGGTGAAGCAAGTCGCCATGCTGGGGAGACCCCCAATTGCAGAACGGAGAGTGGCCTTCAGCCAATAGCCAGAGAAGAAATGAGGCTCTCAGTCCAACATGCCCGGGGAACTAAAATCCTGCCCAAACCGCTTAGAAGCTTGAGGTCAGATCTTTCCACGGTTGAGTCTTCAGATGAGATCTCAGCCCCCACTGACACCTTAACGACATCTCCTAAGAGACCCAGAGGACCCACTTAAGCCATGCCCAGACTCTAGATCCAGAGCAAGGGTTTTGTTTTAAGCTGCTAAGTTTGTGACAACTTATTGCACGGCAAAAGATAACTAATACATTGACCTTCATAGAAAGTTTACTATATACCACAAATCCTTACATCTTTATGGGCAAAATCCGGGGAGTCTATAAACCTGACCGTAGAATTCAGAAATGCAGACCCCAGCTCTGAGAGATCCCCTGAAAAAACGAAAATGCTGGAACTAGGGCACAGAAGTCAGTTCCTGTAAGTGTGCAAATCAGTATAAATAGAAAAATTCAAGAGAAGCAGAACTTTCCAACCCGGGAGGCCGCCTTTCCCTCCCAGCAGGGAAAAGCTGAGGGGAGTGCGTATCAGAGAACAGAAACTACCTTCATACCCAATTTTATTCTCCTTTCTTTGGTGTTCCATGGTTAGGGAGTGTATTTCAAAAATACTCCCATTCGTTCTCCAGCGCTTTAAATAGAAAGCAGATGTTTCCGGATGGCAAAAACGTTTCTTTAGGCAGACAATATAACCTACTGTTCCCTCGCACAGTCTTTTTAGAGCTGAATAAACACCAATTGCTGCTCATTGAACACATTTTGGAACCTGACAGTAATTGTCCCCAAGAATAATTAGACACTCTGTGCAACATATGTATGTTTGGGATATGAAACCCACTCAGCAGAGACTCCCGCTTTGAACAATTCCTGGCTCCGTGTAAGATAATTCTGCAAAGAACTGGCAGGGCCAGTTTTTGCAAGAAAAAAAAAAAAAAGGAAGAAAGAAAGAAAAATGATGTTTTAATGTATCATAATCCTTCACTGGCAATGCTCAGCTTTTTTCTGAGATGAATCTGTAAAACCTCATGATTCTTATTATTCGTACTTCTGTTTGATTTGAATGAAAACGAAGCATCCAGGCATTATGTTACAGCTATTTAAACCGTTTCAGAGTCTCACAGGATGCCCTAACTAGTTTAGCTACCTTGGGTCTTGAACCCCTGCAACACCACTCACACAACACCAAGAGAAAGGCCTGCCCTCAAGCTCAGCGGACAGTAAGGTAGGGTCTGCCCCGATGCAAACACCTTCCCCGGTTCTATGCTCCCTCGGACCCACTCCAGTCGTGCTAACGTGGTCTGCAAGCCCCCGGTGAGCCACCCCAGACGGCCCTGCTCTTTTCCTGCGGGCACTTCCGAATCACCTGCATTTCCAATGTGCATGTGCACGTGACCTGCCTCGAGCCCATACTTCCTCCCCTGCTTGGCTGGCCAGAAGCTTCTATTCATCCGTCAAGTCCCATCAGAGCACCGCGAGACGTCTCATGTGTGCCCCAGGACACGGGCTCGGGACTGAGCATCTGTCACAGGGACCAGCAGAACTGGCTCACTTGGCTCCTAGACTTTGCTCTAGATGGTTCATAAGGCGCTAGCTGGCAGTCTCAGATTTCCAAAGCCTAGCACACAGAGAGGGTAAAAAAGGAGATAACGGACAAAAGGTCCCTCTAGTGCATTCTTCCACGCAAAGACTCTAACTCGTGGGCATCCCATGGTTCTACTTTCGTACAAAAGCCCCATAGTAAATATAACATAGTAAAGTGATTGTTGTTTGCAGATAATATGACTGCACACCTAGAACACCCAGGAGAATCAGCTGAAAATCAAGTGAATATGAATAATAAAATTCAGCAAGATGACTAATTATAAAATTGTCAACAAATAAAACCAACAGCCTTACCACATAGGTGATATAATGGTTTTTTTTTTTAAAGATCCCATGGACAGTAGCAACCAAAAGCATACTATGTGTAGGAATCTATTGAAGAGGTATGCACAAAGCGTATTAAAAAAAAATTAAGAACTTCCAGGGGAACCTGGGTGGCTCAGTCAGTTAAGCATCTTGATTTCAGCTCAGGTCATGATCTCACAGTTGTGGGATCGAACCCAGGGTCAAGCTCTGCCCCAAGCATGGAGGCTGCTTAAGATTCTCTTTCTCTTTCTGCCCCTCAACAAAATTAACAACTTCTTCTTTTTTTTAATTAAAAAAAATTTTTAATTTATTTTTGAGAGAGACAGAGCATGAGCAGGGTAGGGGCAGAATGAAAAGGAGACACAGAATCCAAAGCAGGCTCCAGGATCCCAGCTGTCAGCTCAGAGCCCGACACGGGGCTCGAACCAACAAACTGTGAGATCACGACCTGAGCCAAAGTCGGACGCCCAACTGACTGAGCCACACAGGCATCCCAAGAACTTCTAAAGGCACACAAAAGCAAACTTTAATAAGACACGTTCTGCTCTTAAATAGGACAAGTGAACATAAAGCTGTCTGTCATCCCTAAATTAATACATACATTTGTCACAATGATCAACAGGAATATATTTAGAACTAGATAGGGTTATTCATGTGGAAAACTCACCGTATGAAGACAGCCAAGCAGATTCTGAAAATGAAGAGCAATGAGGAGATTCAGCCCTATCAGATATTGAAATATATTATTATAAAGTTACAGCCCATGTAACAAGGAGGTACGGAGCAAAGAAACACATTGATGCAACGGAACATTGTTAGAAACAGAAGTCCGAGTGGCACAAAAACAGGCACTCAGATCAATGGAACAGAATAGACAACCCAGAAATAGACCCACAAACGTATGACCAACTAATCTTTGACAGAGCTGGAAAGAATATCCAATGGAAGAAAGACAGTCTCTTCAGCAAGTGGTGCTGGGAAAACTGGGCAGTGACATGAAGAAAAATACCTGGACCACTTTCTTACACCAGACACCAAATAAACTCAAAATGGATGAAAAAACTAAACATAAGACAGGAGGCCATCAAAATCCTAGAGCAGAAATCAGGCAAAAACCTCTTTGACCTTGGCCGCAGTAACTTCTTACTCAACACGTCTCCGGAGGCAAGGGAAACAAAAGCAAAAATGAACTTTTGGGACCTCATCAAAATAAAAAGCTTCTGCACAGCGAAGGAAACAATCAGCAAAACTAAAAGGCAAACGACGGAACAGGAGAAGATATTTGCAAATGACACATCAGATAAAGGGTTAGTATCCAAAACCTATAAAGAACTTGTCAAACTCAACACCCAAAAAACAAATAATCCAGTGAAGAAATGGGCAAAAGACATGAACAGACACTTCTCCAAGGAAGACATCCAGATGGCCAACCGACACATGAAAAAATGCTCCACATCACTCATCATCAGGGAAATACAAATCAAAACCACAGTGAGATACCACCTCACACCTGTCAGAATGGCTAACATGAACAATTCAGGCAGCAGCAGATGTTGGGAAGGATGCGGAGAAAGAGGATCTCTTTTGCACTGCTGGTGGGAATGCAAGCTGGTGCAGCCACTCTGGAAAACAGTATGGAGGTTCCTCAAAAAATTAAAATTAGAACTACCCTATGACCCAGCAACTGCACTGCTAGGTATTTATCCAAGGGATACAGGTGTGCTGTTTCGAAGGGACACATGCACCCCAACGTTTACAGCAGTGCTATCGACAATAGCCAAAGTATGGAAAGAGCCCAAATGTCCATCGATGGATGAATGGATAAAGAAGATGTGGTATATACATACAATGGAGTATTACTCGGCAATCAAAAAGAATGAAATCTTGCCATTTGCAACTACGTGGATGGAACTGGAGGGTATTATGCTAAGTGAAATTAGTCAGAGAAAGACTAACATCATATGACTTCACTCATATGAGGACTTTAAGAGACAAAACAGATGAACATAAGGGAAGGGAAACAAAAATAATATAAAAACGGGGGCTACAAAACAGAAGAGATTCTTAAATATGGAGAACAGACAGTTACTGGAGGGGTGGGGGGAGGGGGATGGGCTAAATGGGTAAGGGGCATCAAGGAATCTACTCCTGAAATCATTGTTGCACTGTATGCTAACTAATTTGGATGTAAATTAAAAAGATAAAATTAAAAAAAAAATTTTTTTTTTTTTAAAAAGGAAGAAACAGAAGTCCGAGGAATTAAGCATGATGCAGGCGGAATCGCTCATCAGCGGGGGCATGGGACTCGCTCCCCGTTACCCCATGACGACAAAGGATTAGGGGCTCCCTGGGGTGAACGTGCACCTGCTGACGCTAGCCAGAAGTCTGTGTCCTCGCCTGGTCTGAGCACTGACAAGCGGGTCACAGGGGACCCATTCTATTCAAGTTATTTCTGCCTGCCCCCAAACTGCCCGGATTAACAAACCTGATAAACGAGAGATCTCATGTGAGTCACATTTGTCACAAACCCTCCTCCTCCACCGACTGGGGATTCCCTTTTTGGGTCACATTTACATCAGAGATGAGGCAAGTGACCCTGATGAATGCTGGCAGGCTTTCTTAATAACGCTGCCTTATATCCCCGAGGGCTTGATGGTTTTCCGGGGCTCTCCGCACACGTTCTTGGTGGGTCCCCCTGTGATGTGGGGTTGACGAACTTCCAGGACTGGTTCACAGGCTGTGGGCTGCCCCAGAGGGACAATCGGATCCACTCTGGGGAAGGGTCAGGAGTCTCCGAGAGGGGTGGTGGTCCCGAGCGGCGGGTGGGGATCTCGCCAGTGAGGAGAAGAGGCAGAGTTTCAGAAAAGCAGAGCTGGTGTGGGAGTCAAATATGCGCATGGGGTAGGGTGGGGAGCTTCTCTGGGGTGCAGGGCAGGAAAACAGGTTATGGGAAGACAAGACCAAGGGCAGGATTAAGACAGAAAGTACAACAAAACTCACTCGGCTCTCAACTGCAAGGGACACGAGAGAAGCTTCTGGAGCGCAAGAGATGTTCTCTATCTTCATCTGAGTGATGGACGTGTGGTTGTGCTCACTTTGTGAAAACTCCCTGAGCTGGGTTTTACACTTATAATTTATGTATGCACTTTTTTGTATGTATAACTGAGAAAATTTACTTTAAAAATGTGTCATAGGCAAAACTGACAAAAATGATGATACCCCAGAAATAAATCTTGTTAAAGAACTGTTGGGAAAAAAAGAAAAAAAACAAAAACACCTCTCTGAAAACTCTAAGACACTGATGAACTACCCTACGACCTAGCAATCACACTACTAGGTGTTTATCCAAAGGATACAAAAATGCTGATTTGAAGGGGCACATGCACTCCAATGCTGTTGTTGAGAAAAAGAGAGAGAGAAAGAGCACAATCAGGGGAGGGGCAGAGGGAAAAGGAGAGAGAGACAATCCCAAGCAGGCTCCACGGTCAGCGCAGAGCCCAACACGGGGCTCAATCCCACGGGCTCCAAGACCATGACCTGAGCAGAAATAAAGAGCCGAATGCTCAACCGACTAAGCCACCTAGGCTCCAATGTTTACAGCAGCATTATCAAACTATGGAAGCAGCCCAAGTGTCTGTCGACAGATGAACGGATAAAGAAGGTGTGGTATAAACACAACGGAGTATTACTCAGCCACAAAAAATAACGAAACCTTGGCATTTGCAATGACATGGATGGACCTAGAGAGTGTTACGCTAAGCGAAATAAGTCAGAGAAAGACAAACACCATGCGATTTCACTTATACATGGAACTAAAGAAAGAAAATAAACAAAGAAAAAGAGACAAGCCAAGAAACAGACTCCTGACTTTATTTTTTTTTTCAACTTTTATTTTTTTTATTTTTTGGGGGACAGAGAGAGACAGAGCATGAACGGGGGAGGGGCAGAGAGAGAGGGAGACACAGAATCGGAAACAGGCTCCAGGCTCTGAGCCATCAGCCCAGAGCCTGACGCGGGGCTCGAACTCACGGACCGCGAGATCGTGACCTGGCTGAAGTCGGACGCTTAACCGACTGCACCACCCAGGCGCCCCAGAGACTCCTGACTTTAAAGAACAAATTACTGGGTAGCAGAGGGGAGGTGGGTGAGGGGATGGGTAAAATACATGATGGGGATTAAGGAGTGCACTAGGGGCGCCTGGGCGGCTCAGCTGGCTCAGCGTCTGACTTCGGCTCAGGTCATGATCTCTCAGTTAGTGAGTTCGAGCCCCGCACGAGGCTCTGTGCTGACCGCTCAGAGCCTGGAGCCTGCTTCCGATTCTGTGTCTCCCTCTCTCTGTCCTTCCCCTGCTCGTGCTCTGTCTCCCTCTCTCTCAAAAATAAACATTAAAAAAAAAAAAAAAAGGGAGTGCACTCGTGATGAGCACCAGGCGGTGCATGGAAATGTTGAATTACTCTATTGTGTATCTGAAACTAATATTACCCCGTATGTTAACTGGAATTTAAATAAAAATTAAAACAAAAAAAAAAAGAAATGGTATTCTCTACCCCAGACTGCTGGACGTCACCTGGGAGCTGTGGGTGCAGCAGTGTCCGTCACTGGAACCACACGGGAGCGAGCGACCCCCACTTGCAAACTGGCCTTCACATCGATGGGCACCTTCTGTTCACATTCTGTCTCTGGAAGGTAACACTGTCTGAGGATTTTAACACATATTCGTGATTTTATTCCGTTACGTGGCATACCGAGGGAGCATTTGTGCTATCAAAACCCAGCCCGTCTGAATCTATCAGGAGAAAAGGGAGTTCTAAACAAAAAAGCAGAGTTCTGTGATTCATGTACTGCGAACACCAAGCCAAGGATCGGAATACATCCAAGTGATGATTTCTAAAAAGCCAGGTGGCAAGCTGCCCAAGTCCTAACGATTAATGAACCCCGGGACAGCTAATTCAGGAGAGCACAAAATACTGCCGAAGCAGCAGTTTCTCCTCCCTTCGCTATGATGCATCTGCGCACAGAGTCCCATATTACACCGCGATGGAAACAAAATACAGGAGGCTGCACGCCACACCTGGTATGAGGATATGACTTGGCAACATTATGCCCGATCACGGCAGATGGGATCTTTCTTAAAGGACGGGAAGAACAGCGTTCTCAATTTTAAATGCTGAGGGCTTTTTTTATTGGTCTATAGTACAAATGGGGAGAATGTGGAGTGACAGCTAATGGGTTCTGGGTTGTTTTTTTTTTTTAACATTTTTTTTTTAAGTTTATTTTGAAAGAGAGAGAGAGACACGGAGGGAGGGAGGGAGGACAAGCAGGGGAGGGGCAGAGAGAGAAAGAGGGGGACGGAAGATCCGAAGCGGGCTCTGAAGCAGGCGCTGTGCTGACAGATCTCATCTGAGAGCCCGACGCGGGGCTGGAACCCATGAACTGTGAGATCTTGACCTGAGCCGAAGTTGGACACTTAACCGACTGAGCCACCCAGGTGCCCCACATGGGTTCTGGGTTTCTTTAAGGAGGGATAAAAATGTTCTAAAATTAGATGGTGTGGATGTCTGTACCAGTTCTGAATATTTAAAAAAAAAAAAATCAATGAATTGTGTATTTTATATAACTGAATTGTACCATACCCGAGTCAAACTGCGATACCACTGCTTTGGGTTTTTTTTTTGTTTGTTTGTTTATCGATTCGGTTTTGTTTCAACATCAAATGTGGAAGAAAACAGGGAGAAGGACGCCCCAGAGGCCGAGTTTCCTGGCTGGGGCAGTGGAGGGATGTCCGCACTGTGCTGAGCACCTTGCCCGCGGACCATCTGGCCGAGACGCTGGAAGGCCGACGGGCTCCGTTTTCGGGGTGACGCTGCGGGGTTAGACTACGCTGGGGAGCCCACTGGGTCGACGAGAGCACTCAGAACGCCCACAGGGAGAAAGGAGGACACAGACAACGGAACCAGGGAGGCAGCAGCAAAGTCCTGGAGCTCAAAAAAAGTCCTCGGGGTCACCCCACAACCATTTGGTTTCACGTCTATTGAGAGCTACCACGCGCCCCACCTTTTCTGGGAAAGGAAAGCAAAATGACAGATATCTGAACGGTGGACTGAAAAGATTTAAGTATCTTCATTTGTCTCAGGGACATAATAGCGTTGGATTTTATCTCATTTCTGTCCCGTCAGGGGACAATGTTGAGAAAGCAGAGGGGCTCCTTCAAACTTCAGACTGGGTGGTCTCTCTTCCTACAGGGCAGGAGGAGGGGGACCAGGCGAGGGCCCTGGAGCAGGGGCTGCTGGCCCTGCCCGTGGGACCTGGGACGAGTCCCCTCACTCTGAATATAACGATGCAGGGAACATGATCCCTTTTCCACCTCAGCTCCGCTCGCCCAAACGGAACCTAGCTGTCTCTCCTGTGATCATCAAATTCAACAAAAAGTCTTCAAAAAGAGTGACTGTGTGCTTTCACAATTTAAAAAACGTTTTCAAGTTTAAAAAATGTAGGAGTCTGAGACTGGTTTTCTCCTTTACTGGTCAATTAGTCTGAGTTCTGGCAAACTGCTTGAATGGTTCATCATTTCCCCTTCACGTTCCCGGGTAGCAAAGTCAGTATTCTAGGACCAGCTCAAGAAGCCAACCCTCGCTGAATGTGTGGCTACTCCTCTGAATTCGGGTTTGGGAGGAAAAAAGCTATTGTTATCTTAGGATTCACTCCTATTTAAAATTAAAACTGGGGGGGAGGGGCGCCTGGGTGGCTCAGTCAGTTAAGCGTTCGACTACAACTCAGGTGATGACCTCGTGGTTTGTGAGTTCGAGCCCCACGTTGGGATCTGCACTGACAGCTCGGAGCCTGGAGCCCGTTTCAGATTCTGTGTCTCTCTCTGCCCCTCCCTGTTCATGCTCTATCTCTATTTCCTTAAAATAAATAAACATTAGGGGCGCCTGGGTGGCTCAGTCGGATAAGCGTCCGACTTCGGCTCAGGTCATGATCTCGCAGTCCATGAGTTCAAGCCCCGTGTCAGGCTCTGTGCTGACAGCTCAGAGCCTGGAGCCTATTTCCGATTCTGTGTCTCCCTCTCTCTCTCTGACCCTCCCCCGTTCATGCTCTGTCTCTCTCTGTCTCAAAAATAAATAAACGTTTAAAAAAATTTTTTTAAATAAAAAAGAAAAGAAAAAAGAAAAAAAAGAAAAAAAATTAGAAAAAAATTAAAAGTAAACAAACAAACAAACAAATAAATAAATAACATTAAAACTGGGGGGTTGGGCGCCTGGGTGGCTCAGTCGGTTAAGCGTCCGACTTCAGCTCAGGTCATGATCTCACAGTTTGTGGGTTCGAGCCCCACCTCAGGCTCTGCGCTGACAGCTTAGAGCCTGGAACCTGCTTCAGGGTCTGTGTCTCCCTCTCTCTCTGCCCCTCCCCCGCTCGGACTCTGTCTCTCAAAATAAATAACATTAAACATTAATAATAACATTATTCTTAACATAATAACAAACATTAAACATTAAAAAATAAAATTAAGGTGCAGATATACCTCAAAAGCACATTTGTGATGTTTCCATTTACACTATCAATTGGTCTCTCAGGCTATCAGATATTTCGTGTATTACAAAAAACTGTCTAGAAAAACAGGTGGCAATTATAGAGGTGCCAGATTTGGCAAGCACACGTGCGCGTGCACGTGCGTACACACACACACACACACACACACACACTACAGGATTTCTGGCTAAATTTAAATTTCATATGAACAACGGATAGTTTTTACGTTATTGTTATCGAGTTGTAATTCAGACACCATAACACTCCCCCTGCGCACAGTTCCAGGGGTCTCAGCTGATTCACAGGATTGTACAGCATCACCGCTCTTTCATTTCAGAGCATTTCCGTCACCCTCCCCCCAAACCCCGTCCTCACTTCTCCCATCGTCCCTCCTCCCAGCCCCAGGCAACCGCTCATCTCCTTTCTGTCTCCATGGATTCGCCTGTTCTGGACATTTCATATAAATCCAATCATACGGTGTGTGGCTTTTTTCACGGAGCACAGTGTTTCCAAGGTTCACCCATATTGTAGCGTGCATCAATGCTTCACTGGTCTTTTTGGCTGAACGTTCATCCGCTGTATGGATACGGACACGTTTTGTTTCCCCGTTCATCGGTGGATGCGCATTTGTGCCGTTTCCACCTTTCGGCCTTTATAAATAACGCTGCTAGGCATTGCTTGCGTCCTACGTTTACGTGCGCATATGTGTTCTTGGCTCTGGGTACATACGCATCTAGGAGTGGAATTGCAGGGTCACAGGGTAACGCGATGCTTAACTCTTTGAGGAGCCGCCAGGCTGACTTCCAAGAGGCCGCACCATCCTGCGGCCCCCGCCAGCAGCGTAGGAGGGTTCCGATTTGTCCACCTCCCGCCCAGCACTTGTTACTGCCTTTTTCAGGTTTTTTTTTTTTAATCGTTTTTGTTGTTGTTGTTAAGTTTATTTATTTATTTGAGAGAGAGAGAGAGAGAGAGAGAAGGAGCACAAGCAGGGGAAGGGCAGAGAGAGACGGAAAGAGAGAGAATTCCAAGCAGAGAGCTTGCAATTCAGAGAGCCTTCTGCTGAGAGAATGGAGCCCGACACGGGGCTCCCACTCAAGAACCGTGAGATCATGACCTAAACCGAAATCAACAGTCAGACATGGAACCACTGGGCCGCCCAGGCGACCTGTTATTGCCTTTTTGATTACAGTCATCCTAGTGGGTGGGAGTAGAGGCTAACAGATACTTAGCACATTCTAGAAGGATACTCGTGGACATCCACCCCGAGGAGACAGAGGTGTGCCTACTCCACTGCCTTTCTTGGTTGCTGGTGGCCAAGGAAGGAGCCAGACTGCCTATTTCAAAGTCTCTTATTAACAGGAGAATTTTTTGCGTGCTTTTAGAAACACGGAAAACACAGAGAGGCGGGGTTTAGAGAGTGCCAAGAAAGGAGTTCAATCAACAGTGCAGCCAATGGTTTTTCCATAAGGCAACCTGGGGACACGCAGGCCAACCTGTAGACGGCGGGGAGGCCTCATCTCAAGGCTAGGAAGATGCCCTTCCGGGTGCTGCCATTCTCTGCTGGTCTGGAGTGGCCTGGACAGAGTTACAGCCCAGCATATCCCTGTGCCCTGGGGAGGGAGACCGACAGAAGCACCCAGTGCTCAGGGAGCGCCTCCACTTTTCTTCCTTTGCCTCGAAGTTACTCTGACCATCGTGTGGAGGCTTGAGCCGCAAGGAGAGGAGAGCTCCAGATCCTTCTAGAACCTCCCTTTTGCAGCCGGAAATGCCCCAGCTGCTCCTGGCCAAAGGTGCCTGCCAGCAGGGCCCAACAGTCTAAGCGGGGACCCACAGCCCAGAGCACACAGCCCTCCCATCCCCTCATCTCGGCGACTGTCCTCGCTTCTGGTATTTCATCCCGGCAAGTAGCACTCAGGGGCCACCTTCCTTAGAGACACAGAAGCCACTGCTCGGAAGAGTAAACTAAGCACAGACGAGCGATCACGCAGCCAAGCTGTGCAGCCTTAGGAACCAGGTCTTGCCCCCGCCCCTGCCTGGACCCTTCGTCCAGACTCCCACGTTCAGGGTCCCCGCACAGCACAGTCCCTCAGCCTGGTGCCCTGGGAGGTCTCAGCTGCCATCTCTTTTTTCGCCATTTATTCACAAAGTGTGCAGAGCACGTGGAAAGAGGTTTGCTCCAAAAAGTTAAACGCAGAATTACCACGGGACCCAGCAACTCCACGTCTAGGCACACGCCCGGGAGAACTGAAAGCAGGGATTCAAACAGACCCTCGTACTCCAGTGTTCACAGGAGCGTTATTCGCTTCAGCCGAAAGGAAGCAGCAGCCCAGTGTCCACCACCAGATGAGTGGATGAACATACAATGGAACAGTATTTAGACATAAAAGGGATGCGGTCCTGACACATGCTACAACACAGACGAGTCCTGAAAACGTTATGCTGAGCGAGACGCAACAGGCTAAAAAACTGTGGGGTGCCTCAGTGGCTCAGCTGAGTATCTGACTCTTGATTTCGGCGCAGGTCATAATCCCAGGGCGGTGGGATCGAGCCCCACATCAGGCTCCGTGCTGTGGATGGAGCCTGCTGGGGATTCTCTCTCTCCCTGTCTCTGCCCCTCTCCCCTGCTCATTTTCTCTCTCTCTCTCAAAACAAAACTGTATGATTCCACTCATGTGAATCAAAAAGTCAAGTTCATCAAGACAGAAAGTAGAACGGTGAGTGCCAGGGGCTGGGAGGAGAGAGGGGTGGGGAGTTACTGTTTACTGGGGGCAGAATTTCCATCTGGGAAGATGAAAAAGTCCTGGAGGCGGATGGTAGTGACAGGTGCAGAGCACGGTGAATGTTTTCGATGGCGCTGAACTGCAAATACGTTCAGAAATAGTTAAAATGGTGAACTTTATCCTATTTTACCATGACCGCAGAGTGTGAGGCACGGCCCCTGGGGGGGGCTGGAGGGGTGGGGAATGGTGTCCTCGGGAGGATGGGGTGGGAACAGCAGGTGGAGAACCGCGCAAAGGCGCAGAGGAAACTGAACAGCGCGCACCGACGGGCAGGTGAAGTGCGGAAGCTGAGCGAGCAGAGAGGGGCAGACGAAAGCAGCGAAGAAGGCGGCTAAGGCCGACGCCTGTGGGCACAGAGGTTCCAGGCGGGATGGCCCACGGCACCGAATGGCTCCACGGAGCCACGGATGAGGCCCGAAGACGGCCCGAAGAGACACGCGTCCCCAGCGCGTGGTGACAAGTTACGCCTTCTCGGTCGAAGAGACACAGTGAACAAAAACAAGAGCCTTTCAGCTACAAATTAGAAAGAATAGGGAAAAGAAATCAATCACGGGCTGCAAAGTTCTGAGATGGGCAGTAGTGACGGTCACGTAGCAAAATGAATGTGTGTCACGCCCCCAAACTGCACACCTAAAAATGGTTAAGGAGCCCCTCATCGGGCTCTGTGCTGGCAGCTCAGAGCCTGGAGCCTGCTTCGGATTCTGTGTCTCCCTCTCTCTCTCTCTCTCTCTGCCCCTCCCCTGCTTGTGCTCATGCTCTCTCAAAAATAATAACCTTATTAGAAATTTTTAAAAATAATAAAAGATTTTGTTAAAAATCCAGGCTGTCAGAGTGGAATCCATCTGTCTCTTTTGCGTATAACTTGATGGTAGGCAATTTATCACCATGCAGCCCAAGCCTTAAAACTGGCCACTCCAGAAGCCAAGCATTCGCTTCTACGAATCTGCTCAGGGGCAACGAAGGAGGGTATGCAAAGATACTCAGGCATAAAGGACGGCCACTGAAGTACTGTCTACGGAAAATGAAAATAAACACACATACATGCAAAAAATCTCGTAAATAATCCACAGGCTCCAGAGCAAGGCACTCGCTAAATAAAGAACCACATATCCATGCAACAAATACCATTCAACCTTTACAAGCCGTAAGTGCCTACTTACTAAGATGGAAAGATGTTCCTTTTTTCTTTATCCATTATGATTCATTCTCTATTTCATCACAGTTCAATGATTTACACCCAGAAGTTACAAAATCAGGAGGCCATCAACTGTGGCAGAGTCCCAGATCCTTCTGAACAGAACTATCTAGACCTTGGAGGATTTGAATGTCACTCAAAATCTCTTGCTTCAGAGAAAACAAAACAAACAACGAGAAAGAAAGAAAAGAAAGAAAGAAAGAAAGAAAGAAAGAAAGAAAGAAAGAAAGAGAGAGAGAAGAGAAAAGAAAATTAAGGAAAAAACCCCAACAACCTTATAGGTTCCAGGACTCCCACAAAGGCTAGCCAATACTAGGACTGTGGATGTTAAGGACACAGTATTGAGAGAAAAGACAAGGTCACAAAACAGCATCATACTGTGCTCCCATTCTTACGAATACGAATACTAATATAAATACATATTTACTTAACAAATATTTACTCTGCAGCTACGTAAGCGGGCTGGGCTGGGCACTAAGAATACCCCCAGGAAACAAGTCACGGCCACTGCCTCAGAATCCAGGGAGCTCCTACCTGTCTGTGTTTGGAGCACCTGTGTGCACAGGAGAAAGACTGTGGCATGGTGGCTATGCATCTGGAGTCTTCTCTGGCAGGACAGAGAACAGGTTTATTGACTGCACACAATGTGAAATGGTGTCTCTTGCTTCCCCAGCCAAAGGTCAAATGTACAACCACGTGGACCAAATAAGACAGGTGTGTGAGGGCCCCAGCACCAGCTGACAGATGGAGCCAGGCAAGAACTTTCTACAGCACAGTGCCTGTGGTTAACAATATGACATTGTAGACTTG
Organism: Prionailurus bengalensis; assembly: GCF_016509475.1. Lineage (NCBI taxonomy): Eukaryota > Metazoa > Chordata > Mammalia > Carnivora > Felidae > Prionailurus > Prionailurus bengalensis. Next base: position 4,257,097 of record NC_057355.1, on the reverse strand, counting down.
GAAATTTGCAGAGGGTAGACTTACGGTAACTTCTTAGTGTGCGTGCACACACACACACACACACACACACACAAATAATAAGGATGATGATGATGAAGAAGGAAGAAGTTTTTGGAAGGAATGGAAATATTTATGGCACAGACAGTGGTGACAGTTCCATGGTGTGTATGTATCTCCAGGCTCATTAAGTTGTATACATTAAATATGTACAGTTTCTTGCAGGTCAATGATACCTCAGTGAAGTGGTTGGTTTAAGTTTATTTACTTAATAAATATTTATTTACAGGGCGGGGGAGGGAGCATGACCCGGGGAGGGGCAGAGAGAGAAGGGGGGAGAGAGAGAAGAGAGAGAGAATGAATGAATGAGTGAATGAATGAATCCCAAGCAGGCTCTGCACCACACAGAGTCTAACTTGGGGCTTGAACTCACAAACCATGAGATCATGACCTGAGGCGAAGTCCAGAGTCGGACGCTTAACAGACTGAGCCACCCAGGCGCCCCACCAACAAAGTGGTTTTTTAAAAAGTTTAGATAGCAAGGGGACAGAGATGACAGAAGCTGGTTGGCAATTTGGCACCAAGGGAACTGAGCCCCCAAGGTGCCCTCTGAGCCCCCAGGTGTTTGGCTGAGTATCTCCCAAACCACGGGCTGCTCTAGAAAAAGCCAGAGCCCTCATTTTTTCGTTATTATTTGGGCTTGATTCTACCTCACAGTTAACTCACTGGTTTCCAACCTCGTGACCAGGAAATACTCATTTATTATTTGTATCTTCCCCGTGGACCTCATCTATTGAAAGATGTTGGCCTTCCAGGCAGTATTTATGAAAGAAAAATCTGTTTTCTCTTATCCTTATTGATCAAAGTCACATAAAACTGCCAAATAGCTTTCTAATCAGCAGGATTTCACCAAGGTGGCCTCAAGGATTGATAGGATTCCAGCCAAAGACAAGGTACATTAGTTACCAGCTCCAGCGGTGGGAAGGGCTGAACAGTTGCCCTTTGTCTCGGGGAAATAATGAGACGTGGGGACACCTGTCCCTGCTCTCCCAGGCCCCCGGGTGGGAATGGCTGGACAGCCACTTCCCTTTGTGCCCAAGGACACTGAAGGTGCACCCAGGGGGTGCAGGCAGTGGGGAAGAGGGGTGAGGGGGGGGGAAGGGGAATGGAAGGGGAGGGGGAGGGGACTAGGGGAGGGGCAGTGGGGGGAAGGGGGAGGGAGTGGGGGGAGGAGGAGGGAGAGGGGAAAGGGACTGGGGAGGGGTGGGGTGGGTGAAGGGGGAGGGGCAGTAGGGGTGGGGTGGATCTGTCCCTTGGGGGCAGGAACAAGGCCCCCGTGTGCACACACACGGGAGAAAATGACACCTTCAGAACTTAACTACAAGGCTGAAGCACTGGATGTCTTGAGGGAAGAAAATCTAGAATATAAAAATAAACCCATTGTTCTAGAGCTGCAGGAGCTTACTCGGACACGTGGATGCACAGGAACAGGGCACCTCCCCCCCCCGCCCCCCGCCCTTGCTTTGTTGCAGTCCCACGAGTGCGGCAGGTCGAAAACATTTGCTAAACTACATTCTTTGGCTTTGATGTGACGTGGAAATTCTATCACTCGTGCCCAGCAAGGCAAAACCCCTGTTATGTCCCACAATCGTCAAGGGCAAAAGTGTAAACCAGCTTGTCTGGTTCAAAAGGACAGGGGTGGGGCCCCAAAACAGGCCTCTTCTGGTCCCTGGGGTCAGCCCTGGGACAGCTGCTGAGGACAAAGCTCCGCAGGAGGGAGCCAGCCTGCAGGACAGGTGCACCACCCTCCCTGCGGGTATCATGGAGAATCCCCAAAGAAAACCCAGGGGGCCGGGAGCTGGCAGGGCTGTTGGAGCCCGCGTCACCCACACGTCCACTCCACTGCGCTCGTAGAGCCCTTCAAAGATCCAACAGTTGGCCGGGGGGACAAGACGTGAATGCGGTACCACCCTCCCCCACCGCGCTCACCGCGCCCACTCCAGGCGAGCACGGAGCACAGAAAGCCGACACCCGAGGGTACGGGTACTGGGACTCAGGTGTGGCCACCAGAGGTGTTTGCCAGGGACCCTGTAGGGCGGCGCGATCTCGTTGGGGCACTCAGATTGCCCTCCCACCCCAGCCTCGTTTCCGTTTACTACTCGAGTACCAGGCCCCTCTTAGCAGGGGGCTTGCTCCTTCCCAGTTCTTCTCCAGGGACTGTTTCCACACGCTCACTTCCAGGGCATCGAGAGGCATCTGTACCTGCGGCCCAGGTGCCTCGGCTGATCTCTGCCGGCATCTCTCCTGCCAGCAGCTCTCCTGGCAGCCCTGTTCAGGGACTCCCACCAGCAGATCCACCGGCAAGCCAGAGACCCGGGGACCTGCTGCACCCCGCAGCCGGGGCCCTCAGCCTCCTTGCGAGCCGTGTCCTCAAACGGGGCACGGCCGCGCTGAGCCGGCTTGCAAATGACCGTGCAGCGTACAATCCCGAGGGCGTCCATCTCCGGGTGGTCACGAAACACCTGCATACTTGCGCCCAGTAGCTGCCACACGGCAGATATGCAGAAGGTATCTGAAGAAAGGAGCGCCTTTCGCCTGTCCTTGGGCTGAGAGCAAAGAGCCTGTTGACAACGAGATCTCCCCGAGCCTCCGGGTGCAGAGCTGAGCCTGGGACAACTGGAACGCCCGGGGGGTCACTTCTGACCATGACTGGTCTCGCCCTTTTACCCGTGTGCCATGTGTCCGTGACGTGAAAAAAGACTGGGAAACGCCAAACTTGATGAGTATAGCGTCTTTCTGTGTCTGGATCCTTTCTGTCAGTAGATAAATAAGCTCAGGTCTCTCCCATCTGTACCAGACCCGCAGACCCACAAGTCAGCCCCCAAGCGCCCCCCAACATTCCTTCCCGCCCACAGGCCCCTGCTCCGGAAAGCACCAGGCCGCTCTCAGCAATACAGGATCAGAAGGCCCACGGGCACGTTCGGTGGCTGGCCTGGTGCCCAGCACAGTAAGGAGCCACCCTCCCTTCAGCACCGGGCCACCACTCTTGCACGGGAGGCCTCTGCCCTCCCCATGCATGATGATACATTCCTAGGGTAACAATTCAGTTCTCCAACTCTTCCAGCAAAGAGGCTCCATGGGTCGAGTGGACCTCAGATTCCAGCCTTATTTACAAAAAGGTCAACAGAAGTTATATGGAACGGCCAGTACCCGGAAGCGTTAAGTCAATAAATTAACACGAGAGTACGGTGTAACCACCTGAAAAAGAGAACATTATGACTATACAAATATTGTTCCCTGCAGAGCCAAGAAATGTGCTAGGCTCATATTTCTTCCTGTACAGTTCCAATGTCAACAGCCAAGTGCTCCTCAAAGAAAAAAAGCTCCCAGAATCAAGGTCAAAGAGAAGCTTGTTCGTGCTCTCCCAACCGTTCCAAACACAGGCAGTATAGGGGCACCTGGCTGGCTCAGTGGGTAGAGCATGCGACTCTTGATCTTGGAGTCGTGAGTTCAAGCCCGTGTTGGGCATAGGGTTTACTTACAATTTTTTTTAATAAAAGCAGGCAATATCTTAGTGTGCCTCATATTTGGAAGAAGACATGCTGGTGACTGCTTTTTTTTTTGTGGGGTTTTCTGTTGCCTTCTTTTTCCTCCTGAGAGAAAGAAACACAGCCCATCCCCCACAACCCTACTGTCTTCCAGCTTCTTGTGCGTTCTGTCCATCGTCTGGAATCCATTTCAGTGTCTGTCCTGAAGATATTATTCTTGGAACCAACGACTCTCAGTTCTAACTTGTACCAGGTGCTGCGGAGGCCTGCTGACAGCCGTCTGTCTGGGAGTTCTTTTCTCTGGACTCCTGGAAGCCACCAAATCTCTCTGCCTCCCACTGCCTCCTTCAGGGTTGTTTTCACCCTTGTTTTGCTGGTGTGGACACTCAAAATGAGTGGGAAGCAACCCTTAAGGACCTGCACATCTGTAACTGTCTTTATGGGGCGCCTGAATGGCTCAGGTGGTTTAAGCGTCCGACTTTGGCTCAGGTTGTGATCTCGCGGTTTGTGAGTTCGAGCCCCACGTCGGGCTCTGTGCTGACAGCTCAGGGCCTGTAGCCTCCCTTGGATTCTGTGTCTCCCTCTCTCTCTGCCCCTCCCCTGCTCGTGCTCTTTCTCTCTCTCTCAAAACATAAACTAAAAAAAAATGTAAGGGGCGCCTGGGTGGCTCAATCGGTTGAGCATCCGACTTCAGTTCAGGTCACGGTATCACGGTCCGTGAGTTCCAGACCCGCGTCGGGCTCTGGGCTGATGGCTCGGAGCCTGGAGCCTGCTTCCGATTCTGTGTCTCCCTCTCTCTCTGCCCCTCCCCCATTCATGCTCTGTCTCTCTCTGTCCCAAAAATAAATAAAAAACGTTGAAAAAAAATTTTTTTTTTAAATGTAACTGCCTTTATACCTGACTGGTTTGGCAAGGTATGTCAGTTCCCTAGGGCCACTGCAACAAATCAGAACTTGGTGGCTTTAAACAACAGGACCCTATTTTCTCACAGTGAAGAGGCCAGAGGGCCGCAGTCAATGTCTCCGGGCTACAACTGCAATGCCAGGAGGGCCGTGCTCCCCACAGAGGCTCTGGGGAAGAACCAATGTCCACCCTCCTCCAGGCTCAAAGCCCTCAGCTTAGCATCTCCAAGTAATTCCCCATCTCAAGACCTTACTTTAATCCCATCCGCAAAGACCCTTTTATCATACATGGTCACATCTACAGGTTGCAGAGACTGGGATGGAATATCTACCGGGGGCGGGGGGCGGGGGGGCGTTTTTCAGTCGACCACACTGGATATGAAATTTTTGTTTTCAATAGTTACCAAATGCTTTTCGCTCAGAGCCTTACTAGTATCCTGCCTCCGTTCCATCTGATGAGAAGTTTATTTCGCTGGCCCTTCCTGACTCCTGACTCCCTGATGCCCTGGCACTCCACATGCTCACCCCAGCTGGTCACCCCTAGTACCACGGCTTGGAACACCATCCACCCGCCCCGGGGCCACGCCAGACCAGCGCAGACTTCACTCCCACAACACCAACCAGCCCGCACTCCCAGCCTGGACTCTGCCAGTAAGTACGCTCGTCCTCATTCTCTCCTACTAAACACAGTGTCTGTAGGAGTGCCGAGGAAAGTTCCAGGGCTGCCTGGGTGGCTCAGTCCGTTGAGCATCTGACTTTAGCTCAGGTCATGACCTCAGGGTTCATGAGTTCAAGTCCCACATCGGGCTCCACGCTGACAGCTCGGAGCCTGGAGCCTGCTTCGGATTCTGGGTCTCCCTCCCTCTCTGAACCTCCCCTGCTTGCGCGCTCTCTCTCTCTCTCAAAGCATAAACATTTAAAAAAAAAAAGTGTTAAAGTTCCAGCTTTTAGAACGACTTCCCATTCCTGCCCTGGGCTGGACCTGTGGGCTTGGTCAAGAGACCCTCTGGAGTCCGCAGGGCGGACTGGCCCCCCCCCCCCCCCCGGCCCACCCCACCCCCACCCCCCCAGCCCCCGCCCCCGTACTCAGGCTCCTCTGACACACCGTTGGCATTACCATTCCCCTGCCTGCTTTCTATCATCCGGAAATGTGCTGCAATCTCTCAGCTCCTGCTAATTCCCTGCAGTTCCCGGCCGTAGGATTATGCTGCTAGTAATCGTTTTATTATCATTTTAATGGGTTCTGCGGAGGGAAGGCGGAGGGAAGTCGTGTGTGCTGAATCTCCCATCCTGGACGCTGAGTTACTCTCGTTCATTTTTCAGTTACAACTTGCATATGCTGAAGAGATAACAGACATTCTATTCTAAGCCCCTCGTCCTTGACTCCTCTTGGTGGGAGCTGAGTGGGGAGGGCTCGGCGGGGGGGGGGTGGCGGTATAGCAGGGTTCAGACTCACAGCCCACCTTGTCCGACCTCCGACTCCTGCGGGCCCTCCCCGTCCGAGCTCCGCTGCTCGAGGCGCGGATCTGCCGGTGCATGCGGAGGAAGTGGGAAACGGCATGCGAGTTTCCTCTTTCCAGGATTTTTTCTTTTAAACAAGCAAAGTGCCTCGGTGGCCTTCCCTCTAATGCCGGATGCATGCGTGGAGGCGTTAAATGAAAAGAATGGACAGCTTTAAATCGAGCACATCTTTTGCTGGTTCCATCAGTCCAAGAGAACCTTTTTACTCAAAAGCAAAGCCCGCAGGATACATCCCTGTTTCACAAAGGCCCCAGTTTAAAAATAAACACGGGCGTTTGAAGGAGCACAGAAATAGTCTGCGCCCACAGTGCCTCACAACACGAGGCATACGCGGGCTCGGAAGGAGCGAGAGGCCGCGGTCCACGGAAAGTTAGCCCTTGTAGACCTCAAACAATGACCCACGAATGAAGGCAGCCGTTTTTGTGCCGGATCCCCTTGTCCGACGCCGTGTCGGCCGCATCCCATTCAAACCAACCACAGGCGTCCACCCTGTCCAGCTATTCACCAACAGGCTCTGAAGGCAGCCCCCGGAGCTGGAATTCGAATCTTCACCAGCCTTTGTCTCCACCTGACTTTGTGGTCTCCTCCCCGTCGATCCCTGTACCCAACCTCCAGGCTTGACAGAAGTCCCTGTGCCTTCAGGCGATGCCTCTCGTGTGTGCCCACCCCCCCACCGGTCAGAATCCTCTCATCCGTCAAGGCAAAGTGCAAACCAGTCCCCTCTTCCATCTGAAGCACCTGGTTCCACCACCAGACCGCGTTCCCTCCCTGGAGCCCAGCTCTCTGCACCCTCCCACTCTGTCTCGTTTGGGGGGGGGGGGGGGAACCTAGTCGTGTGTCATACCCCCCAGACTGGGGGAGGAGCCCCCTTGAGCAGGGATCGGTCTGCATTTCCAAAGGCCCCGCAGGGCCTTGACAGAGGAAGAGCTCAAAGTTGAAGCCAGGAGCTTTGAGTGAACTCGGACGAGCTGCCAGCTGGCGGGATCCTGGCACTGCCACAGGGTAGGAAGGCAGGTCCTTGCTGGACAGCAGTGGAAACTCTCTCTCCAGCAGACCTGGCAGGTAACGCTCTCCTCCCAGGCACGCGCACACACATGGGCCCGAGACGCATCGACCGCCCCAGCGCCAGGGCTGGAGGCCCAGCATATGGCTTCCCTACCGGCAACCTCCTCCCTAATCTTACCCAGTGTGCGGCACAGGTGACCTCTTCCAATGTGCCCTGCCTGGCCTGAAAGCCCAACTCTGCCAGCGTGAGCTCGATGGCCACTGACCACATCTTCTGTGCCGTGTCACAGCCAGAACCTGGCAGCAGTAAATGTGTCTCGACAAAGGAGAGAGAGGGCCGCCTGGGTGGCTCAGTCGGTTGAGCGTCTGACTTCGGCTCAGGTCATGATCTCGTGGTTTGTGGGTTCAAGCCCCGCATCGGGCTCTGTGCTGACAGCTCAGAGCCTGGAGCCTGCTTGGGATTCTGTCTCTCTCTCTCTGCCCCTCTCTCTCTCTCTCTCTCTCTCAAAAATAAACATTAAAAAAAAAAAAGAAGAAGAAGAGAGAGCAGAGGAGAGAGAGAGAAGGAGAGAACAAGAGAGGACAGGAGCAAGCACCCAGCAAATACGTCCTACTTCTTCAGGTTTGGAAGGAAAACGTCCAGAGTCCCGGTAGGTCTGCAACAGACAGAAATAAGTGTCTAACAGAAGCATGTCGTGTCCCCCGTCACTCTGTGGAATGCTCTGGTTGCTGTGTGTGGGCTCCAGGTTATAACCCACCCAATGCGGGACTACAGAACTGGGTCTTCTCTGGTTTCTTCTCTCTTTCAGAAAAGGTCTGATGCTCGGCTTTTAGCAGAATGAGGCAGCCGGCAGGTGCCAGCCAGCTGGGGCCCGTGTGTGCGGCCCAGAGTCTGGCCCCAGAACAGCCCGTGCCTGTTCCCTTGCACCAAGGACACGTCGCCCGTCTCCTCCAAAGGGCCAGATGGCTGTGTGTAGACTTCTCCCCACTTCGTTTTTATCTTCTCCAAGTGCTCTGCATCAAGCTTGCATTCTCAGATGCGCGGGTTTGTGTGCACATTCACATGCTCCCCTCCTCTGTGTTTTTTCAGGTGGAAATACCTTTCCATGGTCACACAGCAATGCCTCAATCCTCCCCTCCCGTCTCAGCAGAACCTCCTGGAGGTACTTCCGAAGGCTTTAGCAGGTGCCGTCTCCCACTGTGTGCCTTGATCCTGCTGGGCACTGACGTCATAGCTCACCTGATTTTCCCACCAACCTTGAGAAATCAGCATCTGACTGCTCATTTTACAGACGAAAACAGAAAGGGGGGCACACTACAGTAACCTGCCCAATGCCATAGTCATGAAGTGACAGTCACCTAAACTGCCTGAGCCCAACACACAGGGCTTCAGGCACCCTTCATGCCAGTCTATTCTGCGTGTTGCCAGTGATGTCCCACACCCGTGCTCCACTGACCCCCTCCCTAGATGGCCCGGCCACTCTCCCCTCTCCCTATCACCACGGTCAGGCTGAGACGCTCTTGAGGAACTCGGCAGGTCCCTGAGCAGACAGACTCATCCTTATCTGTCTCTCACACAGGCTGCCTTCCTGCAGCATCCCCACAGCCCTTCCCCAAGTCCCAGTAGGCAGCAGAGAGTCCAGAAAATTCTGTCTGAGCTCCAGTTCCTGACCAAGGGCTCACAGACCCGAAAGGTGCCTTGGAGGCCCGTCTGGACCATGTTGATCAACCAACCACCAGATCAGTAAGGTGGGGCTCACCTGTTGTTTCAATAGCCCGCCTCCTGGGTGGCTACAGAAAACCTCCCTTGGGCCCCCCAGGGTCTCTCTGCAGCCTCCCAATACCAAAACAGATCTCTTCTTTCCACAGCACTAAACAAATACCCTGGGAAACCTCCTTTTCTCCCAAGCTCCATGCACCCCACCCCCACTCCCGGCGCCAACGTGAGGCAGGCCTCCTTCTGGGTGCGGCCCTGAAAGTACCTACTCCCTTTGGCCGTCCCTGGACCACACCTTCCCACCTGCCACCCTCTCAAATGGCACTTCCTCAGGCAAGCTAAGATGCTGCCTAATGTGTGGTTCCCCCACCACCACCACCACCACCGAGCAGTTCTCTGAGACAACCAGCTGGGTGTCCTACAATCCACCTCAGTTCCGACACGGTCTACCTGCAGTCTCAGACCCCACGGGGGAAGGGCTCAGCCCACGTGCCCGCCCCCTCGCTCCTACTTCTGCTGCCAACTGCAAGTCCAGGCTGTCACCTGTGCTCCTGACTTACCAGCTGTACCTAGGAGGTTCCCACCCCCCCTTCTTGGGCTCATCGATCTGCTAGAGCGGCTCACAGAACTCAGAGAAACTTTGTACTCACTAGATCACCAGCTCGTTCTGGAAGGATGTCACTCAGGAACAGCCAGATGGAAATGACTCACGAGGCACGTTGTGGGGACGGGGTGCGGAGTCTCCATGCCCTCGGGGTGCGCCACAATCCCCAAATCTCCATGTGTTCACCAACCCAGCAGCCCTCCCAGCCACCCTTTTGGAGTTTCATGGAGGCTTCATTACGTAGGCATAGTTGATGACATCACTGGCTACTGCCAGCTGATGCAGACTCCAGCCAGGTCTACTCCTCGAAGGGGGCGGGGACTGAAAGTTCCAACCGCGTCCCCACAGGCCGGGCTCACCCCCCTCCCCCTCTCCGCCAGCTGCCTTCCTCAGGACCTTTCCAAAAGCCACCTCGTTAACATAACAAAAGACACCTTTCCGGCTCTCAGTTCGGGGAAATTCCAAAGGTTTTAGGAGCTCTGTGCCAGGGAGGGGAAGACGACCAAATACATATTTATTATAAAATACTGTAACACAGCAGCCCCCAGACCCCGACTGCCCGCCCTGTAACTCCCCCTCCGAGCACTGCACCCGGCCGGACCACTGTTTTCCTCGCTGCCCCTCCAGACACCTTTTCCCTCCCCCCAAAACTCCCCAGCTTTCAATCTCTCCTCTTCCGGCTGTCATCCACTACCCCTCCCAGTCCACCACGCTACCCCTCCCCACCCACCACGCTACCCCTCCCCACCCACCCCCCTGCCCTCGCCCCCTCCCTATCCGCCCCTACCCCCTCCCCCTCCCCAGCCACCACCCTATCCCTCCCCGTCCACCCTACCCCCTACCCCTCCCAGTCCACCACCCCTCAGCGCAGCCAATCAGCAACCCCCGTGTCACTCGGTCACTTCTCCATGATTTTAGCTTCTAGGCCTCATCCCTCTGTCCTACATGACTCCAGCCTTCTCAGTCATTTCAATACACACACACAGATGAGCCTCCCCCCACCTTTTCTCCCCCCTCAGCCCTGCAACCCTCAGTCATAACCTGCCCGGTATTTGTAATTCCAGCCTATCCAGAATCTTCATTTCCTGCCTCTCCCTCTGCAAGCAGACACCCCCTCCAGCCCAGCCTATCATACTTCCAGCCATCTTTACCCACTGGTTTCCCATGGCACTTAACACCTGCCACCCCCAAATACAACGCTTTGGCATACTTGTTATTTTTAATTAAGGTCACTTTATTTTTTTTTAAGTTTATTTATTTATTTTAGGGGAGGAGGGGCGGGGGGGGGAGAGAGAGAGAGAGAGAGAGAGAGAGAGAGAGAGAGAGAATCCCAAGCAGGCTCCACACTGTCAGCACAGACCCTGATGCGGGGCTTGAACTCACGAACAGTGAGATCATGACCTCAGCCGAAATCACAAGTCGGATGCTCAACCGACTGAGCCACCCACGTGCCCCTAAAGTTACAGGTTCGAGAAGGATAATCTGAGTCTTCTTTGTCTCCCTAAAAGCAGGAGGTGAGTCTCCCATGTGAAGATGTCCTCCCTGGACCAGGAGGACGAAGGGCATCCTAATCACCAGAGACAGGAAATCCAAGGCTCAAAGGCTGTGTAACCAAACCCTGTTACTTCTTCACTCATCCAGCACACCAAGCTCAAACCTGTCTCCTCAATTCTGCCCAAGTTTATTGGTTCTTTGTCTAAAAGGTGAAAAGCCTGCCTGCTTTGGTCGCTTCTTCGAGCCCCGTATCTTTGGGGCTCCCGTACATAGTTAACATTTTCTCTTCTTAATCTGTTTTATGTCCATTTAAATTATTAGACCAGCAAAGAATCTGAAAAGGAAGAGAGGAAAAGTATTCCTCCCTTACACCACAAAATTTACTTGTTATATTTGACTCACTTCTTAAAGTTTATTTATTTTGAGAGAGAGAGAGAGAGAGAGAAAGAGCAAGTGAGCAGGGGAGGGACAGAGAGAGAGGGAAAGAGAATCCAAAGCATGTGGGGCTCAAACTCCTGAACTGTGAGATCATGACCTGAGCCGAAATCAAGAGTTGGACGCTCAACCAACCGAGCCACCCAGGCGCCCCTGTTTGTTCTATTTTAACTTATTGTACGTGTCGTTCAAACATGAGCTTCATGAAGACAGGGTTCCTCGTCTGTCTGGTTACCGATATCCTCAATAAGTGAAGAGCTCTTAGTGCAAATATAGACACTAAACAAATACTTGTTGAATTAGTGAATTATAATGAACTGTTTTGTAATTACTCAACATCCACTTTCCCTACTAGGACAGGGCCAAATCCATCTCAGCCACTCTTGGAGGTACTCGGCAAATATTACTTAACTGACTGGATGCTGGAGCACAGGTAGGACGTAAGGCACTCACTGCTGGGCTAACTGCTGTTTACAAGGTAACCTCCACCTGGAGCTCAGCTCCGCTCCCGCTGGCTGCCAACTTGACCCAGGCGACCTAAACTAAGCTGTTGGCTCTGATAAACCCAAGGACACACCAGAAGCCCTTGGACACAGAGATAGGAGCACAAACAGTGGTTTCTGTCTCTGCCATGCAAAGATGTGGTCCTACAGATCAGGAGAATCTGATGATATCAGTTACCAAGAACAGCTCCAGAGATCACTTGAAAATTTTCATTCTAAAACCCGATTTCCTAGAAGACCCTCACCATGAACTTCTTCTAGGAAAAACAAAAAAAAAACCCAAAAAACAACCCACACTTAACAAGGTCCCATCTAGGTATCAGGTCAATTTCCAGCCTGTCTCTTCCTCTTCAAGCTGCACCTGCCATTCCCTGGGTTAGTTTAACCATTCGTGGGTGAGAGACCGGCTCCAGGGAAAGGGGCAGATGAATAAACCAAACAAGTTTTACAAGATGCATGGAGAACACCACATTTCACTACTTCAGACTCAGTCTGACCCCTTACCTAGGACGAAGGGGCTTGAAACCCTCAACTTCTATGGAGACCAAGTGCCATTTGATTGGAAAACCAGGCCTGAAAACCCCATCACTGAGGCACTTTTCCCAGTTAGGTCTCATGGGCAAAACCTTCTATTACAGGCGGGAGAGTCCCAGCTACAACATCACAGCTAGAGCACTTGGGAGGGAGGGGAGGGGAGGGGAGGGGAGGGGAGGGGAGGGGAGGGGAGGAAGGAAGGAGGGGAGGAAGGAAGGAGGGAAGGAAGGAAGGAGGGAAGGAAGGAAAGAAAGAAGGAATGGAGGAAGGAAGGAAGGAGGGAGGGAAGGAAGGAAGAAAGGAGGGAAGGAAGGAAGGAAGGAGGGAAGGAAGGAGGGAAGGAAGGAAAGAAAGAAGGAATGGAGGAAGGAAGGAAGGAGGGAGGGAAGGAAGGAGGGAAGGAAGGAAGGAAGAAAGGAGGGAAGGAAGGAAGGAAGGAGGGAAGGAAGGAAGGAGGGAAGGAAGGAAGGAAGGAAGGAAAGAAAGAAGGAATGGAGGAAGGAAGGAGGGAAGGAAGGAGGGAAGGAAGGAAGGAAGGAAGGGCTCTCATGCATCTTTGAGGCAAAGAGAGCAGACAACCACGTACAGCAAGAACCACTGACAAATCTGAGAGATCCTGACCTGCTGCCACGAAGAGGGTGAGCACGTGGGTTTTGCAGAACTTACAGCCCTGCTCCTGTCCAGATTGATACGGATACAACTGATCACATGTAGACGGAGGCCCACAGAACTGATCACATGTAGACGGAGGCCCACAGGGACTTACTTATTGGAGACGCAGAATGTAGATTCCTATCGCGTGATCTGAAACCCGTCTCGGTAGATGTGATCACAACGTTCGTTTCAACGACACTAAAGAATTAAATCTTTCTGAGAATGTCCACTGAAATCTGAGAATAAAAGGACCCAGGGAGAAAGTGGGAGGCAGAAGGATGAGGAAGGAAAGACAAGAACGACGGCTCAGTAGATTCTGGGGGGAAGAAATCTGTGGAACACTCAGACAGATGTGTGAACAGCTGTGAGGGCACGTCGGAGCAAATCCCTGCTTCGAACCCTCCCTTTTAAAGGCGTACTGACGGGGGTGCCTGGGGGGCTCAGGCGGTTAAGCACTCAACTCTTGACTTTGGCTCAGGTCATGATGTCGCAGTTCATGGGATCGAGCCCCACATCGGGCTCTGTGCTGAAAGCGAGGGGCCTGCTTGGGATTCTCTCTCTCCCTCTCTCTCTCTCTGCACCTCCCCCATGTCTGCTCTCTCTTTCTCTCTCAAAATAAATAAATAAACTTAAAAAAAAAGATACAGGTGTACTGACAGAATTTCCTGGGGACACATCCTTCTAAACCAAGGTTTAGGGCACAAGTTGTACTTTCTTTTTTTTTTTTTTTTTAATGTTTATTTATTTTTGAGAGAGAAACACAGTGTGAGCAGGGGAGGGGCAGAGACAGAGAGAGAGACACACACAGAGAATGTGAAGCAGGCTCCAGGCTCTGAGCAGTCAGCACAGAGACCGATGTAGGGCTCGAGATCATGACCTGAGCCAAAGTCAGATGCTTAACCAACTGAGCCACCCAGGCGCCCCACCATAAGTTGAACTTTTGAAACAAAGGCCGTCTTCCTGGCCAAACTGCAGAAGTTTCGCAGAGCATGAGCCTCAGAAGTCGAACGACACACATCTTGGTCACCAGCCCCACCAGATCTGGCCCAGCGGTCTTCCCTTCACCAACTGAACCTCTCTGAACCCCGGTTTCCTCATCCATAAATCATAAACCTTTAGGGAAATACGCAATAAAGACAGTTCCCCTCACCCTGGCTGAACTCGCTCTTCTACAGAAACAGACAAAGATGCCACAATGACCGTCTGTTATGACCCTACGTCTGCCTGGCACGTGCCATTCTGTGGCCTTGGTGACATAGATCCTGGGTGATCACAGAGTGGGGCAGACAGCGGGGGAATAGCCGGCCAGTGCTGAGATCCCACCGCTGCTCCTGGAGGGAAGGCTTTCTGCCAGGAGTAGCCTTCTCTTCCCTACACACGTTTTCCAGAAATTTCTACCAAGTACACACAGAAGCCAGTGCCAGTATGACAGTGGTTGCGAGGATACAGGCTTGGCCTGAGGCCACTGTCCTCTCTCGTGGGCAGTCACGTGGCAGTGAGGGGACACAGAAGGCCAACTACACATAAGACCGTGACACAAACGACGGATGGACGGAGCCTCTCAGGGCAAAGCTGGCCACCATCATCCTCTTTCGGGACATCGCCAGGGTGGTGCCAATTTCACCGAATGCATGAAAGGCAGCTGTCGGAAACCACACCGATTTTCTGATTCTCCTGAGGAGAACCTCCGGGGGCGCCCACCAGGCTCTCCCCTTGAGGGACGGGCCCCCAGAGGCTCCAGCGTGACCAGGCCTGGGTGACACCCCATTCTCAGGATACTCTACTTAATTATTTAAGGAATGAGACATTGTTTCCTTTGTGGGCAAAGCTTCCAGGACATTTAAAATTCATGGGAGAAGCCAAGGAGTGGCTTTTTTTAGCTCCCTTCCTTAAAGCGAGTGGTACGGCTTTCAATCAGACTCGTGGGATTCCAATTCTAGTTTTCCAGAATATTCCATCCTTGGTGAGGCATGCCTGCTTTTAGGAAAAAAAAAAAAAAGATTGAAAGAAGAAAACAAAACATAAAAACAAAAAAAGAGGAAGCTCTGACAAAGCCAAACTCAATTAATCATCACTTTTGTCTCACAGGAGTCACTTGTCTGTGCCAAAGTAGGGCAGGAGTCCAACCGTCCCTCGGGACACGCAGGGCCCGCTAGGGGAGAAAGCTGTGCTCAACCCAGGCCCACGAGTGCCACAGGATGCCACACGGGGGAAGGGAACCCAGTGCCGCAGACCGCGTGGGTGCGTGACGGGGCCCACGAGGGGGGCTCCCCACCCTGAATGGGACGTGGGGCTAAGCTCAGACAACACCACGGAGAACACAGTCCCCACACCACAGAGGAGCCAGCTGAGGCCCCCGAACAGGTGGAGGGCCCACTCCCCAGAATGATCTTTAATTCTCGCGGCTCCAGAAAGGCAGGCTTCCGGGGGCCCCTGCAGCCCAGAGCTGCACACCTGAGCACCCACGGGGGCCTCGTCTCCCCAGCAAAGCCCAGCCCGTGAGATGCTCTCCCTGAGGACGGAGAAAACCCGGTCACACCCCAAGCCATTCTTCATCAGAACAGAAGATCCGGACAGAGTTTCTGCCAGTCACAGCCCCCGACCCCCAGCTTCTGTCACCAGCCCGATGCGTACCCCACCTGTGACAGGCGCTCACAGGTTCCCCCAGATGCCCGCAGAGCCAAACCCTATGCCTCCCCCTCACTGAGCCAGGTTCCGGCAGCTGAGTCCACACAGAGCGAGCCCCGAAGGATGGCTGGCTGTCTGCATGGAAACTGTTCTCCTCTCCCCCTACCCTCACTCTCCGGCCCCAGTTCTCCCTCGCCAGTTAAATGCACCCCCAAGTCTTTTCAACAGTGGCTCTCATCTCTTTTTGGTCAAAGACCCCTTTGAAAATCTGATAAAAACGATGGATACCTCCCCAGAAAAGCACATTCGTCGAATTCTCCATGGAGTTTGGGGAAGGGGTGTTCACGGACCCCCCGAGCTGCATGGAGAGACCACTCTTTAAGACACCCTCCTTCAGGCCCCCCGGGCGGCTCAGTCGGTTAAGCGTCCAACTCTTGGTTTCAGCTCAGGTCATGATCTCAGTTCATGAGTTCGAGCCCCACGCCGGGCTCTGTGCTGACAGCGCGGAGCCTGCTTGGGATTCTCTCTCTCCCTCTCTCTCTGCCCCTCCCCTACTCCCCTCGCACACACACTCTCTCAAAAATAAACAAACTCTAAAAAACAAAAGACAGCCTCCTTCGATCCCCCCTCTCGGAACGTGTCCAGACCGCTCCCGCTCCGCTCCTCCTGAAGACATCCTTGCACACGTCTAAACCGGGATGAACTCCGGTGCCAGAACCCAGCATCCAGCTGCAGAGCAAAGCAGACCATCACCTCCTTTATTCCTGCCGCGTCACACTTGACTGAGGTCTTCAAAGCGTCCATCAGCGTTTGGGACGAACGCATCTTCGGGGCGGACTCAACACGGAGCTCACCTTCCCACTCCAAGGCCCTGAGTCCCTCCCAGGCCCGGGGAGATGTGCCTGCCCACCACCACAACCCAGGACGTGAGCACTCCCCCCTTTCTCGGCCACTCGGCCCCACTCAGGCTCCAGGCTCCTCCCCGCACCGCCCCCTTCTCCAGGGACTCCCCGAAATCTGTCCTGAGGTCGGCAGGCACCGGCAGCCCAGCCGCAGGGGTGTTCCCCGCACCTTCCCACCTTCCCCGAAACCGGGCCAGTCCCTGAAGGCCGCACGGCCACGCACACACCCGCACCCACACCGCTCTGTGCCTCTTGCCTTGCAGGTAAGGAGAATACAGGGGAGGCAGAGGATTCGGGCCCTGGTGGCCCCCACACGTGGCTCTCACCATGGCCTCAGAGCCCGGCCATCCCCGCCACCTGCCTCGCAGCCAAGCTCGCCAGCCTCCACGTCACTTCCTGCCACTGATCAGGGGCTTCAGCTCCGGGCCCAGCTTCACCCTCTGCCCACCGCCTGTCACTGTCACCACACACGTGGATGACCCCCAACGCCCCGGACTCAGCTCCTTGTCCTCCGCTGCAAGGCCCTCTTCGCCCCTTCAGGGTGCTCTCCCACAGCCGTCGGCGGGACCCCTCGCCACCGGGAGAATGCCCCCTCCGAGGGCGACTTTCCAGCACGGAGGTACCTCCCACCCCACAGACTCCTCCAATCCACTGCCTGGCTCGCTCTCCACCAGCCACCTCCTGGCCTCACGCTCTCCCTCCACGCCCCCTACCCAGCCTGGGGGGGTCTGTCCCTGCCACCCGTCCCGCGTGAACACCCTCCGCCCCAGCCTGGCACGCCCCGCCGTCCACCTCCTCCAGGCCCACACCCAGGCCACTGGGCAACATCCCCAAAACTGGGCGGACACGTCTCCCTGTAAATTCCGGTTCTCTGACCTCAAACTGTCAGTCAGCGATGGCGCACAAGCTTGGGGCTCTCTAGCAGGCCCGCCACCCACTCCCAGACAACCCGCACCTTCTTCTCCTCCGTGTTCCCACACCCTGCCCTCCACCCTGGCTCTCGGCACATGACCCCGCCCATGCTTCTTGGAGAAACCAGGAGCACCACCAGAGCCCGGGTATCTTCCACCAAATGCACACCTGCCTGTATCTGCTCCTACTGTGGCCCCCTCCCCTCCTTCCCGTGGCAGGGCGCCTCCCTCGCCCCTCCAAGGCGCAGCCCTTCCCCGGTGCTGAACCCCACCTCTGCCATCTTCTCAGGGCCGAGGCTCCCCTGTCATCCCTGCCAGCATCCACGTGTGCTGGGGCTCTCTTACCTTAGATACATTTGCTTGTTTGTTTGCTTGCTTTTTTTGAGAGAGAGAGAAAGAACGAGAACGGGCAGGGGAGGGGCAGAGAGATCAGGAGACAGAGGATCGGAAGCGGGCTCTGCACTGACGGCAGAGGGCCTGACTGGGGGCTCAGAATCACAAACCATGAGATCGTGACCTGAGCTGAAGTCGGATACTCACCCGACTGAGCCACCCAGGCGCCCCTTAGATACACTTCTCCTTCACCGGCAGCCTCTCATGAGATCGTCCTACTCTCTGCTCCCTGAACGGCCAACCCCCTTCCCAGCCTCCTTCGTTGTCCCAGCACGAGGCTCCCAGCCCCACCTCACCACTGACCCAGCTCACGTCAGGGCCGTCAGCAGGTGCCACTGCCATCTGCTCAGAGCGCAGTCCTCGGCAGGGCAGCGTGGGGGGTCCAAGCCCTCCTCCCGAGACGCTCCTCCCCCAACTTCTTGGCCGGCTCCTCGTCCAGTGCCAGCGAGGAGACAAGCGTGCTCTGGGCTCGGCCCCCTGCCCACCCTCCCTCCACCATGACCTCGTCCCACCTCCAGCCTGACGTCTGCGGAGCCCCACATGCGTGCAGTGACCTGCCTTCTCCCCAGCTCCGCTCACCACCTCAAGCGGGACACGTGGATCCCTGACCTTGACTCCCCCGGCCTCACTCCTGACCTGCTCCTCCTCCAGGCTTCCCCACATCTACTGGGTGCTCAACCCAGAAACCCCAGGAGTTCTCCTTATTTCCTCCCTCTCTCTCATCCCTTACCCCACAGCTAGTCCCTCCGAAGGTCCCGGCAAACCCATCTCCAAGCTCCCGTTCCTTCCCCTCTCCTCTGCCACCTTCTTAACCTCGGGCAGTGCCCTCCGTCACCGGTCACCCGGAGCCCAGGAACCCCAGCTCCTGCTTCAGCACTCGCCCCCTGCCCGTCCAGGCTCCACAGAGCGCAGGGGGATCTTCTTACAAGCTGAGGAGTGGGTCACCTCCCTGGTAAAACCCTCCAATCTCACGGACTTCAATTTCTCAAACACTCCAGGAAGCCCCTGCCCACTCTCAGTCTGTACACCTGCTCTCCCCTCTACCTGGAATGCTCTGTTGCTGTTCTTCACACGAGGCAGCAGCTTAAATGTCACGTCTTCGGGGAGGCGTCTGGAGCCACACGCTCCCACGTCCGTCTCAGCCCTTGCGGCTTTCCCTCGCACAACCCGCAGTCATTTTGTTTGCAAATCCATTTACAACGGGTCTTTTGCTTTGTTTTTGTTTTTTTTGGTAATGGGGAGACAACGGGAGTCTTTCTCCTTCACCAAAATGTAAATTCCGTGGTAAGAGAAACCATGTCTCATTTACTCATTATTGATTCCATGTTGAAATGATGATGTTTTGGGTATACTGGCTTAAAATACATTGAACTCATTTCACCTGTTTCTTTTTGCTTGTTTACTGTTTTCATTTTCTCTTCGAGAGAGACAGAGAGAGAGAAAGAGAGTGCAAGCAGGGGAGAGGGGCAGAGGGAGAGAGAGAATCCTAAGGAGGCTCCACACTCAGCATAGAGCCTGATGTGGGGCTCGACCCCACAACCTTGGGACCATGACATGAGCCGAAATCAAGAGTCAGATACTTAACCGACTGAGCCACCCAGGTGCCCCTCTTTTTGCTTTTTTTTTAATGCGGACCTTAGAACGTGAGAAATTCCGTATGTGGCACTGATGTTTCTATTGGACTGTGCCGGTCTGGTTGGCCACGATGGGGGAGACGCAGATCACGGTAATATGTTGACATAACCCTGCATTATAATGACATGTTTTGTGTGATTAACGACACAGGGGGGCATGGGCCAAGTCCTCAGTGTACCCAGAAGGCAGGCAGGTCAGGCTAGGTTACAGCAGGCCAACTTCCTAAGGAGGAAGAAGTCACAGATCACTGCTACCGAGCCGGAGGCCTTGCAAGGAGCTTACGTCACCATTCGACCCATGTGCCCAGGTGAAGGCTGACACCGGGATGACAGAGGATGTGTTTCAACATGGTCACAGGGCAGATATCCTAATGCCCATGCCAGCTCTGGTGTATTCCCAGTCCTCTGTGAAAGAACACGCAGTCTAGATATTCCTGTCTGCACAAGACTCTGTGCTCCCATCCCCTCCTCTCCCCTTCTTAAAGAATAAGGGGCGCCTGGGCGGCTCAGTCAGTTGGGCGTCCAACTTCAGCTCAGGTCATGATCTCACAGTCTGTGAGTTTGAGCCCCGCGTCGGGCTCTGTGCGGACAGCTCAGAGCCTGGAGCCTGCTTTGGATTCTGGGTCTCCCTCTCTCTCTGCCCCTCCCCGGCTCCTGCTCTGTCTCTCTCTCTCAAAAATAAATAAACATTTAAAAAAGCCTTTTTTAAAGAATGAGGCTCATCTAAAGCGACACGGTATTTTTATGACTCGGTTTCTCTGACCATCTCGGCTCTGGGCCATGGTGAGACTCCCTGAATGGGGCTGAGCAGAGACTGACGTGCAGGAGCAACCAGCCCATCTTCCACGAGACACCTGCTAGGCCAGGAGGGGGTTGGGGGAGGGGGTGGGCACCGAGAAGCCGCCACCACCCTCCTCCAAACCCTCAGGCGTCGAGCTCACCCTCCGGGTCAGCACATTAATGTTCGTCCCTCCAAGAGATTATCTGCTCCTGTGGAGCAAGGAAATCCACTTCTCACAGAGGTTAATAAACTTACAGATCTCATTACTCGAAGAGGTCATGCTGGCAAGAATTTTAATGCGTTTTTTAGAAAGGGTCTGGAATAATTATTACAACAGAACAATGGCTACTCGGAGGAGCGAGGGCAGAAAGGTGACTGATGGGGACAGAGCAGCTCCCCCTCCGTCCGTGCAGCGTCCCCCCACTGTGGAAGGCACGGCGCTAGGAGTCCAGACAGGGTGGCCATCTCTGTAACGCCCACCGTCTGGGGCCGGGACCACCTGCCTCTGCTCTCGCTCCCGCGTCGCTGGGCGTGTTAGCGAGTTTTCTAGCTGTGGTGACTGGCACCTTCACAGACTCACGCTCTTGGGACCCTCAACTGAGCCCTCAAGGCTACTCACCAATGTGGATGTGCCTCCAGCTCACTCCCGGCCCCGACCTCCACAACCAGATGTACCAAACCATTTACTTCTTCCCGATCTACCCCGGCCCTCCACTCAGTTCCTTAGCTCAGGCTGAGAAGGAACAGCCAGCCAACCAGATTCACCCAGCCCCTCGTTCCCCTTCCCGCCATGGCCTCAGGATGCCTCCACTCCTGCTCCATCGCCTGGTCTCAGGGGACGACCCTCCAGGGCCCCTCCGGAGGCTTACTCCTCCCCTGAGGCTCCTGCTCTAGCTGCCTCCTGCCCCCAGCCTCACCGGCTCTCGCTTTTTCTAGTATCTTCAATCTCTTCCTCTTCTTTGCCCTCAGCTCCCAACACGCTCAGTTTATCACACAAAGTCAAGCTTCCTTCCACCCTGACTCGCCCACAAGCTCTCCTGCATTTTCAGCCAGATGGTCCACTCCTCACCACATACCCACTCCTTGAAAGGCCTTAAATGGATTGGAGCTTTACTCTGGGCTAGAGCTCCCCTTAGAATCCACCCTGCCCTAACACCATTCCCCACACAGTGGTGGTTGGGGTACGCGTAGGTCCCCACCCTTCTCCAAGCTTTCCAAGGCCTCCGCCCAAGAGCAGCCGCCCCACTCAGTGTCCTCTCTTCTGGCCTCTCTGTCTCATCTACTGGCTCCTTCTCCATCCCTTCAACTGTCACTCTTACCCAGAGCTGCACAGGTCATCTCCCTGACCCGTCCTATCCTTGAGAGACCGAATCCAGAGGTAACAGCTCCCAAATCTGTACCTCTGGTTCTACCTTGACTGCTGAGCTCCAGAGCCGAATTTCTACTTAGAGAGGCCACCCTGTGGAAGACCCACCACAGATGGGAATTCATCATCTCCACCCAAAACTAAACTCTCATAATTGCCCCCCACCAAAAAAAAAAAAAAAAAAAAAGTACACCTCCCCTTGTGTTCCCAACCTCAGCCAATGGCACACAGTCGAGAAACATCTGAACAGCTGGCAACCCAGCCTCTCCCAGCAATCAAGAGCCGTGGGTCCACTGGCCACATGACTTCCACAGGGGATCTGGCCCCCAGGAAGTGCATCTCAAGAACACGGACTTTGCTCTCAGACTCAAGCTGGATTCCCAAATTCTGCCACCTTCCTCTGGGACCTTGAACAGATCATGGAATCTCCCCAGGCCAGTTGCCCCAACGACGAACTCGAGGGCTGCCGTAGGAGTTCAATGGGATGTAGTATAAACACAACAGTTGCAACCTACCAGCATCTCAGGAACGGATGGCTTCATTTGTGCCCCAATTTAACAACTCTCTAGGAAAGATCCTCGAGCCCTCCCAGCCCCAGCGAGGCCCCATGCATACATTTTCTGTTTTCTCGTATCACGTGCATTCCCCAAGCCTGTCCCGGATCCGTTACAGAACAGGAGGGGGTTGACACCACATGCACCTGTGTCACGTCTTCTCTCTCCCTCCACCCCTTCTCCTCCTGACATTCTGCATGCAGACTGCGGCTCGGTCCCGTAAGCCTCTTCTCCCCAATCCATTAACCCTCCACACCGCCCGCCTCACTACTGTCTCTGGAACGATGTTCTCCACCCAAGTATCATTCTCGTCTTCAAGCCTAAAAATGTCCTCTCATTGCCTGCAGACTGAGTCCACAACTCCTTGGCATACACCACACTTCCTCCTCCTGCCTCCAGTCATCTGCTCCCCGAGCTCCCTGCCTGCCGCCTCTGCCAGGCCTCATTCTTTGGTACCAGGACTCCCCTACCTGTGGCCTCGCCCCTGGCTGGCTCCTTGCCACCCACGGGATTAAGTCCCAACACCCTGCCACCAAGGCCTTTCCCTCATGCCTGCACCTTCCTGACCTTCTGAGCACTGGACCCGGCCGTGTACTCGACGTTCTCCCTCCCCTCTCTGCCCAGAACTCACAGCTACAGCATATCAAAATGTGTTGCCTTTAACGCTCACAACCACCCTATGATGTTGGCGCCATTCGTATGCTAATTTCACAGATGAGGAAACTAAAGCTCCAAGGCAGGCGGTGTCTCGCTCTGCGTCATGCAGCCAAGTGAACGGGACGCTAGCATTGAGTCCAGGGTCTCTGTGCTGGACCTCCACGCCTCGTCGCTTCCCGTGGGCATGAGCAGCTCTCCCCATCTAAATGTCTCCCATCGCCCACCCCAAACTCCTACTCCTCTGCCTGGGAAACTCCTACCCACCCTTCAAGACCCAGTTTGAAGGTCACCTCCTTCAAGAAGCCTTCTCAAACCTCTCGCAGAGGGAGGCATGTTACCCTTGTTCGTATTTCAAGAACGAGGCTCATCTCGTTGCCCTAACGTCCTGCTCACCATCCTTCTCTCTTGGGAGGGCAGAGCCCCTGTTCTACAACCTCTAACTTCTTGGCTCCTGGCCCAGGGATGGCGCTCAGCAGCCAAGTGGTGGTCATTGGTCAGGCAGGAGCTGATGAAGAGTTGAGAGGGGGTGAGGAGGGAGTTCAGACCCCTGGGAGCGGGTGAGGGCCACGAAACGCCAGGCCCTGAAACCCACGGGTGCATAGCCCACACGGCCCCCTGGCCCATATTGATCCCTTAGGTAATGTCTGTTTAATGTCCACCTTCCTCGCTACACTGTAAGCGCCATGGGACCACAAACATTCACCACTCTGTTCCTGGCACCCCGAAGTGGATGGCCTCTTGAATTTCTTGAAGGAACGAGTGAGTGATCGCACGACGGGCTCTCTGACCAGCAACGTAAGTCGTTAGTCTGAACCCACAATGGGGAGCAACCTCTCATTTCGTTGCCCACACTTACCCCTCCCCGTGAAAGCAACCGGCCGGCAGCCTGGCGTTCTTGTTGGCAAATGTGGGTCGGCTCTCCTGACCGTGCCCATCCTCTGCCGGTGACTGCCCTCCACCCACACAGCCTGTGGGGTTTTGTGCTGCGAGCAAGGCTCCAGAGGGCAAACTTCATATCGTCAGGGTCACCCGATGACGGGAACGACTCCAGCACCGCTCAGGACTGGGAGCAAGCAGCCGAGAGGATCAAAGATCAGGGACACTCTGGCCACATATTCCAGAAGGTTCCTCAGGGGTCAGCTGCCAAACCCCCACCCAAAGCAGAAACGATGGTGATGTCGATGACAGTAATCACAGACCTGGCCACCACATGCTGAGTACTTATGTGTCGGGCACTATGCTGGACGCTTCACACACATTCCCTTGTTTGTGGTCACTTTACTGTGCATTTAACAGACGAAGACATGGGGGCGCCTGGGTGGCTCAGTTGGTTAAGCGTCCAACTTCGGCTCGGGTCACGATCTCGCGGTCCGTGAGTTCGAGCCCCGCATCGGGCTCTGTGCTGACCGCTCAGAGCCTGGAGCCTGTTTCAGATTCTGTGTCTCCCTCTCTCTCTGACCCTCCCCCGTTCATGCTCTGTCTCTGCCTCAAAAATAAATAAACGTTAAAAAAAAATTTAAAAAAAAACAAAAACAGATGAAGACAGTGACATCTGAGAGATGAAATGACTTGTCCAAGCTCACACAGCCAGGGGCTGGGGATCTGACTGCATTTAACCCTCCCCCCCCCCCCCCCCCCCCCCCCCCCCGCCCCACAGGCGGCCCTCTATGACAGTGAACTGGCCACCGCGTAAGAATGGAAGTTCTCTCTTGAGTCACTCGGAGGCGTCAGAGAGCTCTTCCCCGACCTTCAGAGCTCAAATCTGCCTGGGCACGTGCTCTACTAGAAGCTCCTCTCCCGGCCCTTTGGAACCTCCCAGAACAGCTCCACTCCTTCTCCCCACGAGGACCTTCTCTGTCACCTCCCTCCCCGAGGACAACACAAGTCAAAGCGCCTCTCCTTTCCTCCATGTATCTGAGCAACTCCATTAAAAGTTTTCCCAATTAAAGATCCCAGAAGGAACCCAATACCCAGGCAGCAGGGTCTGCAATATTCCTCACTAATTGGATCCCTGTGGACACCCCCTACCCAATAATCCACAGACGACAGTGCCCCCCCCGCCCAAGACCCAGAGGACAAATGGTCTCAGTGCCCCCCCCAACCAAACGGCCTCAGGTGCCATTGCCTGTGACTTCCCCAGGACAAGGCACAAAGAAAGGGGCCTGCCAGAGCCCCTCCCTTAGCGGGACCCAGCCTCCATTCAGCTGGAGGACACCTGCACGCCAAGAGATTTCTTTTTTATTATTATTATTTTGATGTTTTATTTATTTTTTAGAGAGAGTGTGAATGGGGGAGGCACAGAGAGAGGGGGGACAGAGGACCTGAAGCAGGCTTCGCGCTGACAGTAGAGAGCCCAATGTGGGGCTCAAACTCACGAACCGAACCGCAAGATCATGACCTGAGCCGAAGTCAGACACTCAACTGACTGAGCTACCCAAGGCCCCCCCGCCAAGGGATTTCTCAGTGCACATCTCTCAGGCTAAACTCTTTGGCTGGTGGCGACACCCCGGTCCCCAATTCCCCAGCTGAATAATAATAATAATAATACGACTATCAACCAGGGTTGTGAATAAAAATGTGTTTTTCTCCTTAAATCTCTCTAGTCGTTGACAAATGTCTAAATGTGTTCCCCACAAGCATATTTTTATTCTAACAAGCTAATTCGAACTATAGTTTAAATAAATTCTCCCAGAACGATACCATATGACTAACAGCGCTCAGAGGCAGAACTACTGGAGACTCTGCCGTAGTTGAGCAGAGACTTCCAACCCGCTACCTTCCCACACAAGCGCGCCCCACTAGGAAACTGGGCCACGATGCCAGTGCTCACCTCCAAACCCGTAACACGACCGAGGGCAGCCTATGTGCACGGTGTCTAGAAATACGGAAAACAAAGAACTGGATGCAACCGACTGAGCCACCCAGGCGCCCCTGCCTGTGTTGGCTGAGACATGTCACAGGATTTATCCAGCTTGTGTGTGTGTGTGTGTGTGTGTGTGTGTGTGTGTTAATTGCCTCACAACTGAAGCAGGGAATAGAACGTCCTTCCAGTATATATGTCCCTGCCAGCCCTCTCGCCAAGGGAATTCTCCAAAGGAGGGGCCGCGGTGCCCACCAGACAAAGGGCTTTGAAGCACCGTGCTTTCTGCTCACGGAGAACCTTCCTGTCCAGGTCTGCAAGCGGAATCACTCTGCCCTGATATTTCCAAACAAGCAGAAATAGTTTGAGCAGCTGGGTCCTCGTCCACCAACCACCCTTAGCAACAACGATGAATTCTTGATGTTCTCACCAAGATTCACTAAGGAGCAGTGACTCACCCAAAATTACGCAGCCACTGCAAATTACCCGATGTTAATTGTGATCCTGGTTCCTCTACCATTTCTTTCCTTTGGTAATTCATTTAGAGCAACCGATTGCTTGAAGGAATTGTCAAAATGTCTTTTTTTTTTTTTTTTAATACCCTGCCTTGTTCTAACAGAGGACTTAAGCGAGTTTACAAAGATGTATAAAATTTAGCAAAACGACAAATTACAAGTAGGTGTGGATTTAAAAGATGACATATATTTGGGGCACCTGGGTGGCTCAGTCAGTTAAGTGTCGAACTTCGGCTCAGGTCATGATCTCGCTGTTCGTGAGTTTAAGCCTCTCGTCGGGCTCTGTGCTGACAGCTCAGAGCCTGGAGCCTGCTTCAGATTCGGTGTCCCCCTCTCTCTCTGCCCCACCCCTGCTTGTGCTCTGTCTCTCTCTTTCCAAAATGAATAAACATATAAAAAGTTAAAAAAAAAAAAGAGAGATGATGTATATTTATAGTCACCGTCATGAAAAGATGTCCACTCAAGGTATTTTAAGTTGAAAAACTTATGTTACAAAACAGATGTAGGAGATGATTCCATTTCGTTAAAAATACATTTGTTCTAGGTAGACCTACATCTAGACACAGAGACACACGTACATGCAGAGAAATCTGCAAAGACAGACATCTGATTGCCCAGGGAGGCTATCCCTGAGACGTGGGATGACAAGTAATTTTCACTTCCTTCTTCATGCTGTTATTTTTTAGTATGAACGTGCAACATTTTTATAATTAGGGGAAGAAAAGCAAAGCTATTTTCATTTTGTTAAAAAAAAAAAAAAAGAGAGAGAGAGAAGTAAGAGCAAAGGAAGGGCCATCCGACAAAACAAGGAATAAAGGTAACGGACGAGGGCTGGTAAGTCTGCCGAGGGTGACCGCACATTTAACTCTAGTTCCCCGGGAGCCGTTACAGAAAAGAAACCCACTATTGACACAAGTCATGAAGTCCACTTGACAAGAACAAACCACCTGCTTTGCTCTGAGTCTGTTTCCAGCAAGAATGATGGCACGTCCCCCAAAGTGAAGGTCAACCCAAAGAGTAGTCATTCATTGCTATTCATTCATGCATCCATGCATTCATTCCATACACGCCTAGTTAGTGCCTACTCCATTGTATCTTCTTCCAACTCTGACACGGAATGTGACACTAAGGGCTGCCTACGTACGTGAGGACGGTGATCATCAATGCTAACAGCACCCTGGTAGTCCCTGTAGCATACGGGGGCATCTGTCCTACATGTCCCAAATAGGCGGGCACTGCCTCTGACACCCTTTGCGTTACAACATCTCGTTGAAACACACACATAAAGCTGGTACTTCTACACGTGGCTTTACCTCCGATTCGGAAATACAATCTCTGTTAAGGGCAGGAGTGACCTAGTAGGTCTGCTCATCGTGAATCTCCCAACAGACCCTCCCAATAAATGCCTTACAGACGAACAGATCGAATGAACCTTAGTAAAGTGAAGTTTAGAAAGCCCAAGACAGAACCAAGAAAGACAAGTTCCTTCAACAGATCTGAGAGACCGTATCTGTTTTTGTCAACACGAACCCAAAAGCAAAGTTCATACTCTGCAGGAGGAATGGAAAATTACACGAGAAGGAATGAACATCAAAGGAAAGCTACCCAGTATCGGTTACCGAAAGGAGGCCCAAGGTATTAGATCACCGCGATTGTTATCGCGCGGTGCAACGTAATCTTGGCCGGACAAAATAAAGGAGTGTAAACCAAAGCCTGACAGGACTACAGTCGGTCTTGTTTGTAAACACTGACAAAATCAGCCAAGAGTCACAACAGCAGGCAAGCTGGCTTTTCTGTTACCTTTTGCAGGCGAGTAAAAAGATAATTTATAACCCCAATACTCGGATGACAGCTGACAGCCTGAAAATTAACCCAAGTCATAAGAAAAGCTAAATGGCTTGCTTTAGCATTAAAAGAAAATTGCATCCAAATGTGATTTCTTTCTCTCTTGGCCCTTGTAACCCTCAATTAAGCAAGCCATATAACAGGTGATCCCAAAATTATCACAGCTCCCAGGCCAGCATCCAAGCAAGGCTGCCCACCACATTGAAGCATTAACTCCATCAAAAAAGTACCGGGGCCTACAAGGGGCCTGTCACTATGCCAGGTGTTAGGAGACACAGGTGACAAAGGTAAGCCCCTACCCTTGTGGGATGCCAGCAAGGAGGACAGATTGTAAATAAGTGGGAAGGGAAGGTGAAGGGAAGGTGAAGGGAGGGTGAAGGGAGGGGAGGGGAGGGGAGGGGAGGGGAGGGGAGGGGAGGGGAGGGGAGGGGAGGGGAGGGGAGGGGAGGGGAGGGGAGGGGAGGGGAGGGGAGGGGAGGGAAAAGAACCCACATGATTGCAGGTGCCCTGTGGTGAGTAATCGCAGACAAATAGGTGTGGCTGTGTTCGCAAGGAACGGCAGGGGTCCGAGAGGCTCTGCAGGTGACCCTGATGTGGGAATCTGAAGCATGAGGAGGAAGGTATTTGCAGAGTTAGGACAAAAACCTCCCAGGCAGAGGGAAGAGCAAGTTCAAAGAGGGCCCCCCCCACCCCCCCACCCCCGAGCAGGGCAAGAGAAGAAATGAGGCTCACGTTAGCAGAAGGCAGTGAGGGATGGACAGGGGACACTAGAGATGAGGCACAAGCCATCCCCCTGTGGCTGCAGGGTCTGCGAGGTGACCTGATCCGATTTGCAATTTTTAAAGCCAGCTACTTGGGCCCCCGTATGGAGAATGGACTGGAGATACCCAGAATGGGAGCTGGTCCAGGAAAGAGGCAATGGTGGCCAGGACCAGTGTGGGGGCTATGACCATGGGGACAGGTGGACACCAGACAGTATCCCGGAAGTAGAACCACGGGGCCCACTGACAGCGTGGACGTGGAAGGTAAGGGAGAGGAGAAGCAAGGATGATTCTTAGCAAGCAGGTGGACGGTGGGGCCACTGACTGGGATGGAGAAGATAAAGGGAAGGTCAGATCTGGAAGGGGCATCAGGAGCTCGTTCATGGACAAGAGTTGGAGGCCCCCAGAAGGGCTGTGTTGGAAATAAAAACGTGGGAGTCACCAGCAGGGGTGGGGGGATAACGTTACCTAGGAAGGGAGTGTTGACCGCACAGAGGAAGCGGTCCGGTCCGTAAGCGGCCCATCATTCAGAGGTCAGACAGAGGTGCAACACTGGACAGGAGCCATCAGGAAGGGGAGCAGAAAAGCAGGGGAGTGTGGCGGCCAGAAGCTGGCTGGAGGGGGGTGGAGCAGTTGTTCCAGGGGGGAGGGAACGGCCAAGAGGCTAAGGCAAGGGCACAGGCTAGCAGCGACCCCACAGTCGGGGTGGGACTGCAGGGTGTGGAGGGTAATCAAATGGTAGGCCAAGAAAGCCAGTGGACGCAGTGGCTTTGGGACAGATGTTTTCAGGGGAAGGGAAGCAAAAAAGCAGGAGAGAGATGCAAAATGACAGAAGCTATGGTGGTGCTCTCCAACATGGCGGCCACCACCATATGTGGCCATTTCAATGGAAATTAAATGACAAACTCAGGCCCTCGGTCACACCAGCCACGTTTCAAGTGCCCTAGAGCCACAGGTGGCTGGGGCCGGCCAAATTGGGCCGTGCAGACACAGCACTTTTCCATCAGCGTGGAAAGTTCTACTGGACGGCCCTGAACCAAAGCATGTTTGTATAGTGACGGGAAAGAGCCTGGGCGGGGGGATGTGGAAGAACAGAGCAACGTTGCCTGACGAGGTGAGAGGGGGACAGGGTGGTGGGACAAGTGGGTGAAACAGGTGGGAGGCAAGACACGGGGCCACAGGGAGATGAGACTCTCCTTGGTCCGTGGCTCCTGTTTCGTTCGCGGAGGGAGGCAAGGTGTGGTGGGGAGGGGACAGACAGAGGTCTGAGGAGGAGAGAGAGTGTGCCAACGGCTGCCTCGGGAGTCAAAACACAACCTTACTGGGGAAACCACACACTTAACGCAAAACGCTTCACGGAAGAGAAGCGGAAACAGTGAGTGTCTGAAAGAGGACAAGCATCTGAAGTGGGAGAAGTAAACTCAGATTTTTTTTTTTTTTTGTTTCTCTTAAGTCTGGGCCACGTCTACACAGTGGAGCCGTGACAGGGCTACGGGGAGGGCCGCGATGAGGTTCTCTACTGGCTGCCCTTTCCTCCTTCCCCTCGTCCTCCTCCACTCTCGGAAAGGATGACATTGGTTCTATTTTGGGTGAAAATAGCTCCCTCCACCCTCCTCTGCCTGAACTGCTTATCCAGCCTTAACTCCATTTCAATTTACTGCCCTGGTTTGTCTGCACACCTCAATTACGGAAGAAGCGCGTATATTAAAACTGGCAGAAGTAGGCAGGACTTGCAGACCGGCCCTCACCTACACGAAGGGACTAACAGCCCACGTACCGGACGACGGGAGAACACTCCGGGAAAGCCACACTCCATTTTCACAAGATGCCCCCAAGCCACTCCTCCCCGACGCTCCACAAACAAAAATTATCTTGACATTTTCTTTCAGCTTTTGCGAGTAAACACTTTCCTTTCCACAGAACTATTTGATCTCAACCAACAGAGTTCCAACGTTTGTTTCTGGATCACGCAAGTGTGTTGAGTCGGTTTTGTGTTGTCTGGGGGAGGGAGGGAGGGAGAGCGTTAAAATGATCAGACCCCTTTTATCTTCTATCTGGAGACCTACATTTGCCAACTCCTTTTTCCCCATCAATTTTTCTTTTCTTTTCTTTTCTTTTCTAAGTATGAAATCTGAGAGCCTCAAAGGTTCCCACTGCACAGAGAGCGGCCTTTTCATAATCTACCAAGAGGTCACTGGAAATGTTACAGAAAACCCGCTGCCCAGCCGGCGTGCCTCTGGTAAAATCACCCCCAGTTTCTCCGTGTGGGAAATCTCCTGGACTGACGCCAACGTCTCAGGCGAATCTCTAGGCCCCTCTCGCCACCCCCCCACCCCCCACCCCCACCCCGCCCTGCTCATGGAGCTCTGGAGAGCCCTCACACTTCACCCAAACTCCTCTTGGCCTGCCTCCGGGTCCTGCAGACCACACAGGTGAAGTTGGCCGGGAAAGAGGACTCCAGAAACGGCCCGGAGTAAGGCGCAATGGAGCCGCTGACCCACGGGGGCTAGGTCAGGCCACCAGGACCACGTCGCCCCTTCCACTCCTTCCCGATCCCGCAGAGAGAACCAACATCTCCAGACGCACCCAGCAGCGGCCTGGGGGTCCCGGGAAGGGCTGTCTGGAGGGCGCTGAGCACACAGCAGGAGGCAGACACGCGGAAACTCTGGTTCCCTGACCCCCAGCGCCGGCCCCACGCCCCCCGGCAGGCTGTGACTTCCCCTCTGCGGAGGCACCAAATGTCCCTCCACAAACGCCCGTCGGCTGCCCCCCCCCCCGGGGGCAGTCGCCCGACCACCGAGGGCGTCAGTTTCCTCATCTGTAAATCGGGCTACATAACGGACGGCCCCTCACCGCCCTGTGCTCCCATGGAGCGAGCAGATGCAAGGAGTTAATCGTGTTATTAGCACAGTGGCTCCCTGACTCACAGCGCCTACTGCTCACGGAGACGCCAAGGAGAAATCAATCCTGCTTTTTCAAATTACTTTATATACTCACAAGCATTAGTCACTCCGACAGAGTATTTCAACTTCTCCCCCTGAGCCTCTTACTCCGTCGTGTCCGAGGCCGGAGCTCAGCCCGGCTCCTTCCGCACTCCCTCACCCCCATCCCGCTCCAAGCAGACTCCGAACCCGCTATTCCTACGCCGGGGGGCGGTCAGGATTGCTCGGTCTGCTCCCCTTCCAGGAAAACTTCTATTTCCATTCGGCTTGTCACGAACCCCGCCGCGGAGCACGACACACTGCCCCGCGCGCCCGCACACACAGGCCCCGGAGTTGACCGCGCGCCCGGGGCCGGCTCGGAGGCGGAGGGCCACCGCGCGGGGGCCCCAAGTCCGCGCCCCGGCCGGGCCGCCCCTGCCGGGGGACGACGGCCCCCCCACCCCCGGCCGGCCGCGCGCCCGTCCCCCTCCCCCCGGACCCCCCGACGCGCGGAGAGGGCGCCGGCCCCCCGGGGGCTCCCTCACCCCATCTCCGGCGCTGCTCCGGCGGCCGCTCCGACGGGCCCTCTGGCGCTCGCTCTCCGCGCGCTCCGCAGCCGCTCCCCGCGCCGCACATGCGGCGGCCCGTGCGCGCCCGGCTCAGCCCCGGCGCCGCTCCATGCCGCGGGGCTGCGCGGCTGCCGCTGCCGCTGCCGCCGCCGCCGCCGCCGCCGCCGCCTGGCGCGGGCGGGCGGGGGCTGGGCCGGCGGGGGCTGGGCGGCCGCGCTCGGGCCCCGCCCCGTCCCGCCCCGCTCCCCGCGCCGGCTCCTTACGTAACCTCGGGGGGCCCCCCGGCCGCGGCGCCGGGCAGAGGGCGGGGGGCGTCCCCCGGCGCCGCCGCGCGCTCCCCGCCCGCCTCCCGGGCGGCCCCCTTCCCTCGGCGAGCGGCGTGGGCGCGCCCCGGGCGCTCGGCGCAGTGCCCGCAGCGAGCATCCCGCCGGTCCGACCCAGAGCCCCGCTCGCAGCCGGAGGGACTTTGGGGCCACCCTGCGATTGCGGATGAGGGAACTGAGGCCGCGGGAGGGGAAGTGAGTTGCGCAAGGTCACGTATTCAGATCAGAGCTCAGATCTCCAGAATCAGAGATGCGCACGGCCACGCCCCTCCTGGAAGCCCACCTTGGCGTCGCCGCCCATTGCCAGGCTGGGTGGCTCAGGGTACCCGCTGCCATGAAATTCCGGAAAGCCAACGTGGCGGGGAGGATCCGGCACCTGCAGCAGGTGTTCTGGGCTCTTCCCAGCGTGAAGGTGGGACAGGGCTTCCAATTACAGTGTAATAGCTTTTAAGGAGGCTT
Source organism: Prionailurus bengalensis (assembly GCF_016509475.1). Lineage (NCBI taxonomy): Eukaryota > Metazoa > Chordata > Mammalia > Carnivora > Felidae > Prionailurus > Prionailurus bengalensis. The sequence continues at coordinate 4,224,104 of NC_057355.1, read as the reverse complement.
AGTTAAGCTTGGTTTTATTCTTAGAGCAAGGGAAATGGAGATGGCAAAAGAGGAATTTAAAGACGAGCAGTCTCTTAATCCCCTTTCCACACATCGTGTCCTGATTCCCTACTAAAGGCTGGCACTGGGACTAAGCTAACCTCCATCCCCCGAGGGCCTCCCACCAGATCATCTTCTGCTGAGAACACACTGCCCACATAAGCCTGCCATCTGAGGACAGCGGGGGGGGGGGGGGGGGGGGGGGGAGGGTGGGTGAGGGGGGAGTAAAGGAACAAGCATATGAAGTAGGGTCACCATCTCAAATCTACCCTCACCTCTTCGGGGACCACAACTTTACCTGCTAACTCCCCAAGTCTCCTCAGGGTGCACCCCACCCCCTGTAATTCATACTGTGGTCAGTAATTTTCTCAATCACAAATCTGATCATATCACTCTTCTTAAAATCCTTCACTGGCTTCCTTTTCACTGTCCTTGGAATGAAGACCAAGACACTAAACATGCCTATAAGGCCCTACCCCATTTTGCCTCTCCAGCCTTTTCTCTCTCATTATCCTTTCTGCCCTTAGCCAACTGGCCATCCTCCTTTCAGCCTCGGGACCTTTGCACATGCTATTACGGCCATCTGGAAAGATTTTCTCCTCTCCTGTGTCTGTCGCCCCTAGTCAATTCCTACTCATTCTTCAGATCTCAGTTAAACTGTCACTTCTCTGTGGAAACTTTACTTAATGCCCTAGACAAACTGAACACCCATCCTTTTTCTTTATTGCACTTATTATTTGTAATAAATATTTGTGAAATTATCAGTTTAATATCTGTTCTCCCAGGCACATCTGCAAACTCTATGAAGCCATATCTTTTTGCTCATCGTTGTATCTCCAGTGGTCAGAGCTGTGCCTGAAAGTCCTCCGTAAATATCTGTTGATTGAATGAATTAGCATAAGCCAGGCCACAGACACACAAAATTTGCCAGAGTCTGTAAGCACAAGTGAGTCTGTTTAAAGCCAGGGCTGGTACTTGGTCCGGGAGGAAACGAATCTCTCACTCTATCATGAGCTGGATTCCAAAGATCGGCTGGGGGGGGGGGGGGGGGATGAGGGGGATGGGGGTGAGGGTTGCCCTCAGCAGCGTCAAAGGGAGAAGTCAGCATAGGGGAATGAATGGCAGAGGTCAGCTTAGCTGGGGTCGGAGTATCAGAAGACAGATTCACGGCGCGGTGGGGCCAAGCAGTCTCCCAAATCCTGAAGAAGACTTTCTTTTTGTTCCGCTGATGGGAAGGGCACACCCACATTACCCCGGGGAGATGCAGTGAGGCAAGACAGGTGGGGCTGCTGAATCACTTGGGCTGCTTCCCACAGACAGTGGGAAGCAGGGCACTGCTGGAGGTGTGAGCCCACGTGAGGCTAAACACTCCATGAGTAGGGGCATCTGGGTGGCTCAGTTGGTTGAGGGTCCAACTCTTGAGCTCAGCTCAGGTCTTGATCTCAGTGTCATGAGTTCAAGCCCCGCATTGGGCATGGAACCTACTAAAATAAAATTAAAGATATAAATAAAGACCCCATGAGTAAAATGCCCATCCCTCTGGACAAAGGCCCTCGCTACAGGGTGAGGGGAGGGGGGGGAAGAGGAAACGTGTGGATCAGACAAGATCTGGAATCAGCTGCCCCTCCTTTCCACCAGCTTTGAGCGGCCACCCCGTGGGGACCCGCGAGGAGTGCCTTCCCCCCTCTCCTTCAGCCCCCAACTCCAGGCCCAGATTGGATGCTGCCTCTTGGGAACCTTCTGAGGTTGCCAGAGCCGTGTGTAAGCTTCCTGGGGTGGCCCCCAGCAGGAGCACTTTGTCATTGTGGGATCTGCCCGAGCGTGGGGCCCCTCAGGGTCCCTACCAGTGCCTCCTGCTTCATCAGAATCAATAGTCACCCCTTTTCTGTGAAAAATCTCCCAGCAACATGCTCTGTGCGGCCCCAGTTGTCGAGGAAAAGGATTGAACAAGTCTCTTCAGCAAGAGGCCTGATGTGAAGAAGGGGGGAGAGAGACTCCTTGCCGGCTGGAGGCTGAGACGAGGCCAGGAGACTCGAGTGTCCTTTTAGGCTGAGCATGAGGAGCCAGGGAGGGGGCACGAGACTCCAGCCCCAGGCAGAGGCGTGAGCCTTGGAGAGAAGAGGGTCTAGGGAAGAAGACTGATGGCGGTTGAGGTTCCATTCTGCTCAGAGAAGCAAGGACACCTACTGAACATGCACGAGTGAGGGAAGGTGTGGAACGTGAGCCTTGGGAGAGTCAAAGGATCAGAGTCAGTGGGTCCAGAGTTGGGAGTGGGTGGCGCGGAGATGCCCCCGGAAGTCTGGGAAGCCAAACCTTGACCGGCACAGACTCGGGCACCTGGGGCTCCCGCCAGTCCGTGTGGCAGCAGAGGCTTCCAGAATCTGACCACCAGGCACAGACAGTCCGTCCGAGAAGGTTTTGCACTCTCCCCAGGGCAGATGAGACAACCGTGGGTGGCTCACCAGAGAGCTATAGGTGCAGAGGGCTGAGGAAGTAAGGAAACACACCCCTCCTCTGTGTTGCCTACAAACCCCCCCAAGCTTCCTTGGCAGAAAAGCGCTTTGCACCCTCTGAGCCTGAGAGGGTGACGTTCCACAGCTCTGGCCTCCCGTCTGTCAGGTGCCAGCTCCTGGAGAGATGGCTGGCTGTGAGCTGGGGCAGGGGAAATACAAGATGTGCTAGAACGTGTTGGTGCACCAGGAAGTCAGGAAGGCTCAAAAAACAAAAGGATGGAGGCTTGTTAGAGGGACACAGGAAAGAGCTTCCGATGGCCAGAGTTGGAACGATTTGAACAATAAAATAAACGACCCTGTATAGCATTATAACGCAACATAAGAAATGAATATACTTGAGTCCATATTTAAAGAAATTGTTCAATAAGTGGAAAAGAGGCAAATCCTCTGTACAGAAGAATTCCAAATAAGATATGGAGATACTTCCCTTCCAAGAGGTAGAGTTCAACACCCCCCACTCCCCCACTCCCTGAGAGTAGGTCTTAGTGATTTGCCTCTAAAGAATAGAGTATGGGGGTGGGGTGGGCGCCTGGGTGGCTCAGTCGGTTAAGTATCTGACTCTTGACTTCAGCTCCTGTCATGATCTCAGTTTGTGAGTTTGAGCCCTGCGTGGGGGCTCTGGGCTGTCACCTGCTTGGGATTCGTTCTCTCTCCTTATCTCTCTGCTCCTCCCCTGTTCATGATCTCTCTCTTTCTCTCAAAATAGGTAAGTAAATTTTAAACAAATAGGAATAAAGTATGGACAGGGGAAAATGGTAACTTTACAGTGGAGAAACCACTTTCTTGACCAAGTGGTGCAGGTTAACATCACCAGTGATGAGCCACTTTGGTATCACGTGCCCTCTGATGGGGTGTTGAGGAGGCGTGTACTTCCCCTGTGTGATGTTTCTTCCCCTACACCCATCGCCCCAGTAGGATCATGAGAAACACGCCAGACAAATCCACAACGAGGAACATTCTACATAATACCTGACCAGTGCTCCTCCATCAAGTTCATGATAAACAAAGACTGAGAGACTGTCACAGAGCAGAGGAGACCCAGGAGACAAGACGACTGAATGCATACGAGATCCTAGATTCGGTCCTGGAAGAGAAAGAGGAAAAACTAAAATCTGGAGTTCGGTTACTGACGAGGCACTCGTCGGTTCCTCGTGGCACACGCCCCGTGGCGACGTAAGACCCTGACAACGGGGACACTCAGGTGAGAGGCACCCAAGGACCTCGGCACTGTCTTTGCCGCTTTTCTGTAAATCTAAAACTGGTCCAGAATAAAAACGTTATTGAAAAAGAAAGCAGCCCTGGGAGTCTCCCGTAGACCAAAGCCTGCGTGCCGTCTCGCCACCGGCCGTGCGTGAGAGGTACGCAAGCAGAGCTCATAAAATGGAAACACGACTTCTGTATATGTATGGAAGTTACACAGAACAATTCTTACCCCCTCACCTGCAAAGCGTTTTCCCTTCTGTTCTATTTTGAAAAGCAGCGCTATTCACAACCGACCACACTGATTTCAAAAACCTGCAATCTATATATATTTCTCTTTCAACGGCAAGATTAGGTTTACTGTGTACATGTATATGGTGCTATATATTGCTGATGCAGGGACCTCAAACATTTTGTTTTCTTCCGACCATGAAAGGTCAGCTCTTGACGTAGGAAACAAACGTTTCATTAAAGCCATTAATCAAATGGATATCTGTCAGGTGTTACACAGCCACTAGATTATGTTTGTGGAGGCCATATAGTAACATAGAAAAACACGTATTCTTTCTGCAAATACTGATCACCTACCGTGTCTCTGATGCTGAGCTGGACATGAGGGAGAAAGTAAGTGCTCAGCCAAAGAGACACAGTCCTTCTGTCGTGGAACTAGAACATCGAGTGGAAGACATATGACAAATAATCACACAACATAAGCTGTGATCTGTGTGAATAAAAGAGTCCTAATTTAGGTTGAGAAGCGTGGGTAGGAATGGCCTCTTTGGAGGGGCACTGACCAGGGATGGCGTGGGAGCAAGAGGTCCCAGGCAGAGGAGCGTCAAAGGCACTGAGGTGGACAAGACCCAGGAAGTTCCCCAGAGCTGCAAAGTCAGCGTGGTTAGGATGGTGTGAGTTTCGTGAGGCCCAAATGCAGTGGCAGGTGGGGAATGCTAGGATCCGGTTTACATTTGTTTTCTTCAATTTTTTTAAATGTTTATTTAGTTTTGAGAGACAGAGTGTGTGAGCAGGGGAGGGGCAGAGAGAGAGAGGGAGACACAGAATCCGAAGCAGGCTCCAGGCTCCGACCTGTCAGCACAGAGCCCGACGTGGGGCTCGAACTCGCAAACCGTGAGATCATGACCTGAGCCGAAGTTGGACACTCAACCGACTGAGTCACCCAGGCGCCCCTGGTTTATATTATTTTAAAAATCACTCTGGTTACTGGGAGGAGAGATAAGAAGGGGGCAAGAGTAAAAATACGGAGACTGGTTAAGAGGCTCTCACACAAAGCCCAGACAAAAGGTCCGGGCAGAGGTGAAGGAAGGTGAGTTACAGATCAGACATGTATTTGGAGGTAGGCTCAGGAGGACTTGGTGAGGGACTGGGTGTAGATTTTGATATAAAGTTAAGTCCAGTGATCTATGTTCCCACACTCACTGTGTTGGGACTCTGGTTAGGCGAAAGCTGTTTGTGTGTAGGGAGAAGGCCTGGAGGTACAGAAAATGAAAAGTCTGGTTCACGGGGCAGCAGAAGGAATATGGGGTAAAAACACAACATCGGAGTCAGACAGACCCGGGCTGCGTCCCGGCTCTGCCGCTGACCATCTCTGTGCTGGTGGGCAAGCTCCAACCTCTCTGTTGACTCCCCTGTAAGGTGAGGAGACCTCACCAGATCTTAGCTTGCTCCCTGAATCTTCAGAATCAAGTCTTTTGAAAGCTTAAATGAGATACGACATGTAAAGTGCTTAGCTCAGCCCCTGGAATAGTACCTTCTTAATACATTGTAAGTACCATTATATCGACTGGCTATCATGGTGGAACCGGGGAGAAATTTTCATTCTTTATTGTCACTGAATTAATACTGCTATAATGCTATTTATATAGTCAACACACTAAAATTTAGAATTGGTTTGAGGATTCTGAAACTGTACGGAAACAGCTCACGCATTTCCTGCCCGGTAACACTTTGCAACCCTGTGTCCCAAACTCCTCATAGCTTCAGGATTCTTCTGCAGGGCACCCGAGGGTCAGAGAAGACTACAGGCTATCTCTTTAAGATGACACCAGATGGACGTGGGACCACCAGGCCCAGACCCTTGTTTCCAGTCGAGCCGAGGACCTGCCCTTAGGAAGGCGAGCTGGAACTGATTGCCAGCAGTCCCATCCAGGGCTTTCCTAAGTCTGTCCGTCCTAGCTGCTGCTGGGGATTCTGAAAGCATTCATTCAATCACTGAACCTTAACAAGCCAGGCTGTGTCCTCAGACAACCTAATAAGCAAACTATAGTGTAACCGAGGTATAAATAAAGTTCATGAAACACGGACTTTGCCTGGCTTCGGCTTCAAAAGAGAGACATCACAGCTGGATCTTAAAGGATGTATGGGAGAGAAGGCCAGTTCCTGCGAATGGACCAGCACAAGAGCGTGACTCACACAGGGAATGACAGCAATGTCCATGTGGTTGGCTCAGTAGCGTGTGGTAGGAAGTGGCCAGGCATGAGAGGGAGGTTGGGACCACACTGGGAAAGATCTGAGGGACACATTAAGGAGTTTGAACTTGATTCTGAAGGCCGCGGGAAGCACATCCAAGTTTTGAAGCATGGTCACATTAGCATCTTCGATGCTCTGGCAGCAGCGGGGAGAATGGGCTAGAGAAGCAGAGATTAAGGGCAGAATTTTGTTAGGATCCAAGTTGGGCGGGTTCAGCCGAGGCTGGGGAAGGAGGGGAGGTGTGTGTATCAGCCTCCAGTAAGGGATAGGAGCCCAAAACGAGACCACGGAGCGCTTGCGGGTCTGGGCGGAGGGCCGGTCATCCAACAGCCCAACAGCCTTGAGGAGAGGCCAGGCCTCCCTGGCTGCCTCCCAGCAGAGTTCAGCCACGAGAGGCACAGCTGGAAATGACCCGCTGGGCAGCCCAGCCAGCTGCAAGCGCCCCAGGGCTGTCCAGGCTGTGCTGCCTCGCTGCCAGGAGCCAGCACCCTGTCACCTTACTGTCCTTTGGGATGAATCCGCAAGTGAGTCTCCCCGTAAGAGTGATCTTCAAAAAAAAAGAAGAGAGTGGCCTTCAAGGGCGGGGTCCCTCCCGGGTCTTCCTTGCTCTGACTGTGCTCTGTTCTTAGATAAGCTCTCTTCCCAGCTCTGGTCCCACATGCATATATTGCAAGAAATTAGTAAATTCCCCAACAATTCAACCCATAGTCCCAGAATTGAGCTGCAAAAATTTTAAAAAAAAAGAGTGGAAATATATGTTGCAAACTGGTCGTTCTCAACCTTGCCTGAAGATTAAAATCACCTAGAGAGCCTTGACAAAAGGCCAACGCCAGTGCCCCACCTCCAGAGAGGATGATTTAATCGGCCTGGGTGGTGCCCAGGCATCGGTAATCCTGTCAACTCCCCAGGTGATCCCACCGTGCAGCCAAGGCTGGGAACCACTGCTCTGAGCCTCAGGTGCCCAAAGAGGGCATAGATACGTGGCACACAGAGCCCCGGGGTGCGGGAACTGGGTCACTGGTTGGGCTTTCTTGAGACTTAGGGCTCCGGAGGGGAACTAAGAAACCCAAGGAGTTTGTGGGGCTCAGCGCCTGCTCTGAGCACAGGACAGAAGGAATGAATCCCGAAGCCCACAGCTGCCCCGTGGAGCCCCTGACAGCCTGACGGGCGCCCGTTTGTACATCCAGGAGAGCTGGGGTGGGCAGGCTCAGACAGGTGGGGCCAGCCTTCAGAGCTGGCTCAACAAGACAGGGTGAGTTGAAAAGGTTTCTAACTGGAGACATCATGCAGATGGCGATGGCTCTCGAGGGCACATGGAAGCCCGGAGGGAGGCGGGCAGCAGAGAGGAGAGAGGGTCGGGGCAATTTTGGACCCGCTGAGAAGCAGGATGCTGCAGGCAGGGAGCAAGGAAGGGGAACTCGAGAGCCGAACCCAGAGGACCCCAGGAGAAGCACACTGAGCTGGTGGGGCAGAGCTGGGGCTGAGGACGGCAGGTGGCATCACCAGGGGAGGGAGGGGAGCCTGGAGGCTGAAAGAGTGGCCCTGAGCACCCAGGGGGCCACCTGTTCTAGATGTGGACCGACCCCCCCCCCCCACCTTTAGCTTGATTTAGCTGAGTCTAGTATCTTAAAATTCTTTTGCGGGGGGCACCTGGCTGGCTCCGTTGGTTAAGCATCCAGCTCTTGGTTGGGCTCAGGTCATGATCTCGTGATTTCAGCCCCGCGTTGGGCTCTGTGCTGCCAGCGCGGAGCCTGCTGGGGATTCTCCCTCTTTCTCTCTCTGCTCCTTCCCCACTCACGCTTGCTGGCACTCGCTCTCTCAAATAAATAAATAAACTTAAAAAAAAAAAACCTTTCGGGGTGCCTGGGCTGTCCAGTTGGTTAAGCATCTGACTTCAGTTCAGGTCATGATCTCACGGTTCACGGGTTTGAGCCCTGTTCTGTGCGGGCAGCTCCGAGCCTGGAGCCTGCTTCAGATTCTGTGCCTCCCTCTCTCTCTGCCCCCCCACCGCTTGCACTCTCTCTTACTCTCTCTTAAAAATAGATAAACCTTAAAAAAAAAACAAATATCTTAAGTTTTTTAAAAAAGAAACGCTTTAGTAGAAAATGAAGAACAAAACAAAAACAAACAAAAAGCAAAATCCTACAAAATAGAAACGAGTGAGTTTTCAATCCATTTCAGTGTAGCAAATAGACACCGAACGCCTACTACGCGCCAGACTAGCCGCAGATGGCTCGGCTGGCATGGCAGCTTATCAGACACCCAGCCCCACTCCTAGTCCCCCCCCCCCACCCCAGCCCCCTCGGGGAGGCCACAGCGGCCCTGGGTCCCAGCACCTCTGCCTCCAATAAAGCTCGGCTCACCCACCGGTTGTTCTAAGTGAGGCCTCCCTGCAAATCTGGGGTCTCCTGGCAAGTAACACTGTTCCTGAAAGCCACCTGTTTCTCATCAGCTGCCCGGCGGGTTTTGGCTCTGGGTTCCAGAAAGCCCTTGCCTGGGCTGGGCTCCCCAGCGGGAGCTGGCTTCTATGCCAGGCCCCACCTCCGGCTCTTTCCCATGCGGCTCAGGGCAGAGAAGTATGAGCCGGCAGTTGGTGCAGAAATGAGTGAGAACCCCTCTTCTGGCCATTTCTAACCATCTCTCCAACAGCTCAGCCCCCGGAGGCGGCTGGGGGGGTGGGTCCCAGAGTTTCCTTCCCCTAAGTCAGCGTTGTAATACCGAGGAGCAGAAAATCCCTTCCAATCAAGACCATGCCTCTCTACTCACTAGAAGCAAGAAGTGTCAGGGTCATTCCTCATTCTGTCACTCACAGCAAACATGTCCCTCACCCAGCCTGGGGGGGGTGGTGTGCGGGCTGCCTCCTCACAGACGCTCCCCTTTAAAAGTTTGCCTTCTACTCCCTGTGACCTCTTTCACCTGTGCTGTCCCCCAGGATCGTGATTCCATCCCTCCTTCAAAACCAGCACGAAAGCTGCCTGAGTGTTTGGCTTTCTTCACTCAAGTATCCCTTTAAATCCACTTCTGTACATTTGCTGGTTTATTGCTTTGTAAATGCCTTTTTTGGTGGCTCTTGGGTATATTGTCTCTTGAACAGGTTGGGGCTTTCCCCCCTCCCCCCCCCCGAATTGTGGCCAAATATATGTAACATAACATCTGTTTTAATCACGCTTAGGTCTACAGCTTCGGTGAAATTAAGTACATCCAAACAAGTTTCTCGATGTCCGGCGAGTAGGGACACGTTTAATTGACTTATTCCTCATTCTACGTATAATATGTGTTCCATAAATACTCTTGGCTAACTAGAACAGACAAGAGGTTTAATATAAAAGGCCCCAAACAGGCACCAATAGCTTATCAAACCATCTTTTCTAAAAAAATTTTTAATGTTTTATTTATTCTTGTGAGAGAGAGACAGGGCACGAGCAGAGGGGGGGCAGAGAGAGAGGGAGACACAGAATCCGAAGCAGGCTCCAGGCTCTGAGCTGTCAGCACGAAGCCCGATGCAGGGCTTGAACTCACGAACTGTGGGATCATGACCTGAGCTGAAGTCACGTGCTTAACTGACTGAGCCACCCAGGTGCCCCAAACCACCTCTTCTAAGGTTACTTCTTGGGGCACCTGGATGGCTCAGTCGATTAAGTGTCCGACTCTTGTTTCAAGTCAGGTCATGGTCTCGAGGTTTGTTTGAGTCCCACATTGGGCTCTGAGTTAACAGCATGGAGCCTGCTTGGGATTCTCTGTCCGCCCCCCCCCCCCACCTCTCTGCGCCTCCCCGACTTGCTCTCTCTCTCATAAATAAATTAAAAAAAATTTTTTTAAATAAATATGGGCGCCTGGGTGGTTCAGTCAGTTAAGCATCCAACTTCAGCTCAGGTCATGATCTTGCAGTTTGTGAGTTCGAGCCCCACGTCGGACTCTGTGCTGACAGCTGGGAGCCTGGAGCCTGCTTGGGATTCTGGGTCTCCTCCTCTCTCTGCCCCTCCCCTGCTCATGCTCTGTCTCTCTCTGTCTGTCAATAATAAATAAACGTTAAAACAATTTTTTTTTAAATTTTAATAAGTAAAATTACTTCTTACTAAGACAAGAAGGAGAAGACTGACTCCCAAAGAGGTAGAAAACATATAGAAGTTTATTCTAGATGAGTCCCTACATTAAGCTATGACCTGGCCCTGGCCAACGGTCTATGTGTCCAAGACCTCCGAAGAAGATGAGGAGGAGGAGGAAAGACCCTGTCCTCTCTTCTGAGACAGCCAACAAAAGCACCTGGAGGGATGGACAAGCCCATCACTCCTGAGACTCCTTGAACAAAGAAGAGTGTTTCCCCAAACTTGGCTCATCACAGAGATCACTCAGAGCATCCATTAAAGAGACCGAATCAGTACTTCTGGGGTGGGGTCTGGGAATCTGCATATTTAATAGTGCCTAGCATGATTCTTATGAAAGACAAATTTGGGAAGAATGAACTAGAATGTTCCACCAGCAAGGTGGGGCCAGCCTAGCCGCCTGGGGCTGTGAAGGTAAAGGCTCCCAGCCAGACTTACTTTATGCTCCCAAGAGCTATTCAGAGCCGTAGGCTGCTTTCCAGAACCTTCCCAAGGCTGCTAGTCCCCAAGACTCCCGTGGGCCTGGTGCTTCTAAACGCTCGGGCCTTCCTCTTCCGACATCCGATACGCAGGGCCCATACGCCGCCTCTCGTTTCTTCCTCTGTGCCGAGGCCTTGCACGATCCCAAGTTCCGGCAGCTCCGTCCTCTGGCTTGGTTCCCCATAGTTGAGGGAGGACAATGAGACCTAGTCCTAATTTAGAACAAAAGAGCCAGGTGGTCATGGCCAGGTGTTAATTAGGGGCTGACCACAGACAGCTGGTGACATCACAGTCCACCTTTAGCTCCAGCTGGGTCATCACATGGAAAGAAGTCGGAAAGCTCGTATCTACCAAATCTGAGGTCAGTGTTTACAGAGGGAGACATTGGACACCAACCATATCGTCACAGCTGAAATTTCACCTCGGGGCCCTCCTGACACACGCCCGCCGGACCAAGCCTGGGAGGCTCCTTCACACTGGAGTGGCTCCGGTGGGCCTCCTGGCCCACGAGCATCACAGAGACAGGACCACCCTCTCCCACAACCACTCCCGGGTACGGTGAGTCAGAGCGGGTCAGGGCACAACAGGCTAGAAATTCAGAGGTGTCTTCCTGTTAATGAAGCCCAGAAGGTTTTGTTTTCATTACAACAAATTTTCCCTCTCTCTCTGCCCCTCTGCTGCCCACTCATAAATGAATAAATGTTAAAAAAAAAAATGAAAACAAAGAAGTTACAAGGAAGCTATGTCAGAAATTTTGTGTTTATCTTCACTCCAGAAAGTTTACACAAAGCGGTGTTTCGGTGTTTCCGTGGAACGTCAACAGGTGTGATGCAAGAAAAGTTTCCGTTCTCCACAGGTTTGGACTAAACTGAGTGAAACAGATTTCTTTACTAGTCCTTTTTTTTTTTTTTTAAAGGAAGCTTTAATATGTCAGTATAGACAGGAAACTCCCCAGATGTAAATGCAATGGACTGTATTTTCTAAATAAAATTGATTTATTAACAATGAAACCTTAAGTAAGTTTTCCAGAGGCCACGTTTTGGCAAATGCTGAAATAGAAGATGCCATTACCCAGGACCAAGGTGACTTATAAGAAATAAGCCCTTGCTATTTTGTTTGTTCTCTGGTGAATACCTCCTCCCTCTGTTGCATCCCTCTCTGTAACCACAAAATTCACTTCTTGGGGTTAAGCAATAGAGCACAGTAAAGTGAGTGGGCTGTCTGGGGTCTTACCTGGGCTTCTCCACTTACCAGCCTTAGGCGTGTTAACTAACTTCCTTAGGCCTCAACTTTGCCGTCTGTAAAATGGGCAGCACTGGTACCTTCTCTTGAAGGTGGTGGCGAGGAACAGACAAAGCCTGAGCTATTACTGTCAAGCCACAGAGCCAGTCTCCTGAGGGGAGATCCTCTTGCCCACTTCTGGGCTCGATGGTCCCGCAGATAAACTAGCGGTCACTTTGGAAGGTGCGGCACACCAGGACGGAGGGGCAAACGCAAGGGTGAGAATCAACTGAAGAGGAGTTGTAGCTAAAAACCCAGAGCATCTGAGACGCAATACGGACGTACAGGCCAGGACCACAGGGCCTGGGATGGGAGGGGAAGGATCCCTAAAATGTGCAAAAAGAGGAAAAGAATCAAGTCAACCTTGAGACAGGGCGTATAGAAATATGTACTTACACGGGTCAATACGTGCATTATAAACACACAAAAAAAGAGAAAAAACGTAGAGGAGAAAAAAGAAAAGTATCAAACCTCAAAATGTCCTTTAGGACGGCACCAGCTGTACCCATCACCCCGCTCTTAGGAGGCTGATGACCTGGACAGCTCTCTGGCCACACGGGGGTGGGGGTGGGGTGAAGGTCACTGAGGAGTCACAGGGGGACAGGGGCATCCAGAGTGGCACTAAGCAAAGACAGGGAAATATGGAGCTACAGTAGCTCGCCCCCAACCGGGCCCTTACCCACCATTCACTTGCCACCCCCGCCCCCCCGGCGCCCTTACCCACAATTCACTTGCCCTCCTCCCCACCCCCTGGCTCTTACCCACAATTCACTTGCCACCCCCACCCCCACCCCGGCCCTTGCCCACAACTCACTTGCCCCCTTTCTCCAACCCCGGTCCTTACCCACAATTCACTTGCCATCCCCCCCCACCTCGGCCCTTACCCACAATTCACTTGCCACCGCCACCCGCCCGCCCCTCCCCCCCCGCCGCCCTTACCAACAACTCATTTGCCCCCCCTTCCAATCCTGGCCCTTACCCATAATTCACTTGCCCTCCCCCCCGCCGCACCTCGGCCCTTACCCACAATTCACTTGCCACCACCCCCCGCCCGCCGCCCTTACCCACAATTCATTTGCCCTTCCCCCCAACCCCTGGCTCTTACCCACAATTCACTTGCCACCGTCCCCCCCGCCCCCGCCGCAGCCCTTACCCACAATTCATTTGCCCCCCCCCTTCCAGCCCCGGCCCTTACCCACAGTCACTTGCCCCTCCCCCCTACCGCCCTTACCCACAATTCACTTGCCGCCCCCACACCCAGCCCTTACCCACAATTCACTTGCCCTCCCCCCCCCCGCCGCCCTTACCCACAATTCATTTGACGCCCTTCCAACCCCTGCCCTTATCCACAATTCACTTGCCACCACCACCGCCCCTCGACCCCCCCCACCCCCGCCCCGCTGCCCTTACCAACAATTCATTTGCCCCCCCACACACACACCCGGCTCTTACCTACCATTCACTTGCCACCCACCCCCGGCGCCCTTACCCACAATTCACTTGCCCTCCCCCCCACCCCCTGGCTTTGACCCACAATTCACTTGCCACCACCACCCCCACCCCGGCCCTTACCCACAGTTCACTTGCTCCGCCAACCCCGACCCTTACCCACAATTCACTTGCCACAGTTCCCCCCCCCCCCCCGCCGCTGCCCTTACGCACAATTCATTTCCCCCCCCTTCCAACCCCGGCCCTTACCCACAATTCACTTGCCCCACCCCCTGGCTCTTACCCACAATTCACTTGCCACCCCCACCCCCACCCCGGCCCTTACCCACAATTCACTTGCTGCCCCAACCCCGACCCTTACCCACAATTCACTTGCCACCGTTCCCCCCCCCCCCCCGCCGCTGCCCTTACGCACAATTCATTTCCCCCCCCTTCCAACCCCGGCCCTTACCCACAATTCACTTGCCCCACCCCCTGGCTCTTACCCACAATTCACTTGCCACCCCCATCCCCACCCCCGCCCTTACCCACAATTCACTTGCTCCCCCAACCCCGACTCTTATCCACAATTCACTTGCCACCGTCCCCCCCCCCACCCCGCCGCTGCCCTTACCCACAATTCATCCCCCCCCCCCCCCCCCCCCCGCCTTCCAACCCCGGCCCTTACCCACAATTCACTTGCTGTGGGTTCAGTCGCCTACAGCCGACGCGGGTTTTCCGGCGCGGATGGTCGTCCTCCCGACGCCTCCTCAGAGGGTCACTCGCAGCCTAACGCCACGTTAGTCACGTGCCCGCTCCAGTGCCCTCATGTCACCTCCTCACGTGGCGCTTTATCACCTCACATCCTCCCAGGAGGAAGCACTATGACAGAGAGGGCACAGTCACATAACCTGTGTTTCAGGCATGTCGCAATCACTCTGTTTTACCCTGAGTTACCAATTTCACCTCCTGCGTGGCCCGGTGTATACATTAGGCGTTAGCAGAAAGCACACGGTATATATGGGTTCTTGCTTTCAGCGTCCGCTGGGGGCTGGAAACCCCCCAGATGAGGAGCGGGGCAGCCGCTATATAATAACCGAGAGGGAGGCTGGAGAGGTCTTGCTGGTGAGTTCCAGCACTTCGCTGGGGCTCTCATATTACCCTTTCTTTTTCTTTCTCTCTCTTTTTTTTTTAATTGATTTATTTTGAGAGAGAGGGAAGGAGAGAGAATCCCAAGCAGTTTCTGCAGAGCCTGATGCGGGGCTCGAACTCACGAAACCGTGAGATCAAGACTGGAGCTGAGACCAAGAGTCGGACGCTTAACCCGCTGAGCCGCCCAGGCACCCCTCAAATTAGGATTTCAGTCACCTCACTGGCGTTGCAGGACGGACAGCCACTGCGGCACAGTGACTGGGCCACGCAGGCACACCGGTTCCTCAGAAACCCTCCAGAAAACATCTGAGCGGGAATAGCATCCTGTGCGACTTGAGAGAAGAACCTTGGACTTCCTCAAACCTCATTATGGCTGAGAATGCGCTCACCAGGTCGGTCCTGGCAAAAGCAACTTGGTCTCTTTAAAACCACAACGCAGCGAGGCAACTCTAAAAAGGATACTTGCGGAATCTGGGAAATTTCAACACTGCCCTTTGATGATATTAAGGAATAGCCTGATTTTTTAGACATGCTGATGCGTTGTGAGTAAGTTTTTGAGAAGGAATCCTTGGCTATTAGAGATGCCAACAGCTACAACTGGCTCCAAACAATCTAGGGATGCAGAGAAGAGGGTCAGTATAGACATGGAGTTGGATTGGCCGTGAGTTGCTAATTGCTCAAGCTGGGGGGCCAGTGGGGCTCATTCCACCGTTCTGCTTCGGTAGGTGTTTGGGATTTCTCATTAAAACCTCCGCAAAGCCGGGGCACCCGGCTGGCTCAGCAGGTGGAGCTTGAGACTCCTGATCTTGGGTCATGGGTTTGAGCCCTAAGTTGGGGTAGAGATTGCTTAAAAACACTTTTTTAAGCCGGGGTGCCTGGGTGGCTCAGTCGGCTGAGCGTCCGGCTTCGGCTCAGATCATGATCTCGCTGTCTGTGAGTTCAAGCCCCGTGTCGGGCTCTGTGCTGACAGTTCAGAGCCTGGAGCCTGCCTCGGATTCTGTGTCTCCCTCTCTCTCCGCCCCTCCCCCACTCATGCTCTGTTTCTCTCACTCTCAAAAATGAATAAATGTTAAAAAAAATTTTTTTTTAACTTTTTTAAGGGGCGCCTGGGTGGCTCAGACAGTTGAGCATCCAACTCTTGATTTTGGCTCAGATCATGATCTCACGATCCGTGAGATCAAGCCCCGTGTTGGGCTCTATGCTGACAGTGTGGAGCCTGCTTGGGATTCTCTCTCTCCCTCTCCCTCTGCCCCTCCCCTGCTTGCTCTCTCTCTCTCTCTCTCTCTCTCTCTCTCAAAATAAAAAAATAAACATTAAAAAAATAAAACTGCATGGGCACCTGGGTGGCTCAGTCAAGCATCAGACTTTGGCTCAGGTCATGATCTCAGGGTTCATGAGTTTGAGCCCCTCATGGAGCTGCCTGCTTCACATCTGCTGTGTCCCTCTCTCCCTCTGCCCCTCCCCCACTTGCATGGCACTCTCTTTCTCTCTTAAAAGCAAATAAACATTAAAAAAAAAACGGCTGAGACATCTCATTACACAGAGAGGTCATCTAATGTAAGTCTGTAAATATAAAAGACATTTTATTCATTCATTCACTCGTTCAAAAATATAATTACATATGATATGTATAATTATATATCTATAAGTATGGTAAAATTCATTTAATGTAAAATTCACCATTTTAACCATTTTATAGTATGCATTATGTCAATTATAGCTCAAAAAAAAAAAAAAAAGTGTAGGGGCCCCTGGGTGGCTCAGTCGGTTGAGCAACTGACTGACTCTTGATTTCAGCTCAGGTCATGATCCCAGGGTGCTGGGATCAAGCCCCACATTGGGCTCTGCACTAACAGCTCGGAGACTGCTCGGGATTCTCTCTCTCTCCCTCTCTTTCTGCCGCTCACCTGCTCACACTGTCTCTGTCTCTCTCTCTCTCAGAATAAATACACTTAAAAAAAAATAAAATTCAGAAAGTACACAAGAGTTTGCAGTGAAAAGCTTCCCCCCGACCTCTCTGCCCCAGTGGCACACAGCTTCCTCTCCAGAGGCATCTGTTTCCCACACACCCTTCCAGAGATTAAACCTCCCCTCCCCCCTGGTTCACCAGAATGGTACCATTTTGTACACACCGCTTTGCAGCTGGCCTTTCCCCCATCACTTACCTTGGGTTCATTCTGTAACAGAACACAAACAGCGCCTTCCCTTTTTCCCAGCTGCATAGTACTCCACACGGTCAGGCTGCTTCACACCCTGCGGTGAGTGCTTCGGGGTTCTGGAAACTCTTTTCCCAGCCAGCTCAGAGTCTAAAAAGCACTTTCTTTTGATAAGGGGGCAATAAAGACAAACCAGAGGCTTCTGCCTCGAGGCCGACCATCATCGGAGCTATCTTCGCAGACGGGCCCTCGGAAGGGCAAAGGCAGCTAACCTGGAGGGTTCTCCAGGGGATCTGCCAGGTGTTGCCGGTGAAGGTGGCAGGGAATTGCTGGCCATCTTAGCCTCTAGGACATAATTGATCATGTCACCTGTGTCCTCCCTTCTTTCCTGATTAGAAAAGAAAGGACTTCTTGGGGAAATTGAGAAGTGCATACAGAAGCAGAAATTTACCCAGAGTTGTTTGTAAGCATTTAAAAAAATTTTTTGTTAATGCTTATTTTTGAGACAGAGAGAGACAGAGCATGAACGGGGGAGGGTCAGAGAGAGAGGGAGACACAGAATCCGAAGCAGGCTCCAGGCTCGGAGCTGTCAGCACAGAGCCCAACGTGGGGCTTGAACTCACAGATGGTGAGGTCATGACCTGAGCTGAAGTCGGAAGCTCAACCGACTGAGCCACCCAGGCGCCCCGTAAGCATTTTTAATAGCTGCTTAAAACTGAATTGTACTGGATGTGAGGGCGATCTGGCTGCGACATCTGTCACCCCATTGATCGCCAGGGTTGATTCGGCTGATCTGGCTGGCTAGGCGGGTGTCCCCTTCCTCCCTCACCGCTCCATGTGTGTCCCTCCCGAAGCTGCGCGCTCGGTCGAAGAGGACGACCTTCCCCGATAGAGGAGGACCGTTCTTCGGTCAAGGGTATACGAGTAGCTGCGCTCCCCTGCTAGAACCTCCAAACAAGCTCTCAAGGTCCATTTGTAGGAGAACGTAGGGTAGTCAAGCTTCCAAGACTCCAGACACATCCAAATGAGGCGCTGCACGTGGCAGTCTGCCTTAAAAAAAAAAAAAAAAAAACTGAATTGTACTGGGAGGTGCCTGGGTGGCTCAGTCAGTTGGGTGTCCAACGCTGATTACAGCCCAGGTCATGGTCTTGAGGTACGTGGGATGGGGCCCCACATTGGGCTCTATGCTGAAAGCACAGAGCCTACTTGGGATTCTCTCTCTCTCTTTCTCTGCCCCTGTCTCACTTGCGTGCTCTCTCTCTCTCTCTCTCAAATAAATAAACTTAATAAAAAACTGAATTGCATTGGGGTGCCTGGGTGGCTCAGTCATTTAAGCATCCAACTCTTGATTTTGGCTCAGGTCACGATCTCATGGTTCGTAGGTTTGAGCCCCACATCAGGCTCTACACTGAGCTGAGGCTGGTTGAGATTCTCTCCTTTCTTGGCTCTCTGACCCTCCCCCACTCATCCTCTCCCCCCCCCCCCCCAATAAATAAACTTTAAAACTGTATTGCATTGAAACACTGTAACTTACTAACTTATCTCTGCTTTCACTTCTGCATCTTAGAGATCCAGGAACTAAAGCCACATCAGATGTTTATTTTAAGGAGCTAGAGAAACATCTAAGTCCATGCACCAAATGAGACAGGTAAGACACTTGGCACCAGGTATGAATATTTGAAAATTATCTCTACGAAACAGAAACCGTATTAATGAATAATCTCGGGGATGAAGAGAAGACCAGTGGCTGATAATGAAGGCTTCGGGGATTCCAACAGTTACTGGAGAGTAAGCTAAGAACCCTGCATATTAAATAGAGGAACATTTATTTAAATAGAATAGAAGCCCTGTCTCCTCAGTAACTACAGGAGACGCCTGCCAACCTAGGCACTAAACGTTTGCTGGGTTGGACGCAGCGCGCGGCCGGAGGGAGAGGCACCTGGGATGCGGGAAGAGAATTCGTGGACGGCATACGTGTTGGGGCAGGGGCTGCAGCGCGCAGGTGGTAGTGGAATCCACAGGGACAGTCCCAACTCGTGCGAAGAGTGTGGAGGATGAGGAGAGGTCAAGGGCAGAGTCCCGGGCACGCTGGCGGCCGAGAGCGTGGGGAGTGTCACGGTAGCCCGGGGCTCTGAGCACGGCCTCGTCAACAACCCCACCCCAGAAACTCTTCCTGCCCGACCCGGGTGGACAGCGCTGGCAGGAGGGCTTGGGGACCTTTAGGGACGTCTGGATCAGCAGGGGACTTGGGAGGGGAGAGCAGGGGAGAAGGGTTTTAGGGCCTAAAAAGAGGTCCCTATCACCAGGGACCTGCAAAATGCACAGAACTCTTCCTTCCCTAACAATACAGTTTCCCCTGAAAATGGACCTAATAATAGGCCTCACACTACTACCACGGCTAAATTGGACTCCACTGACTCACAAGTCTTTTTATGTCTTCAGTTCCGATCCCTGCTTCCCATACAACTCGGTAAATGACAACACCGTTGTTCTTTCGCCGAAGAATCTATTTCAGGGATGGGCAGTGGATGGTCTCCGGCTGTGTGCTATTATTACCTGCGGCGTAGCGGGGCCTTTTATAGCATTCGTTTCAAACATAAAGGAGAAGGGGAAATGCAAAATGAAGCGGAGTGCTGTCTTGCAAAAGGCAAATCTCCTGAGATGAATGTCTTTCTCCCGAAGTCCCCGGTGTCAGGGGGAAACACCGGACGAGACGGCCACTCCATAAATCTTGCCGCACGGTGTTTGCGCGCATCCTCGTGGGTTAGAAGCAGCATTCGACCGAGAGAGTCTGTTGAGTGAAACATCACCAGCTCCCGTTTGACCAAAAATGGCTGCAGATAAACAAGTCTCATCCCTGGCAGGATGCGGCTCCGTCTGGCAAATGTTTATCAAGCGCCAGCTGTGTTCCAGGGATGCAGAGGCGGAGAGCCACGGCCCGTGGCCCCTGGTAGCCCCCGGGTACGCCGGGAAAGGACACTCTGGGTCATCGATGGGAAGGAGGCAGTGCCTTCGCAAAGAACGTGTATTGTTCACTGTCCATTAATAAACTAGCATCTGGTTTACTCAGAAACCGGTGGGGGGGGGGGGGTGCTAGCTTACACAGCTTGGTTGGCAGAAGCCAATACTCAATAGCAAGCAACTCTGATCTCTGGATGTTTTCAGCTGAGGCCTGGATCGTGCCACAGGTGCAGGTCATTAAAAATCCCTGGGGGGCGGGAGGGGCGGGAAGGGCAGGTAGAAGAGGCCCAGGGTCTCCTTCCTGCCGGCAGGGTGCTTGGTGCTTGGTGCTAACACTGTTATTCCCTCAGTCCTGAACCAGGTGAGGGAACAGCTGGTGGCCAAGGGCAGGGGATGGAGGGAGTGGGTGGAGGTGGAGACAGACAGACAGGCAGACACACACACACACACACACACACACACACAGAGGGAGGTGGACAGATGCTGTTGGGGAGGCACAGACACTAAGGGTGTCTTTTTTTTTTTTTTTACTGTGACACCCTTTTCAAATTTTAGTAATTGTGGCACTGAGAATGTCTTACCCTGACATTTCTCTTTGGATGTGACAACTCTTACAGTGGAGAATTTATTTAAATATTCAAATGGATTTTAAAGGATTCCTGGAAGAAGCTATGGCTCTTAGTATTATTAATCTGACTCTGCTGAAGTCAGTTCGCTTCTGGACCAGGAACTCAAAACCCTCCCTCTCTGTGGACAGAGAGAACTGGGGGGGGGGGGGGGGGACCAGCCATTGCTGCCAGAGCCATGATTCCTATCACGATTGTCATCTCTCCGAGGGGACACATCCGGAGGCAGACGACTCAAGGTTGGATGTTTGAACGCTGAGATCCCAAGTATTTACTCCTGCCCCTAACATTTTCCGGGCCCCAATCTTCTGTGCTCTGTGGTCCTAAACGCTGGGCTTTCACTCGAGTGCTCGCCATCTGTTCAAACAAACCCAAAGCCGCTGTTCTTTCTTCTCTCCCGGGTAAGTTACGCACCATAAAATGCACCCGTTGTATTTGTATGGTCCAGGATTTTTAGCAAAGTTATGGACCTGTGCAACCACCACCACTATCCAGCCTTCAGATGTTTCCATGGACCCCCTAAAAGCTCCTTCATTGTCACCTGTAGTCTGTCTCTCTCTCCCACCCAAACCCCACAATCACTGATCTGCTTTCTGTCTCTATCAGAGCTTCTTTTTAGAACACAGTTTTGGTTGTGACCATCCATAAATACTTCTACTGAAGCTGGGGTGGTCCTCTGGGTAAGAATACAAATTGCATTCCTCAATTTTAAAAAGATTAAAAAAATATTTATTTATGTTTGAGAGAGAAACTGTGAGAGGGGGAGGGGCACTCAACCGACTGAGCCACCCAGGCACCCCTTCACTCCTCCATTTTTTACAACAGAATGTAACCTCACGCCTGTGTGTCTGTCTTTGGCCATGACCAGACCTGCCCAAGGAAAGCAGCGCAGTGGACATGAATGGAAAATTGTTAGGCCTTGCAGTATAGGAGCAGGGAGAGGGAGATTGCTGTGAATTTTAGCACACACGACAGGAAGTTCAAGGCCTAGGATGTGGCTATCGGGCCCAAGTAACATGGCTGTCCTCCGAGTAGCAGACAGACAGCTTTACATGGAGGTGCGAGCTGTTTCTGGGTGATAAGCAGTAAACGTGGTTCTATAGGTATTGGACCCAGCGGACATCTCATTTTGTGTGGGCTCGCAAGACACGCTTCGGTGAGATACGGAAGAGGCAGGCATCAGAGAACTTCCTGGGGGCGCCTGGGTGACTCAGTCGGTTAAGTGTTCGACTTCCACTCAGGTCATGATCTCACGGTTCGTGAGTTTGAGCCCCGCTCTGCGCTGACAGCTCAGAGCCTGGAGCCTGCTTTGGATTCTGTGCTCCCTCTCTCTCTGCCCCTCCCCTGCTCACGATCTCTCTCTCTCTCTCTCTTTCTCTCTCTCAAAAATAAACATTAAAAATTAAAAACACACAAAAAAAGAGCTTCCTGATTCCTTTCCTCATTTGTACGTCTTGCATGGCTTTCCTCCTGCTTCAGAAATAAGCCAAAGCCAGATGCCTGGTGGCTCAGTCGGTTGAGCGTCCGACTCTTGATTTCAGCTCAGGTCATGATCTCACGGTTCATGACATTGAACCCGGTGTCAGGCTCCACGCTGATCGTGGAGACTGCTCATGCTCTCTCTCTCTCAAAGAGAAAAAACAAACAAACCAAAGTAAAAGTAACTATGAACCATGCCTCCTCTGTCACGCGACACCCGACAGACTCTGCGTTCCGGCTCGAGCAGTGTCTCACATGAACGCACACGGCATTTGCCTCACTCACTGCCACAAACATCTGGATGCTCCTTTCTCAACCACAGAGGGCAATCTCGACTGGCCTGTCATAGAGCTCGTTTCTCAAAACTCCAGAGCAGATGTCTCGTTCCTTAGCTTCTCTGGTGCCCCTTCCCTGGGAAGGAGAGGGTGGGTTCCAATCTCGCTTGCCCTGATGCTTGTGCGAACTTGGGCAAGTTACCCGTCATCTCCAAGCCTTGTTTGGACAAGTCAGGTATCTGCCTCGGTGGGTTATCCTGAGGATAAAGGAGATAATGTAGGTACAGAGCACTGCCCGCTGCCTGGCATGTAGTCCGTGCTCAGTAAACAGCTATGGTAGTGGTGTTTCGACATCACTGGTTTCACAAGCCTGTCGCCCAATGTTTGCATCACAACGTGTCCCTGCTCAAACCAGGAGGTCAGAATGTTTCACTTCGGTTTGGGAAACAGTGAGGGAGTCGAGGGGGCACTAACATTTCTTAATCCTTATCATCTCCGCGGTGGAAAATATCAATCGTTATCATCTCATTTTAGAAATAAGGACACTGAGCCTCGTTCTTGGCGATAGTCGCTCAGGTTGGCCTGCATGGGAAGCCGATGCCCCTCCCACCTAAAAGTGCTCAAGATCTCAGGGCGCCTGGGTGGCTCAGGCAGGTAAGCGTCCGACTCTTGATTTCGGCTCAAGTCATGATCTCACAGTTCGTGAGTTCGAGCCCGGTGTCAGGCTCTGCACTGACAGCTCAGAGCCTGCTTGGAATTCTCTCTCCCTCTGTCTGTCCTTCCCCTGCTCACTCTCTCCAAATAAATAAACATTAGGGAAAAAAAAGTTACAGCAAAAAAAAAAAAAAAAAAAAAAAAAAAAGCTAAAGATCCCTGTAGAGCAAAAGCTCTCCAGTCACCTGTTGTGGGGGGAGTCAGACTCTCACCTGCCTGGAGGGAGAACAGAGTCAACTCTCAACAACATCTAACTGGAATTTGCTGAAGTCAAAAAGAAACATGCATTTCCCCAAGTCGGCAGAGGTCACAACTCACATTCCAAATATGACAGGGATGATGTTACACGGCGGGCCTGGGGGGGTGGGGGGGTGTCTCGGGACAGAGGGTGGTAAAGAGCTCTGCAAGTTGGCCTGAAGGAAATGGAGAAGCATTGGGAGTCTTGCTCCGAAGAATATTCAACAAAGAGTAGCCTGTCTCCATCCTCCACACCCAAAATGCATGGTGCATGCGTGTGTATATGTGTGTCCACGTGTTTGAGCACTTGCTGGAGACCCGCCACCTTCCCTAAATGTGTTTGGGTTAATTTCACTTGCTCTGAGTTTTCCCTCATCCTAAAGTCAGTCTACACTTAGGTGTCTGGCTGGAAGCATCTTTCCCTGCACTGCAATCGGGTTCCCTGTGCTGTTGTCCATCACGTGTATGCCACGACATGACCATCTTCTGCTTGACTCTTCGATGAGATCCCGAGACTGTGTTCCGCATTTTTTCACTTCTCTCCATTCCCCCCAACATTTAACCCAGAAATATGCTGGAAATGGATAGATGCTTATGGAGTGATAAAAAACTAAGCAAGGTCACAAATCCGAAGAAAGACTTTAGATCTGGGTTTTTGTTTTTTTTTCCTAGAGTTCTATCTGAACAGAAATCACATGTTAAATAAATGACTAAACTTTGTGTTAGAGTTCACAAAAAATGAGCAAATTAAAGTGAAATGCCAAAGGGGCGGGGGAAGTAACTTTCGCTACAGAGAAATAATGAACTTTTGGGTCATGTCCAGCCAATGGGGGCTCAGTCACAGGGAAGCTGTCAAACACCTTTCGGAGAAGCTCTCGAGGCACACGTATCACTGGGGGAGCGCGTGGAGGCCGGCACCGGGTGCAGCCGGGCGCCTGTGACCACGTGCATGCGTTGTTTTGCTGATGTTCCCGATCCCGTTGGAGGGTTCACCTTCCTTCTGACTCACTGTCTTAAATGTTTCCCTTTGTATCTGCCAACTGTTGGAATCGGTGTTTCAACTGTTCTGACCATCTGCTGGGAGAAAACTTCCAGATTATGTCACAGTTTTCGGAACCTCAAATCACACAGTTTTGGAGTTGGAGGACTTAGGAATCAGCAAGCCTAACTCCTTCACTTGAGGGCTCACAAATGCTTCTGCTCCGCCTTGATTGTCGGCCCCGGTGCCGGGTGCTGGGGAGGCAGAGATGGCTCATGAGGTCCTGGGGCTCCCGGCACCTACACTCCAGCAGGGAAATCAGATTCTACAAGGTGACACAGGTGCCCCAATAAAGGGGTGTCCAAGGGACACATACGCTGTGCACGGGAGGGGGGCGGAGACTTTATACATGGTTGAGTGTTTACTGAGCAGGGGAGAATGTAAGTGGGAAAAGATTAGTCAAATATAAAACTGGAGAGGAAGGTAGGGGCCGGATCAGTAAACATTTACTGAGCACCAGTGACGTATCAGGTCACCAGACTGTATGCTAATTGCCAAAGATGTGAAAGCGACAGCTTTGCCCTCAAGGAATTTATAATTTAGCCAGATGTGACTATATACATTAAAGATATACAGGAAGGGATCACCGGCTCTCCTTGGAGGTGGGGACAGAGAGGGGTGTATTGCGGAAGGTACCCGAGGATGCTGTCTCGGGCTAAGGCTTCCCAGGTGGACCAGAGTGGGGAGGGCATTGCAAACGGAAGGAACAGCAAGTATCCAACACAACACGAAGTCTTTCAGGAACCTGAAACAGTGTGATATGGTCACGCATTTAGCTCACTTGGGGAGAGTGGCAGGGGATGAGGTTGGACAGACAGGACAGACAGACAGGACAGAGCGAACTCTTACCCTGGAACTCCACACTCAGCAGCTTTGAGTGTGCCCTGGAAGTAATTAGGAACCTGTGAATGGTGAATTGATCAGGGGACAGATGCAATCAGGTTTCTGTTTTGGAAAGAACCTACTGTGGGCACTCAGTCGGTTAAGCATCTGACACTCCATTTAGGCTCAGGTCACGATCTCATGGTTTGTGGGATTGAGCCCTGCATTGAGCTCTGTGTTATCAGCTTGGATTCTCTCTCTCTCTCTCTCTCTCTCTCTCTCTCTCTCTGCCCCTCTCCTGCTCTCTCTCTCAAAATAAATAAACTTAAAAAAAATAGAAAGGACCTACTCTTAGCTGGCTGGTACACAAGAGTTGGTTATACCGTTATCAATTCTTTTCTGTATGTTCCATAATAATTACAGAAGAACACCCACTAGCAGGTGGACAAGTGTCTGATGTCTGACGGGGAGCAAAGACGGGTACAGGGACCGGTTAGAGGCTGTCGCCTGGTCCACGCGGGAAGGGATGAGAGTCAGAACCAGTGGCAGTAGTCTCTGAGTTTGAAGAGCTGGTCAGGAACTGAGGTCCCCCGGACATGGGGGGGGGGGGAGACTGGGTGTGGGGGAAAAGTCCAGGGTGACCACCAGCTTCCGGTGTGGGTAACTGGGAAGGACGCATTCTCCGGAAATGGAGACTGAGGTGGATGAACAGGTCCAGGAAGAAAGATGAACTCACATGTAGACGTGTGCTGGAGATGCGGGTCAGATAAGCAGATAGAAATTTCTAGTAGGCAGGAGGATTTATGAGTCTAGAGCTCAGGTAAAGTAAAGTAGGAAGCAGAGAGGAAACAGTGACCTGGGGCCAAGGAGGATCCTGAGAAACTTGGAAACGAGGGGAGAGAAGGTGCAAGGGAGGAGGGAGAGGAAAGCGTCGGAAGCTGCACAGATACTGAATAAAGTGAAGTCACTGCCTTTGGCCCCAGCTCAACTCTGTCCCCGTGAACCTTGCCAGAGTGGTTTCAGTGGCCCGTCTGGAGACAGAAAAGGGGGTGATGTACTACTGCAGGTGTGGAGGGCTCTCTGTGAGGGACTCACCGTGTGGGGAAAGGGGATCCGAGATGTTCAGAGGACACAGGAGTGAGGACAGGGTATCGGTGAGACTTAGAAACTTGAGCAAATTTACGTGGTCGGGGCGGGGGCAGGAGGAGCTGGTAAAGGGGGGCAGCTGACAACAAAGAAGACAGAAGGAGTGACTGCAGGAGCATGGACCGGAAGAGCAGGCTGTGCACTGACCAAAGACACAGCAGCAGCAAGATACTGGCAGACAAGAGGTGGGAAGGGGCAGAGAGTGGTCACACCACAGTTACGGGATTGGGACATCGAGGGAATTGAGGCTGAAGCCTCAACTTCACCTGTGAAATGAGAAACGAGGTGAGGAAGGTAAGGCCCAGAGAGGTGGTAACTTGCATGACAACCGCTAGTTTGCCAACTGTCCCCGGGACACTGAAGGCAGGGAGGGACCAAAGAAAGAGGCAGGCCGCTCCAGACTGGTGGGCGGTGGGTTCAAGAAACACGGGGACTTACATTTGAGGCTTATCTTGGGCGGCTGCAAGACAAGCAGATTTCCACACCGTCTGCCAGAATCTTAGGAGTTCAGCCACGTATTCAGGACAGACGGTCTCAACACCTTGCTCTCTCAAGGCTGCATCCTTGAAAACAGCTTGGGCTGCGGGAAGGCCGGCAGGACGTACACGACCCGGCTGGGGAAGAGGTGAGGGGCCTCCGATTGCTCAGGTACCGCCCAAGGGGCAGCTGGCGGTCACAACCTCCCTATGACCTCCTCCAACAATAACCCACGGGGAGTAAGATTTTAACTCAAGTGTCTTGACTCCTTGTCTGGTGCTCTATTCCCTATGTTATACTCACTTAGGTTGAAGATACTTATGTCACTTGGAGATATGTTAAAATGGGGCTTTTTGGACTTTTCTCTTTTTTTTTAAGTGTATTTATTTCAGTGGGGGGGCGCCTGGGTGGCTCAGCCAGTTAAGTGTCCGACTTTGGCTCACGTCATGATTCACAGTTTGTGGGTTCCAGTGTCGTATCAGGCTCTGTGCTGACAGCTGGGAGGCTGGAGCCTGCTTGGGATTCTGTCTCCCTCTCTCTCTGGCCCTCCCCCACTTACACTCTGGCTCTCTCTTAAAAATAAACATTAAAAAAATTTTTTTAAGTGTATTTTTTGAGAAAGAGAGAGAGAGAGAGAGGGAGAGAGAAAACGTGGTCACTCGGGGGAGGGGCAGAGAATCCCAAGCAGGTTCCGCACAGTCAGTGCAGAGCCTGACATGGACCTCGAACTTATACACCGTGAAATCGTGACCTGAGCTGAAATCGAGAGTTGGATGCTTAACTGACTGAGCCACCTAGGCGCCCCTGGACCTTTCTTTTGAAAGATCACTAGACAAGGCTGGCTTCATATGAGGGCAGAACAGGCCGCCTTGTCATCAAAGACAAGAAGCTTGTCAAGACCCTGGATGGAGACCTTCTGAAAATGGGGAAGACAGCAGAAGTTGACCCTCAGATAAGGATCCTGACTTACTCGGGCCACTCCCAGGGGCTTAGAACTGCGATTTTCACCTCGGTGAAAGAGATTCTGGGAAACTACCTGGAGAAGAGCATAGGGAGGCGTGGGGGAAGGAGTGGTTGAGAGTGAATTCTGGTCAGGTCTCTTGGCCTCTCTGTACATTGCCCTTCGGAGCGTAACATGCATGTCTGATGAAGAGGTGGATGGGAACATGACACTGAAGCAGGTCAGGAGAGCTGGCCAAGGGGGCAGGCAGAGAAAGCAGCCAGGAAAAGCAAAGGAAGGACGCTAGAGACGAGAGCCATCACGGGGTCTTGCACGGGCCCCGCCAGATGGAGTAAAATCAGGCAGATACTGCGCAACTGGAATCCCAATCACCTCCACTTAGAAAAACACAGCCTGTGCTCTTGTTTCCGTAACAGGCATTAGGAAAAGGAGAGGAGAAACCCTTCACGTCGCAATCACAGCTTAGAATGGGAAGAGACTGTGCTCCCAACCTATTAAGCCCAATTCACAGCCTCTTCTTCCCCCAGATTGCCGGTCTTTCCCCCTTCTGTGATTTCTTCAATGATACCAACTGGCTTCTAGGGGCAGTAGTAAAACTCGGGGGTGCCTGAGTGGCTCGGTTGGTTGAATGTCAAGCCCTGATTTCAGGCCAGGTCATAATCTCACGACTTGTAAGATAGAGCCCACACTGGGCTCTGTGCTGACAGCACGGAGCCTGCTTGGGATTCTCTCTCTTCTGCTGTCCCTCCCTCTCTCTCAGAATACATAAATAAACATTAAAAAAATATTTTAAGGGGCGCCTGGGTCACTCGATCGGTTAAGCATCCAACTTTGGCTCAGGTCTCATGATTCATGGGTTCGAGCCCCACATCAGGCTCTGTGCTGTCAGCTCGGAGCCTGGAACCTGCTTCAGATTCTGCATGTCTCTCTCTCTGCCCCTCTCCATTCATTCTCTGTCTCTCTCTCACTCAAAAATAAATAAACATTAAAAAAAATTTGTAAAATATTTTAAAACTCAGGTAGCAAACAAACATTGGCTCGCTCCCTACCCCCCACAGAAAAAGTCCCCTACACAAAGGACTTGTCACATGGGAGGGGGACACTGAGGGGCGGAACTGCATTAGGATCTTGTCATCTCTGATCAGAACAATTCTGTGTAATTAAAGCCACAGGGCTACAGATGTGAATCTGAACCGATGCCTCATATAACCTGAAATGTTTTCTTGGCGCTTAAACATTTATGTAACACATAATAACTAATTGTCACTAGCATCCACGTAGCATCTTTCTTCACTTGAGCCTAAAGCACTTTATATATGCTAATTAATTCTTACCATAACCTCATGAGGAAGAGAAGCAGCGACGACTATTATTCCCATTTTGCAGAGGATAAAGTCAGGGCAGGGAAACATGCTGACGTTCCCCCAGGTCTGAAAAAGTGAGCAGAAGGCAAGCATAATTTAATTCTTGTTTAGGAACTTATTTATTGGGTTTCATTCATATGCTTGGCTCTGTGCAAGATGGTCAGTGTGCTTATGGATGGGGTGGGGAGGTTTGGAGTGCGGCAGGGAAAGGTCGTTTAAATAACACACTATAGGGGCGCCTGGGTGGCGCAGTCGGTTAAGCGTCCGACTTCAGCCAGGTCACGATCTCGCGGTCCCGCAGTTCGAGCCCCGCATCGGGCTCTGGGCTGATGGCTCGGAGCCTGGAGCCTGTTTCCGATTCTGTGTCTCCCTCTCTCTCTGCCCCTCCCCCGTTCATGCTCTATCTCTCTCTGTCCCAAAAATAAATAAACGTTGAAAAAAAATTAAAAAAAAATAAATTAATTAAAAAAAATAACACACTATAAAGATAGAAAGACACAGGCGCCTAGGTGGCTCAGTGGCTAGTGGCTCAGTGGCTAGGTGGCTCCCTGGTGTTTACTTTTTCACTTGTTCATCTTCCCCATGAGAATGGAAGCCCTCTGAGGGCAGGGCTTTTATCCTTATTCATTAATGTTTTCAGGGCCCAGAACAGTACCTGGCATCTAGTGTGTACTGAAAAGATATTTGTTAAACCAATGAAGAATGCCTGAGGTTCACAGTTCCAGTTCTGCCACTGACCAGTTTGAGCTTGGAGAAGTCATTTCATCTTCCAGGGCATTAGTTAAAAAAAACAAAAAAAGTGGGGTGCCTGGGTGGCTCAGTCAGTTGAGCATCCAACTCCTGATGTCAGCCCAGGGCATGATCCCAGGGTTGTGGGATCGAGCCCCGAGTCAGGCTCTGTGCTGAGTGTGGAGCCTGCTTAGGATTCTCTCTCTGTCCCTCTGCCCCTCTCTCTGCTCATACGCTCTCTAAAAATAAAAATAAATTTAAAAATAAAAATAAATTCTTTAAACGGTGAGGAATGTGAGGAAATAGGTATGTAGCCCTGGCCGCACTTTTTGGTGGGGAGGCCACAGGGGCAGAGTCCTGTCTTCCGCGGCTCCACATCCGTCTTGGAGCGGAAGAGTCTGGGCAGTGGCTCATGATGTGTGGAGTATGGAATGAAAAGAAAACTGTGTTTCACTGTGGAAAGAGCAGCAAGGCTTTCTGAATTACTGACTTGATCCAAATCCTGCTGCCACTTACAGCTGTGGCCTTGAACCAATTACATAACCTCTGGAGCCTCAGTTTTGTCATCTTTAATGTGGCCATTGTCCCCAAACAGCCAAAGCAATCTTGAAAAAGAAAACCAAAGCAGGAGGCATCACAATCCCGGACTTCAAGCTACACTACAAAGCTATAATCATCAAGACAGTATGGTACTGGCACAAGAACAGTCACTCAGATCAATGGAAAAGAATGGAGAACCCAGAAATGGACCCACAAACGTATGGCCAACTAATCTTTGACAAAGCAGGAAAGAATATCCAATCGAATAAAGACAGTCTCTTCAGCAAGTGGTGCTGGGAGAACTGGACAGCAACATGCATAAGAATGAACCTGGACCACTTTCTTATACCGTACACAAAAATACACTCAAAATGGATCAAAGACCTAAATGTAAGACAGGAAGCCATCAAAATCCTCAAGGAGAAAGCAGGCAAAAACCTCTTTGACCTTGGCCACAGTAAATTCTTACTCAACACGTCTCCGGAGTCAAGGGAAACAAAAGCAAAAATGAACTTTTGGGACCTCATCAAAATAAAAAGCTTCTGCACAGCGAAGGAAACAATCAGCAAAACTAAAAGGCAAACGACGGAACAGGAGAAGATATTTGCAAATGACACATCAGATAAAGGGTTAGCATCCAAAATCTATAAAGAACTTATCAAACTCAACACCCAAAAAACAAATAATCTCGTGAAGAAATGGGCAAAAGACATGAACAGACACTTCTCCAAGGAAGACATCCAGATGGCCAACCGACACATGAAAAAATGCTCCACATCACTCAACATCAGGGAAATACAAATCAAAACCACAGTGAGATACCACCTCACACCTGTCAGAATGGCTCACATGAACAACTCAGGCAACAACAGATGTTGGCGAGGATGCGGAGAAAGAGGATCTCTTTTGCACTGCTGGTGGGAATGCAAGCTGGAGCAGCCACTCTGGAAAACAGTATGGAAACTCCTCAAAAAATTAGAAATAGAACTACCCTACAGTCCAGCAATTGCACTACTAGGTATTTATCCAAGTGATACAGGTGTGCTGTTTTGAAGGGACACATGCACCCCAATGTTTATAGCAGCACTACTGACAACAGCCAAAGTATGGAAAGTGTCCAATGTCCATCGATGAATGAATGGATAAAGAAGATGTGGTATGTATATATATACATATATATATATATATATATATATGTATATATATAGTGGTATATATATATACATACACACACAATTACTTGGCAATCAAAAAGAATGAAATCTTGCCATTTGCAACTATGTGGATGGAACTGGAGGGTATTGTGCTAAGCGAAATTAGTCAGAGAAAGACAAACATCATATGACTTCACTCATATGAGGACTTTAAGACACAGAACAGATGAACATAAGGGAAGAGAAGCAAAATAACAGAAAAACAGGGAGGGGGACAAAACATAAGAGACTCTTAAATATGGAGAACAAACAGAGGGTTACTGGGGGGGTTGTGGGAGGGGGGATGGGCTAAATGGGTAAGGGGCATTAAGGAATCTGCTCCTGAAATCATTGCTGCACTATATGCTAACTAATTTGGATGTAAATTAAAAAAATAAAATTAAAATAAAAAAAATACAGTGGTCATTGTCCAAGGTCACTCACAGCCTCTGAATGAAGGACTCTTTAGCTGCCAGGATTCCCCAGGGACGTCTGCTGGTGTATTTTGCCTCCAGATCACTGGGTCAATGTGAGGCTTAAAATTATGAGTAAGTGAGGTTAATTTACAGAGCTGTTTGAGGAAAAGTCATTGAGATATAACACTAATAACAGAGACAAAAAAAAGTCAACTAACATAGGGCAGTCTTTTCCAGATGTGTCAACAGGGCCAAGGACTTTACTACCCGGCAGAGCATAACGGATGCTGTGACAGTAAGCTTTAGTTGCCAAGCGTAGTTTAAATCATGTCCCATTTTCTGTGTTCATGGCAGAGAAGTACTACATTTTATGTACATTTCTATCAAAAGTGGTTCCAGTGAGGCGCACCTGGGTGGCTCAATCGGTTAAGCGCCCAACCTCGGCTCAGGTCATGATCTCACAGCTCGTGGGTTTCAGCCTCGCAACAGGCTCTGTGCTGATGGCTCAGAGCCTGGAGCCTGCTTAGGATTCTGTGTCTCCCTCTTTCTCTGCCCCTCCCTGCTCACACTCATGCTCTCTCTCTCTCTCTGAAAAATTAAAAAAAATAAATAAAAAAATAAAAAAAAATGTTTTAAGTGGTTCCAGAGAAAACATTTTAATGCTTAAAGGCTAAATGTCCATTATCTGAAAAATTTCTTTTCATGGAACAGATTATTCCCCAACGATGCCAGAAAATGAGGTATAAAACTGATAAAATATCAGACAGAATATAAGAAGACATTATGCGCAGAAATAGTCTCACTTGAAATTGGTCAGAATTATCTACAGTTCTTCCCAGAAACTCTCAGAAGCTTGGAGCTCCTAAGCGCTTACAAAATTAAAGAAATCACGCTCTTTCAGGTGCGAGTCCTCATTACCTAGAAGTAATGCCCTAATAAGGTCAGAAGGAAGTCAGCAAACTGCTCAACAGCCCTCTTTTTCCCAAATATCCTCCCTGCCTCCTGATACCAGGTGGGGAAGCAGTTTTCTGAGTTTTCCAACTGTGACATCGCTACCATGTATTTATTCTCATCTTTTCTTCCAAGTTTATATTTCCTATTCCTGCCTCCTAAATAGGAGTATTTCCTGAGGCGTAGGCCTTGGCCTTCTGCTCTTCTCTATAAATACTTTCTCTTTTGGAAAGATCATATACACTGAGGAGTTCAACTGTTGTTTCTTCACGGATGACTCACACACTTATATACTGTGCCATAACCTCTCTGTCTTCAGCCATCTCATAGTCTCCAAATCTGTTTGAGATCTGAGCTCATTTTCTGCCTCGAAACCAACTCACAACTCACCCTAGGGGCACCTGAGTGGCTCAGTCAGTCGAGCGTCAGACTTCAACTCAGATCATGATCACACGCTGCTCACGAGTTCAAGCCCCACGTCTGGCTCACTGCTGTCAGCGCAGAGCCCACTTCAGATCCTATGTCCCCCCCTCACTCCCCCTCACCCGCTTGCGCTCTCCCCAAAATAAACATATGTTAAAAAAATTCACCCTATGGGCATTCAGTCTGGATTTCTTGGCTTACAGAACTGGAGTCCTCCCTGGTTGCTCACAATCCTTTCCCCCCACCATCCACTCGGTCACTAAGGAGAGCGCTACTCAATTATTGCAACCTTGCTCTTTCCCCTCTCACCTTTACTATCCAAGGCGAGTAATGACTATCGGAGCTCCTCCTCCATGCTGTCCTAGTCACTTTTACTAGGTCGGTGCTTCTAAAACATGGCCTGGAACGCTGGCAGCTCCACATTCGTTCTGCATTTACGGAGTGCTCGCTTTATACAAAGCGCTGCGTCACACATTCCAGGATGCAGAAGTGATGGAGGTCTGTTTACAGTATAGGAGGGGGAGGAATTGTACACCCCGTTTTAATTCAAAACTACGAAGTGGTAATAACTGAATGAATACATGAAGAATGGTTTGGAAAGTATGACGGACATTCCAAAGAAAGAAAATTTATTTCCAGACGGCGAGGTCACTATGTGGCTTTAAACAACGGGCAGAATTTCAACAGTGTACGAAGATAGGGAAGAAGAGTATTCCTAAGGAGAAAGAGCCAGGAGCAATCTTTAGAAGGTAAAGGGAGGTCGGGAGAGATTCATACGGTCTGGTTTCCCACCGACAAGGGAGGAGGAAAGGGGAACAGCAGAAAATCGTTCGTTTTGAATCCAAGTTCACAAATTAGGTCCTTAACCTACAGGCAACAGGGAGCCCGTGACGATTTCTGATCACAGCTGTGCTTGAAAAGGACGACAGGGTTGGCAAGTGAGTGACGCTGGAGGAAAAGTACTGCACTTGCCCCGTTGAGGGGTCGAGACCCTCGAGGAGGTGCAGGCAGTGTGTACGCAGAGTGGCTGGATGCCACAATTACTGCGGAGGCAGAATCGATGGCACCTGTCAACCGACGGGAGCAAGTACAGGGGGAAAAGGGCATCAGTTGTGGACGTCAAAGTTTCCAAGGAGAAACGGGAGGTAATCCTAACAGAAGCGGGGCGCACAATTCCGAAAGCCAGTCGCGAGGGCGGGGCGGGTCACGTCTGGGACACCCGGCACTGATGGAACCGCAGGGCCTCCGAGAAGAAAAGGTCACGGCGCCCGGAGGTAGCTGGGCCCTGACGACTTCACTGCTGCGGGGGAGGGGTGGGGGGAGGTGTCGGGAAAAACGGGCACCAACGGACTGCGGACACCTTACTAGCGGGGCCTGGCCAGGCAGAGGTGAAAGCTGTGGCCTCGCCGCGACGCCGCCCTCGCCTCGCCCGACCCCGGGAACAGGTGGCCGGAAGGGGCCTCTCCCTCTCCTCCCCGCACATTTCCTCAGCGTCCGTCCCCGCCCGCCACCGGCCCCTCGCTAAGGAGGCCTCACGCACAGCGGTGTCCTGTCCAGGGAGAGCGGGCCGAAAGCGCACGCGGGACACCGCCACCACCGGCGCGACACCCGACGCCCTCCGCGCGGGGCTCGGGAGATCGAGGAACCAGGAGAAACCGGCACTACGGTCCCGAGATCTCGCGAGACTTGGCAGGCCGCGCCCCCCCCCCCCCCCCCCGCGCTGGCCTGCCGGAAGCGGAAGTCGGCCTGTGGCCCGAGTGGCTCCGTTACCTTGGAGAGCTGAAGTAGTGGGAGATCCCGTGGCCGCGCTGTGGGCCGGAGGTGGGTGCTCCTGCGCGTGTGGCCGGCGGGGTGCGGCCCGAGCTGGGCAGACGCAGCCCTCGGCGGGCGATCGTGGCCCCGGGGAGCAAGGGGCCGGACGGGCCGCGCCGAGGGGCCTCCCCTCGCCCTCGCGTCTGGGGGGGGAGCAGGCCTGCCAGGGCCGCGGGAGACCAGCCCAGTGCGCTCCGACAGCGGACTGGGAAGCCGGTGCGCGTCTCCCCGGGCAGCAGAAGCCCCCAGTGGTCATTCATCCCCAAGGTCGCTCGCCTGCACCACTGCGCCGCGCGGTTTTACTTGTGCTCGAGACCGGTCCGAAAGGCTGAGCCCCTGCCTTCCACCGAGGGGCACGTACCTTGTGCCGGTCGTGCCTGGACCGGCTTCTGGGTCCTGAAGGCCGCGCGCTCTCCGCCGCCACTCGAGCGCTCGCGCTCGCTTTCCAGCCAGCGTGGCGAGTCTCCGGAGCGCTTTTAGGACAGCCCCTTCACTCACTGAGGCCCTTGTGTTCCTCGCCCTCCCCACCACCTTTTGAGGGTTTCCTTCCAGGGAATCAAGCGTTTTTCTCCCTTCCCCCAGATCGAAACAACACAAACATTAGACAGTACAACTGCCTCAAAGTGCTGGGGTAAGTAAAGCTCAGATCGATTAAAATTATATTTAAATTTCATTGTCGTGAGTAACAATAGAGATTTTTGTTTACTTGTGAGAAGGGGACCGTAGGAGAACATAGAAATAGAGTGGCATTTTTGCCTTGTCTTGTAGTTTCTACTCCCCATCTGGTTGGGTATGGGTCATCCTTCTGGTGGTTTCTGTGATTCCTATAGAAACCCAGGCATGATGGTCATTGGCTGAACTTATTATTACAAATCATACCTTGGGTTTGCGAATTTGACATCTGAGAAAGTGGAAAGTCTGAGAGCAGCAGCCTAAGAAAGATTAAAACGTCTAGGTATTGCTTCTTGCATCCACACAGTAGTCTTGGTCTAATGTTGCTGGGGTGAGGGTAGAATTATAAATATTTGCATATGTTTTGGGGGATTTGGATGAGAAACAAACTAATGAAGAAACTGTCTTCCACTATCACGTCTTTGTCAAAAAGTTTTATTGTAAGTTGAAGTAATACAGTAAGAAAAATAATTGCAGGATGTCCGATTTGAAAGTTTTCGTATGATGTCACATATATCCCAAGTCATAAAACAGGTGTTAGGAGTCTTGAGGCAAAGAGTAGAAAGATGAAGCCTGGGTTAGGAAAGACAGGGATGGGAGCCCTGACCGGTATGTGGTCAAGGAAGACTGGGAAGGGGGGAGCTCCCTACAGCACGCTGATTGGCTGGCTTCCAGGTCTTGGATAAAGTTTAAAAGAAGCGAAGTCTTTGTCCCTTGGCGTCTCGAGGATGAGGCCTTTTGTCACCTAAGCCAAATCTTTTCTTAGAGGTAGAGGGCTCCCGGAGAATGTGGGTAAGGAAATACTACTTGAACGAGTCCAGAATGGGCCTGGGAAACCCAGCTAATACAGATTTGTTAGACAGTGTCCATAGTAGTTTTCATTTTGTCACAGTACAGGAGCGCATTGGATGCCATTATAAAGTACCCTAAACTTGAGTAGCTGTTCATTTAAATGCCTATTTGCCTTTCCATTTTTGTGTCTCTCCTGTATTTTCAGTCTTTCACTTTTTTACTGGTTCTTTTTTCTTTTCCTATAAACCTAACCTCAGGTACTTTGTCCTGGGAAAAATAGGAGGTAATTTTCCAGTAACCCTTTAGCTACTGCCTTTTTCTCGTTTTCAGCGAAGCTTCTTGAAAACTTAGTCCCTAGTCAGTGTAGATTTCTACTTCCTTACCTTCCAGTTACTTTTCAATTAACTGAAGTCCTGTTTCAATCCCTAGTACTCTAAAATAATCACCTCCTAATGGCTAAACGCAATTAGTTTTCTCTTCTTGGTTCTGTCATTGTACTGTTCAACACTGAGGACCATTCACTCTTTATTGTCTTGCCTTCTATGGTAAGCTCACTTTGCTGGTTCTTACCGGTTTTCTTCTTTATCTTCAACTTCCTTCTATGTCGGTGTTCTCCAGGATTCTGTTCCTTGATACTCTTCTTATTCCACAATCTTCCTGAGGAATCTCCTCCATTCTGACAGCATTAACCACCATCAGAATTGCTGATGTCTCCCGTATTTATCATCAACTTGCTTCTCAGTCCCAAATAGGTAACTGTGAGCTGACTCTCCGTGTGGATGGGCATAACGTAACTAACTTCAAACTCTTGTGTACCCTTGCCCACCCTTCTTCCTGTGGTTCCCATGGCACCATAGGCCATGCGCTCATTTGGCTAGAAGCCTGGAAGTTACCCTTTGTCTCCCCTGCCACCCCACAACATCTAGTGAGTGATTAATTTCTCCTGGAATCTTACCTGTCCTCACAGTTGCTTCCTCAGACTGAGCCCTACAGCAGTGCAGTAAGCTGCCTTTGGTCTGTCCTCGCTGATCTGTGCTCTGCCCGGTTAGAAAAGTGATCCTTCTAAATAGTCGGCTTGCTCTGGAGAGTTCTCTGCTTAAACCACCTAGGACTCCCCATTTCCTACCAGAATAAGTGCACAGTTGTTTGTGTGGAATACACAGTTTTTCATAATTCGATCCCTGCCTATTTTTCCAGCTTCATTTCTTGACATTCACTGGTCCTCCCTTTATACCACGTCTGTCTTACGCTGTAGACCAAGAGTTCTTTGGAGGTAGAGACCACGATATATTGTTCATCTTTGTATCCTGGGTGCCCAGTTAGTACATCTATATTACAGAAGTCAAGAAACACTGAATTGAATGTTTAAAACTATCTGAAGTTTAAAAGTACACAAAGACGTTTATGAATACCCTGCCTAAAATTGTTCATCTCTTGGTTTTTCACTATCTGGTAAGATAATGTGACTTTTTAAAAAAATTCTCAGAGCACTGTATTAAAAACGACAGAATTTCAGGATGACAGACGCTTCTGAAGCTGTTCCAAATTTTGAAGAGATGTTCGCCGGTAGATTCACAGAAGATGACCAAGAATACCAGGAATACCTGAAGCGCCCTCCTGAGTCCCCTCCGATTGTCGAGGAGTGGACTAGCAGAGCCGCTGGGAACCAGAGAAATAGAGGCAATCGGTAGGTATCATGGGAGGACACCTGTGGATGGCTGACGTGGGAGAGGACGGCTTTAACCCGTTAGCCCCCGAGGCCAGCGAGGGCAGGGACCGATGTTTTTGTTTGGTACTCCTGGTGCCGACCGCCTGCCTGCACGGAGCAAGCGGCCAGTAAACGTGTGCCTTAGTATTTTGTCGGCACCATGTGTTTTTCCCTTGCTGTTCAGTTGTGTGTGTCTTAATGTTCTTTTTTAAAATGTTCTTCCTGTGGACATTTGATTTTCTTTGCAAATATACTTGAAAATCCCAGAGTCTTCTATAAAACTCTGTGTTAGATTCCATAGAGAAGGTACTGTCTTTGGCTTATACTTGAGAAAGAAATTTATACAATAGAAATTATGTCTATGTAATAATTCAAAATAGATGAATAGATTACCATACTGCTTTTGTACAATCGAATAGAATTCAGTTTGAGAACTATTCTGTTGTTTTGGGTTTCGTGTCGTGGTCTGCCTATTTCTCTGCAAAGCGTATCCAGTGTGATACTGGAAGAATGATATAAATTTTGGGAATGTTTTGACCAACTGGTGCTATAACATTCTGCGGAGAAAAATGTTTTTTACCCCCTTGTGGACGGAATATTAGACTGAAATAAAATGCACTGGGATAGAGTTGTCATTTGTGTTTGTTAAAAGAGAAGTATAAAAATCTTTTTGTTTTGCTGTTGTAGGTTGCAAGATAACAGACAGTTTAGAGGTAGGGATAGCAGACGGGGGTGGCCCAGTGACAATCGATCAAATCAGTGGCATGGACGATCCTGGGGTAACAATTACCCGCAGCACAGACAAGAACCTTACTACCCCCACCAGTACGGACACTATGGTTACAACCAACGGCCTCCCTATGGTTACTACTGATGGAAACGGCAGCAGCTTTTAGTAAAACCATTACTCTGTTAACGTGACAAAAGTTTGTATCTTCTGTTGGTCATAGTTTTACGTTTGATTTCAGAGAGTGGATTATTAACTTTTTGGCACTTCTGACTTTTTTTTTTTTAATGAGATCTTACCAGAGACATTATGGTTGCTGGGAATAAGTATGCCTCTAAAAAGGTTGTAGATTTATTACCTGACTTCTACCTCAGATTTCTTCTTTGTTTCATGACTTAACAGTCTTTGAACTTGCTGTGTGTTTTCTTTGTTTGACCTCCAGGAGTTCTGTCTTTGTTTTACACAGAAATAAAAATTTTAAAGTAGAAAATGCCTGATTTTACTTTTTTTTTTTTAATGTTTATGAGAGAGAGACAGAACAGGAGTCGGGGAGGGGCAGAGAAAGAGGGAGACACAGAATCCGAAGCGGGCTCCAGGCTCTGAGCTGTCAGCACAGAGCCCAATGCGGGGCTTGAACTCACGAACCACGAGATCGTGACCTGAGCCAAAGTCGGATGCTTAACCAACTGAGCCACCCACGCACTCCCGCTTGATTTTACTTTGTAAGATAAGGAAGTATCCATTTACTCGGATATGCTCATTCCGAAGTTTTTGCAGAGGTTAGTACAGTCAACCCCAGAATGCACAATTATGCCTACTTGTACTGTGTTGTCTGTGACCTCAGCAGTTGAAAGGTAAAACAATTGTAGATACTTCTTTTGGCTTTTGTTATGACCGTGGTACTTTATAATTACTCCAGGTATGAGTCAGCTCCACAATCATTTTGTCTCTTTTTAGAGGGATGTCAAGAATAAAGCTGTAAAATAAGGAAGGAACTCTTCTCAGTTTCAGTGTCTTGATCTAGTGGTGGCTGAGATTAGGGTACACGATCATTTCATACAGACTATAAGGCTTTTTGCCAACTTAAACGTAGCAGATGAAAACTCATGTTATACAAAAGTTTAACTCTGTAAACCCTTTCTTTTCCAATGGTATGCATGTAACGCTGCATCCTGACCACTTTCATGGTATTTAACGTGGACTGATTGAACAGTGTTCTATCCGCTTCCAAATGTGCACCTTTGCTGCTTCCTCTTGTATAAATAAAGTGACGCTGTAACTTGCTTTTACACTGATCGTTTTGTTTCAGATCATTTTAATGGCCACTACAATGGTGTTATTCAACTAATAAAATACTTAAGATGAAACAATTTCTTCCTCAAGTTTTGGCAGTTGATGTGATGAACCTTCTGGTTTTTTATTGCTCTTTCCTTCATATCTGTTGAAAAGTTTATTTGGCTTAAGAGTAATGTTAAGAGTAGAAATTTCATCATAGGGAGAAGGAATTTAAAGGCAACTTCTTAAATCTGCCTTCTGCTGCCTTCTCTCATAACACTCCACTCTAGGCCCTTGAGGTTGACTTCTCCATGCTCTGGAGCCAACTCTCCCCTCCCCCCTTCCTGAAGAGCCATCCTTTCAGGTAACTTTTATTGGAAAGGATCTAATAAAACCAGATCTTCACATTCAGATGTGAATGAAATTTTAGCAATAAGGGTTTTCCCTGTACCCCTCTAATTACATCAATAGGCACAGTGCTGTTACAGCTTTATCTGGATACCATAGAAACTTAGCCTAGAGAGTTAAGGATAGCCTCACAGCACCCCAAGATCCTGTCTGAAGGCAGATGGGTTATTAAAAATATCTGTCAACTGATAAAGCACAGGCACTGACTCACCCAGATAGTAACTGGCCACAGCTTTACAACAGGATCTCTGCCGTACCGGCTTCTGGCCCTAATTAGGGAGACCAATGGGCCCACGGGGCAGGGCTGGAGTGAGGGATGGGTCTCAGGAAGCTCAAAGGAAAGGTCATTTTCTAATAGTATTTAAATCTCTTTTTTTTTTTTTTAATTTTTTTTTCAACGTTTATTTATTCTTGGGACAGAGAGAGACAGAGCATGAACAGGGGAGGGGCAGAGAGAGAGGGAGACACAGAATCGGAAACAGGCTCCAGGCTCTGAGCCATCAGCCCAGAGCCCAACGCGGGGCTCGAACTCACGGACCGCGAGATCGTGACCTGGCTGAAGTCGGACGCTTAACCAACTGCGCCACCCAGGCGCCCCTAAATCTTTTAATCCTAGTACGGTAAGATCACAGATGGCCTGAGACTCAGCCCTGCTTGAAAACAGGAGTCCTTTTAACGCGAGTTATTTCTGCATTCTGCTAGAGTAGCCTATATGGTGGTGGGTTTTTTTCTTTTTTTTTAAACAGCAGTCACCATTAGCCTGTCCCCTATATGCTTAAAACTGAGAGGAAATAATAGACACAGTTTCTGCTTCATGTGGGAGAGACTGAAAGTAACATTTAAAAAAGGATAATTTAAGAGTGAGAAGAATTAAAATCGTGTCAAATGGAATTAATCTCGAATAGACCGTCTGTTGTTGACAGCATCTAGCATTAGCATGAGGAGTCCTGGCTTCCAGTCCTGTTCTCACAAGGTGTGTGACCTTGGGAAAATCACTTACACTTGGAGCTTATTTGCTTCCCTGTCAGGATAAGGAGAACACTCACCCTGCTACTCTTCACAGCGTGATCGTGAAAAGAAGTGAGCAAACATACAAGGGCTTAAGGTAGAAATGAGAGCTTGTGACCATTACACCCCCAGCGGTACGTAACCGGTGCCGCATAAACGTTCGTTCCGTCAACGGGAGGGAAGGACGCGGTGAGTGGTGAATCACAGCACGGCTGTGAAGCATGTGGAGTAACTGACAGAAGATGGGGGAAGAGCAGGAGACACTGCGAGTGAAGACTTGTGATTCTTATGTGAATTAATACACGAACTAGCAAAAGCAGAAATTACATGCTTCAGAAAATAACAAATTTCAAATGTCAAATGTATATAAACATTAAGCTAAAAATTAGTAGCATTTGCTATTTGGAAATCCCTGATTTTAAAATGTCGAATGCTGATGATGGAAGCACATCAGGTTAATACTGACTGAGACCAGCTTGCTGGAGACTTGAGATGGAGGGGTTGTTTTTATTTTCTTTCTTGAGTGCTATTTGAGGTTATCCAGAGTACTAATAACCATCGGTCACAGCCCCGAGTACAGTTTGAGTTCTTGAAACCAGATAGGAAAAAGAGATCTGGTGAGACTTCCAGCATGGTTTTGGATTTCAAAGCTGCCTTCCTTATAATGTTCAACAGACAGGATGTAATTTTTCCCTTTGTAATTGATTCGCCTAAAGGAAAACAGAACTCCGTGACAGAATTAAGAGTAATGAAATGTCAGTTTTAAGTTTAGAATACTAAAATGGAAGGAAATGATTTTTGGCCCTGAAGATTATTGATATCATAATTCTGAACTCTAATAAAAGCCCTACACTTTGTTTCTAAAACAAATACAGTTATTTTAACACCTTTAAAAATTTC
This sequence comes from Prionailurus bengalensis, assembly GCF_016509475.1. Classification (NCBI taxonomy): domain Eukaryota; kingdom Metazoa; phylum Chordata; class Mammalia; order Carnivora; family Felidae; genus Prionailurus; species Prionailurus bengalensis. The sequence goes on along the minus strand of NC_057355.1, from coordinate 4,181,613 downwards.
CCAGACCTATTCCGTTTGATTCATTTAACCCAAACAAGATTTGGCTGTGTATGGAAATCTGTACCCCTGGCCTTTGACTTCTTTTAATTAGCACTGTTTATAGTGAAAGGGAATTTTTTTTATTATTAGGAAATGTGGGAAATATACTCCCAGCTTGAGGCAACTTGTACCACTTAATAACTTCAATCAGTTGGAAAGATTACTTGTGAAAGTGCTTCCTTTGGTAATGTTAGACAAATTGAGTTATCACAAACCATTCACTGAAAACCTTACTTGGGATTTCTTTCAGTATCTTGTATTTTGACCAAAGAAGCATATTTGAGATAGATAAGGATTTTGAAATACTAAACAGGCTTTGGCTAATTCTGTGTGAAAAACCTAATTATATGGGTCCCTCAGTGTCTTTCCTCTATTTATGAATTTAGAAATGTGTGCTTTTACAGTCCTCTCGCTTTTAATTTAGAATGAATTAAGGCCAACAGGAGTAAATACTCTTGACATTGGTAGGAGTCGTGATGTTAGTTTTTAGATTACTACTTCAGAATTCACATATATTCTCTGTATTCTGAATTACCTAAACCAAGATTTCTCCTGGCTCCTAATTACAGAGCCAAATAAACAACTAGATTCAAATAGATTATACCACTGGACTCCACGGTAGACTTGAGCAAGTACTTCCTCCTTTCCAGAAGTCTAGACCTCTACTAGGACCAGCTTTTGAGGAAAATAGGGACAGTGACAGAGATCCTTGAGCCCGTGGACATTCTGGGAGAGAACGGCCCCGGGTCAAGCTGGCCGCATGGGTCTCATCAATAAGGCTACATGGTATCAGGAATGTGCCAGAGATGAAGAGGAATTAGCTTCAGCCCCTGGAACACTGTCGAAGCCACAAGGCGCAGTGATCTGGGGAGCTGGTTATCAGTGCCCTCAGTGCAGAAAAGTGGAAAAGAGATGTGGGTAATACCACCCCAGATCTTTAGATTTACGGGACAGTATGGGAGAAGCAGGTTAGTGATGAGGACGTCTTCCATCAAAACGGCTAACATGTCATCGGACTGCCCCCTCGCAGGACTAAGTGAAAGCACTTCCACGCTATGCATCACGGGGCTGGGCACATTGCAGGTTATGAGTCCGTGTCGGCCGTGTGCCTCCAGAAGTAGTAGTGGGGTGTGGGGCACCTCTGGGCCGACGTGGGTGCAAGAGGTGTAGCTCGCAGGTCCTTCGCCAACGTCTCCATGGGCTGGCAGGCTAATTCGGTTGGTGTTTTCATTCCTGTCCCTAAGGGCCCACAGAGCCCTATGTATCGATTACCAGCTAGATTTTCTCCGAGTTTCAGCAGCTTCTCTTGAGACAGCTTCAGGGCTGATGTGATGATGATCTCATGGTTTTTTCCACCACCCGTGCCTTGAGCTCCCTAAGGCCCTCCCGCCTTGCTCTGAATTACATAAATGAAGCTGCTCTCATTGCTAAAGGCCGGAGCTTTTTCATTTGAGTCTGTTTTTCTCATTTTAAAATTTCTTTCATTTTATATGTTCGGTTTGTATACAAAATAACAAACGTTATAAAAAAGTGAAACACTACACCTAGGAAGGATCTGCACTCACCCAGCTGTCATGGCCTGTTGTGTACACTTCTCTTTTATCATGCCCACCCAAATATATATAAATTATGTATGTATTTTTCCTTTATTACAGATTATGTGTGTGTGTGTGTATATGTGTGTGCGTGCATACACACATATACACACACACACACAGACACATACATTATTCTTTGTTCATGCAACATAGACATCGTTCCAGGTCAGTAACTATAGATTAAAAGCTAATTTTAATAGCATAATACTCTACAGTATGGATTTGCTGTTGATTATATGATGAGTCTCCTACAGGCAGACACTTAGATTGTTACCCTTTTTTTGCCCATATATTCTGGCATTTTTATGTGTTCTATGAGGCATTCTCAAAAAGTAGGATTATTAGATTAAAACACCTGTATTTTTAGTAAGTGCTACATTTTCTTAAACACTGTAGCAATTCACATTCCCATTAGCAATGGGAGTGTACATGTGTGTGTCTCCCCCCTCCCTTCCTAGGCCTTCAACTTTTTGTCTAGATGGCCGTAGGCTTTTTTGTTTTTGAAGTCAGAGAACTTTACTAGGTTATATCTCCTTGTCAACCATTTGTCCGTATTTCCCCTGGGACACCGCACGTTTTATTCCTTAAATTCATATTTTATTATTTCAATATTTTCTTCATTTTATCTTGAAATCTTTGTTCTGCTCCATTTTGGGGGGGGGGGTTCTTTTTCAGGACCCCAGTTATGTCTGTTGACTGCCCCTTCCTGACTTCTAGATCTGACATTTTCCTTTCTTTGCTCACCTCCTTCTATCCTGCCCCCCAAATTCTATGCCGTATTTTCAACCTTGTGTTTCCAACGTGGCCTTTATTTCCGTGATGCTTTCATTAAAAAAAAAAAAAAAAAACTGATCAGCCACATTTCAAGTGCTCAGTAAGCACATGTGCCTAGCAGCCGCCACACTGACAGCACAGCTTTGGAAGAGGGCTAAAGGCTTGGAGTCCCGTTGACGTGACTCCCTCCCTTATTCTCCACGGCTCTCCGACCCACCCAGGTATCTCTAGAGAAACATAAGGCTCTGAAACCATGTGAAAGCCACTGTGACAGTAAAGCCACATCGTGGAGAAGCTTCATGTAGAAGTGACCACAGAGTCTATACAAACTGCTGCCAAGTTTGGGGTTCTCCCCCGCTGACTCTAACAGCAAGGGGACTAGATGCATCCTGTGGCACACACCTAGAAAAGGATTAGAAAATGCTGAGAACCATATCAGTTGAATTCTGAGGATTGTCTGAGGACAGCCCACGTGGGCAGAAGTAGGTGGTCTTCTCAGAGCCTGGAAAAAGGGAGCATCAGTGTCCAGAGTTGTCCCAGGAGAGGGGCCGAGGAGACAGAACGGGTCTGTCGCAGACGGTCAGAGCTCCCTGCTCCGCCCTCCTCCCTCCCCTGGTTCTGATCCCAGGCTCTCCAAGCACTCTTCAGATGCTGACTGGCTTCGTCAAGAGACTTCCCAAAGTGACAGAATGTTCTCGCTGGAGGATCCCACTATACAGTCTGTTTGGCAGGTGTGTTCTTCACTCAAATTAATAAATTGGCATCTTGTTTTGAAATGAATTCCTTGCTAATTTTCCAGCCCAATTCCATTTTCAATCACCAACTAAATGGGATTTCTGAAAGCGGCAGAATTAAGGGAGACACTTAAGACCATGCTGACTCCACTAAAGCACTGAGCCAGACTCCTGAGTACCCAGCCGAGTAGAGGGCAGTTCACACACCCTGGCCTGAACTGAACTCAGGGAATGAGGGCATAAGCCTAAGAAATGTCTCCCAGACCAGACAGAAGAGCGTGGGACACTGGCGGGCACTACGGAGACTTCCTACTAGCACTGCTCACTTCAGATTAACGAAGCGGCTTTCTGCCGCTGCATTATGGTGCCACCTCTTGGACGTAAACTGCAAATCCAGCTTCTTAAAATTTTTAGGCCCTAGTCACCTGCATTTGAAAATTCTGTAGTGGGGGCCCCGGTGGGTTTTTACATTTATATTCTGCACTACAGTTAAGGAACCACCTATGTGTTTGGAACCTGAAACACCACGAGGGTGCCACCCCATCCTCTGGTTCTCCCCCACCCCAACCACCAAGGAGTGGGGGGAAGCCGAGCGGGAGCCCGCTCTTCTGAGTGGCGTCTTTTCCTGCCGGGGGGGGGGGGGGGCGTACGTGGACGTGAGGCCTAGGGCTGCTGCCTTTTTGCCTCCAAGTGGGCACGAGGCCGAAGCGGGCGCTGTCAGCTGCAGTGGGTCCTTTATGATGACACTGAGCTGCTGCCTCTGGACTTGCCAGGTTATCAGGCCAGTGAATCTTTATCGCGTAAACCGGATGGAGTTGGGTTTCTGCTACTTGTTCTTAAGCCAAGACCAGGTCCAAGGGAGACACATCTGGAGGCAGTATGACATAACGGCTTAGAAAAGGAGGCCGTGGAGTGGGACCCATGCTCTGCCATTAATACTGACCGTGACCTTCTCCTTGGTTCCTATCCACAGAGTAAGAGTTGACCAGATGACTGTTTCCCAGCCCTTTCACCATCAACAATTTTTATTATGGTTCCTTCTTTGTGGAATTTGTATTTTTAAAGATTTTTGTTTCCCGTACACTTTCTCAGGTACTTGGACAAAAGCACACAACTGCTTTGGTTCTGATAGGCAAAGGTAATGAAATTATGTACCTTTACCAAATCACTATAATTTGCATTGGAGATTTAAAAACAAGATCTTTATTACTCGCTTGTGAAGCCTGAATATACATATGATTTCTGACAGGCCTTTACCAATACTGAGAATAGCTGCCAGGTCCTCCTCTCTTAAGGCTCTCTGGAGAGTCTTCAGAAATACCAGATTTGAAGACTGCAGCTAGCATCCAAGGAGGACGAAGAGTCAGTGACTTCCCCGAAATTACAAGTCTTAATTGTTCTTGTTTACTTTTTCACAAAATGCTCCACAGAGTTTTAAAAAGACACAGAAAGCATTTTCGTATTTAGATACGCCTTTTAAAATACAAACTAAGAGCACAAAGCAGTGTGACAGGTTTTCTTCTGTCACCTGTGAGCTGGACCTGAAGGCGATCCTCGGAACCCTGAGGTGGCTGCAGAAATAGCACTTTAATTCACAATCACGATGAACTGCATCCAACCAGGAGTCCAGGGATCGGGTTCCAGCTGCCACCCTGCGCCACGAGATCCCGAAGAACTCTCTCAACTTCGGGACATCCGAACCCCCATCACAGAATGAAACGGACTGAGTGAGGTCATCTTAAACAACTTTTCCAGCTCTCTTATTTTGTGATGCCACGAAATCAGAGTAACATACTCCAAGCTGGGGTCAGGGATTTTAGAACCTATATTGAACGTAGAGTACTTTTAAATTCCTATTTCTTGCGTTCTGTTGTTAAACATGTATTTTTTCCATGTTCTTCTGTGCACTGAAATATATTTTCTTATTTAACAGCCTCTCCATTAATAGCAACAAAAAAGCTTTCCAAGGATGTGTTTTTCTCAAAACTGGCTTTTATTTCTTTTCCACTTGCTGCTTTAATTTCTCCAAGATCTCTTCTGGAGTTGTGGAGGCCAAAAGCTTCACCACTTTCTCACGAGATTTACCACCCTGGACCAAAAGGAGAAAATGGTGTCAGGATAACCCCCGAGACAGCAGACCTCAGAGGCACCCATCATGGCAGTGTCCTCATGGGGCCAGCGTGGTGGCCTGGGGCTGTCCTGACAGCTTAGCCGTCGCTTTCTCCCGGTCATTTCTGATTTCAACACAGATTAGCTCAGATCCCACCTTCCTACCAATTTTTGCACTCTAGATCTAGGGATTTTACATTCATGTATCAATTTCTGTAATAATAAGAATTGGCATTGCAATTTCAAAATGAATAGAGTCCAGATGTAGAATGCTCTGTTTTTAAATAACTTCTTTGTCGAAATTAAAAGTTAAAATTATTTTTTAAATTACCAAAACGAATATTGCAATTTTATATAAACTTTGTGTAAAAATAATTCCAAACAAATTGCTGTTCTCTCTGTTCCACATTTCTGAAAACTCCAAACGAAAAACAAATGCTGTAATACTCGTTTTGAAACATCTTTTAAAGAGGGTAAAACGTGAGCAGAGATTATCTCTAGGGGTAGAAGTTGGACTAGCAGAGGAGTGGGAAGTCCCCTTCAGGCAGATGTCAGGGCACTGGCAGAGAGTCAGGAGTTTCCTGCAACACAAGGGGGATGTATCGAGGGTAGTGGCCTGATGGGAGAATTTTCAGATGCAGCCTATTAACCAAGGACTCTGAATGCCAGCTGGGATCTAGAGAGTGTATCACGAGAAAACAAACGGAGCTTTAAGAAACATAAACATGGTTGGGTCTTACTCCTGCCAAGTCTATTTCAGTAAGTCTAGAGATGTCCAGGAACCTGTGTTTTAGAAATCAATGCCAGGTGATTTTGATATCTACCCCTAGAGCAGACCCGCCGTGTGAATAACTTCATCTGGCCTCTCTTCCTAATCAGCTTTTCCGGGGAGCAAGGATAACGTGGGGAGACCAGAAACACCTGACAGACTCGCTAATGGAGACGATAAGCAACAGGAACCCTTTCAGATTTTTAGAATGATGACGAAAGAAGAGACAAAACCAATCTGCCAGCAGATACAGGAAAACATGTGAAAAGAGGAAAATGCTCGAGATGGTGGCAACTAAGGACTAGACATACAGAGCGTGGTCACTCTGAGTAAGGGCTGAGGCAGCAGGAATGGAGGAAACTAAACAGAATTCACATATTTTCGTGATGAATGAGAGCTTTTTCAGTGATTTGGAAAAGAAAAATCAGCATTAACATAATAATATCTGACATGTAATAATCAAACTGTTTTGAGAGAGAGACCTACCTTCTCCAAAACCACATCGCTCTTGCGGAGTTCTAAGACCTTGGAAAGATAGCGACAGAGCTCAGCATTAGCCTCTCCTTCCGACGGAGGCGCAGCAATGGCCACACTCACAGCTTCAGGTGTCAAGTCTGGAATGACAGCAGTGTGGACTTGACCCTTAAGGAGTTGTTTTTCTTCAAGAGGTGAAGCTATTTTGTAAAAGAGTTTGCATTCACCTGGCACATAGTAGGTTTCCAATGAATAACTATTGCACGAAGAAATGAACGAGCAAACTACTCAAGCTTTAGGGAACACAAACATGATAAATAAGCCCTCACCACTTCAGGAAAGAAATCCACAGAAAGTCTACATCTACCCCCATCCTGCCGATCAAGAGAAGCTCAGAACCCTGGGCAGCGTCCTGGATGTAGGCTACTGGAAACTGCGTGGGGTGGCAGGACGAACCCCAAGGCAAGGTCAGGCTGGGTCAGCAGTGTCACAAAGGAAGCGGGACGGAGGCAGCTCACTGCACTGGACAAGGGTTGTTCGGGGCTCAGGACAGGAGAGGACTGGCCTGGTTCAGCTCGCGTGAAATGCCTGTTTCATGTCTTTAAGGTGCAACATTTAAACATTTACACAGCACTTGCGCACGGTAACTTGAGGGCACACGTGTTTTAGGGACTTCACAGATATTAACTTGTTTAATCCTCATAAGAACCTCACGAAGAAGATATTCATACCATTATTATCTCCAGTTTACAAACGAGGAAACCGAAGGCAAGATGTGCCCAAGGTCACCCGGTGATAAAGTGATGCTGTAACTCAAAGTCGTTTGGCTACGTGCTTTGAACTCCAGGGCCAGTCTGCACAGTGGCCGTGACCCCATCAGTACAGCCTCTATAAAGAGCGGCCCGCCTGCAGCCCTCCACTGTCCTTCCGAGAGCGGACTTCTCACAGTAGTTCTCAAGTGGGCTGAACCTGGTCCCCCACGTAGGGATTCTCAGGCGTTCTCACATGCTTACACCTTGCCTGTGTCAACCACACGGCCACAGAATCTCGTACAACAGCCCGCCTCCTGGCCTGTCACCAATTCTAATTCCAGCGTGTGCTGCGTCAGTACCTTTCAAATCCAGACACGTTTCACAATGGACGGAAAATCAAGTGTTTGTATGGATTTTGTCTCGCTGGTACACAAAATACCTGTGTACCTTCTAGCTGATGGCATCTCAGACGCGATGAAACATGGTATGCTGACACGAGACAGGGTCCACAACAACTACTCAGAAAAGGCAGACCCTGGTGGGTGCGGCCCATGCACAGCCAGACTAACACGGCCACCAGCACAAACGACGGCCTAGCACCCCAATTCTGAGGTCTTGTTTTCAAAGTGTAAAAACAAAACAAAACAAAAAAACAAAAAAGAAGGAGCTTTAGAGGTAAAAAAGACCTTCAAAATAATTCAGATCAACAGTTTTCAGACTTCTCATTCGGAATACAGCCCTTCCCCGCCTCCCCGGCTCTGCACCCACAGAAGTTCCCCTGGGCTCCCAGCATTTAAAATATATGTAAACATAGCTGCCTGCTGGCCTCCCCTTGTCCACCTAAAACACCCCTGAGGCACCTTTAGGGCTCCAAGGAATAGCCTGAAAGCTTCCTAGTCCAGTATCTCCTCCCATAGATGAAAAGAACTGGGCCCAGAAAAGTTCTTTATTGTTTTAAAACAAGTCCACACAGGAGCTGATGATCAGGACTCTCAGACACCAGGTTTTCTCTTCCTCCTTGGGCCAATGGTCATTAAACTCGACCAAAATGTCTCTTCTTTCTTTCTCTGGCTAATGTCTCCAGTTTTGAAATAGGACAAACGCAGTAATTCTAGGCTGCACGTGTTTCCGCGTGTGTCCTTTTCAAAATACCGTATTAAAAAAAAAGAAAATACACAATAGTTCATCTCACTTGGTATGCTGTAAATTTCATATATTCACTTTTGACACTGGATTTACTTACACTTTTACATTAGAATCTAGAATCTTAAAACGGAGAAGCCTCCAATCACGAATATGAAAACCCTGACTGTACAGACCAACTTTCCGCTAACCAAGGCAACCGGAGGATGGAGGAGAACCCCCCCAGCCCCAGCCCCTTCGTGACCCCCACCCCCGGGGCCAGATGTACCTGTTACAGCGTTTTGTTTGGAACCAGGTTTGGCATGGATGGCTACGGTGACACAACCTTTAGGATCAACTGCCACAGGACCTAAGGGAGGCAGTGGTGTCTCTGGCTCCTTGGTCTGGCTTTTACCCTAAAACGACAACAACCACACTACAACTTTACAAGCTATAAAATATGTTTCCGCACATCTGATCCTTCCTCTACTCCCTTTCACCCTTAACCAAGACGAATGAGTCGTGTCCAGGGATTTCTGGCCACCCGGAAAGGTTTTCCAAGCATTCCAAGTCAATTCTTCCACGAAGCCCTCCAATCAACCCAACGGAGTGTTTTGTTGCTGCCCTGGGGGGCCGGGACTCTGGCTTCCACACCTGAGTGCTGGTGCCTACCGTCTGCGCTGTATCCCCCGTTCTCCAGGCGCAGACACCACTTACTACTCATCTCTGCATCCCCTGCAGCCCGAGGTGAGGACCGTCCGCGAGCAACTAGGCCGGAAGTGTGTGTGTATTGGGGAGAGAGGAAGGGACGACGGAGGTAGCTCTCTAGCAGAGCCTCCCATGCCTGGACCGGGGCAGCAGGTGCGTGCCCGCCAGGAGCTCAGCCCCCGCCGCCCGGGACCCAGAGCGGAGGGCGGTCGGGCCGGGGGCGCCGCCGCGAGCCTCCCACGCCGGGTGGCGCAGGCCGTGCGGGGACCGCGGGGGCGCCTAGCCTGCGTGAGGGGCGGGCCTCCTGGGAGCGCGGGGACCCGGCCTCAGAGCCGGCAGACGGGTCTCGGGGAGCCGCGAGCTGCCGGCGGCCCTCGCCCACCCGCGGGGCCCGCCTCTCTCCCACGCGCCGCCCACCCTCCCCTGCCACGGGGCTTGCCACTGGCCTTGCTCGTCGCACCAGCTTTCTTGGGCATCTCCGCACTTAAAGGGAGCCGGCCGGAGTCTCCAGCCCCGCGACCCGACCCGAGCCGCCTCAGCCCGCGGCCCAGCCGCAGCATCCCCGCCGGGAAGCCGGGCGGAGGCAGAGCGGCGCCGGAAGAGCGCTCCGCGCCTGCGCGCGCGGCCGGCGGAAGCGACCCCACAGGCCAGCGCCTCTGCTCCGGCCCGAGGGCGACCCCTCCCGGCCGGCGGGAGCACGACCCCCCATCCTGGAAAGTAGCCCTGGAGACGGAGACCAGGATCCCGCCCCCCCCCCGCCCCCCTCCGGCTCCGCACACGCAGCAGGTAGGTAGGCTGTGTTACCTCTGCTCTTCTCTTTCCTCCTAAGAATAAAGGATCGCAGTGAGAGGCAAGGAGTGCACCGGGGCAGGTGTCTTGTGGCTCCCGCTGCCACCACCATGCGGACGCTGCTTCCCATGGCCCACAGGTGGACGTGGAGCCTCGTGCGGCCTCAGCCCTGGGGTGTATCCCACGTGCCGATGGAGCACCTGCCTTGTGCCGGGCGCTGAGGATTCCACCGTGTCAGAGGCGAGGAAATCACATTCTGGTGTGGGATGTGCGAGACGAGACTGGAGAAGTGGGCAGAGGCAGGACCGGCGCAGTCCAACCCGTGGTATTTGAGAAAGACCGCGGGCTGCAGCGTGGCCCGTGGACGAGGCGCGGGACCTGCCGCTGACATGCCAGACGGCAGTGGGACAGCGGGCTCACGGCGGGTCAGGGCACGGATATTCGGGAGGGAGAGACCTGGCTTTTCATCCTGCCTCCCCCCTTACCGACCTTGTTAAACGTGACATTTCCCCGCCTGTGAAGTGGGTGTTAGTACTTACCGCAGCCTGACGCGAGACACAAGTGAGAACGTGTGGCAGGGACTCAGCGCAGAGTCTGGCACACGGGAATCACTCTGGTAGCTGCTAGTGGTACTCCCCAGTGGGGACTCAGTCCTCACACGACAAGTCTTCCTTCTCCCCCTCCCGAGATTAGAACAGGGGAGAAAACCCTGAGGCCAGTAAACAAGGTCCAAGAAGCACAGAGGCAACAGCGGTCATTGCTGCGGTTCCGACGCGTTGCTTTAAGGCAGCAGCAAGGCGCTCATATTTTGTGCTGCAATAAATACCTCCATTCCTTACAAATAACGTTAAAACCTCAATCAACTAGAAACCTTGTTCCAGAACGCGGTTACACTCAACTTTCGGAAGAAAAAGACAAATGACCAAAAAATAAATACAAGGATAATATTTATTTTTTAAAAATTCCAGGGGATGTCCCAGATCCGTAAACAGTTCCGGTTCTTGTACGTTCTGTAGCACCTTCAGTTACAATCCTTGTTCAGTGCAACGTACTTGAAAAGCCCTTGAAATGCCTCTAATGTCAAAACCCATGAACTTACTTACCTATTCCACACTTTAAGGTGGAAGTACTTTCCATAATGGTTACTACAGCTGGTTAACGTGCCTGCCAGTTAATCTGTAATTAACCAGAACGACACATTCCATAGGTATTCCAGTTAACTGAGGTTTATGTCCATATGATCATGTTACCAGAGAAAAATTTCCCTTCTTCAGCGATTTTGAGACCTCTGCCACCGACACACATCACTACCTCCTTGAAAATATAAAATGAAGTACTATTTTAAATGAATTTTTTGTCCTAATTACTATTATTTAGAAAAAATTCTTTTTAAGCTGTTAAAGAATTGTGATTTTTTTAACCATCTTCCCAAACTATGTGATAGATCTTAATTACACATAGGTTTTTTTTTTAACAAGATAATCGTTTTCAAGGGAAAAAGATGTTATTTATATAAAAATTTTGCTTTATAAAAAAGTATATAAATGTTATTCTGCCAGGTATACTTCCTATCCCCTCCCAAAACGGCTATAACCTGTGACATGAAGGAGGTATAAACATGAAACATATCTTACTTCCTGGGTAGAACTGTGTCGGTGACAGAAAGTACACTTTTCAGCAGGAGTGATGCTACTGGAGATCTTTAAAATTTCAAAGTAGTTGTCAGAAAGGTTAGTATTTTATTCAGTTTCCTGTTGTGTTAGATTATCGCCACAATGTGGAACTGATGCCCGTGTAGCCAGTCACCATCTCAGTCTCGGGCATCCTCAGGACCATCCCCCGGACAGCTACCAACAAGTGCAGTGGTGCATCTTAGTGACAAAGAATCCAGTCCTAGACTATACCTTTAGATCCTCTGTTTATATCACATTATTGTGAATTTGTACCAACTCCATTTATAGTTTAAAGCTGTACTATGTAACACATGACTATACTATTATAAAATATCCTTTTTTGTAAATGCATTGAAAATCTTGGGCATTTATTAGGCCTGCTTCTAGAAATATTATGAATGCTAACAACCAGATATTTCAAAACTCCAAATATAAGGTCAGTTTTCTTAATTTTCTGAAATCAGTTATTTGAATTAATAGGAATTCTGTAGGAACACTGACCCGTCTCATCTCATGTAATCTTCAAAACAGATAAGCCTAGAAGTCCATCTCATCTAACCCTCACAACAGTTAAAACAACAACACAACCATCTGTCTAAAACAAGAATCTTTCAATTATAAAACTGTGGAAAGACCATGAGTCAGCTCATCTATGAAATTATACAAGATAAAGCTGAAACAGCTTTTTTAAGGTTACACCCAGTTCTCTTTTTCCCTAAGGTTATAAGAAAAAGGAAAATCTGCTTTTAAACCATGCAGAGATTTAAATCAATATTGTTCATCTCCTCTAAGAAACCAAAATGTTTCTTATCTCACAATTATAAATATTCATGACATTCAGACTATTTTTTGTGGCCAGTTTTATAGGCCTTTGAGACTAGACTGTGTGGTACTCTTTAGCCAAGATGTATCAGAATGCTGGATTATGTATAAAATATGATTTCTGGTATCTGTCCATCTTCTATCGAAGTGCCGTTATTATTGCCCGGGGAACTAAAGAAGAAAAAAACAGTCTTGCCAGCAGCAGGTGCCTCATGCACAACTTTCTTCAATCCTTTTGTGCCATAGTGGGAATCTGGGCCCTAAATGAGAACAAAAGGTTCGTTAGTAATTTTCATTTAATAAGCACTCAATTTAATGTGGTGTTTTAATTAGGTTAATGATCTATTGTATTTCATTACTGTTCTTGTATGAAATTTTATGCAATGTCACTTCATGAAAAATGGAATTTTTGCTACAAAACTAGTTAATGATTAAAAACAATGTAGAACTCCGCTTTTAGAGAACAGGGAAATGGTTTTAAGAAAATAATTATTTTATCTTCTGTCAAACATTCAATCTCCTACTCAAGCAAAGGGCTACTGCTTATAAGGAACCACGTCAGAGCAGAGCCATGCTGACAGGCACTTCTTTTCTCCAAGCAGTGGAATATTTCAGCTCCCAGCTTCCTTCTTTCCCTTCTTCCTGAAGGCTTTATTGTCTGTGACTCTCCGTTTCTATGGAGAACACACTCTCTGTAACATGGGAGAGGAAACCCACCAGTTCACCATCGAGAACATTCCGGAAGGCTCTTACTTTGAGTGTGGCGCATGCTGTGTAGCACACATTGGGCAGGATCTCTATAGGTTCTTTGAACATGACCCTGAATGTGTTAGCAGTCCCATCACAACTGAATCCGGTATCATTCTGTCCCAGGGTTTGTTTTTTTTCATATTCAATGATCTGTAATTTTTCAAAGACAAGTTACACTTAAGCGAAATCAACTGAAGCAAAGTTTCACAGAAAAGCCCACGGAGCCCTTAGGGACAGTAGAGTGTAAGTCTTGTCTACTTCTCTCTAACCACCAGAGACGGCTGGAACATGCGGTCGGGGTGGGGGGTGGGGTGGAATGCCAGCTAACCGCGACTCGGCTGCAGGACACAGGGGCTTGCCCAGGAGACACCAACCCGGGGAACTGGTTTTTAGAACACCTGGATTTTAGATACCTGAGGAAAACAGGCCTCTCCTCCTTGCTAGCCTGTGTCTTGCTGCTAGGAAATTCCCACAGCGTTTCCTATGTCTAAATGTTATTTACTGAAATTAAGATGACCTGAAATGCAGTATTCAGGCATGTAGATATTAAAAATGTGAAAACCCCATTTTTTCAATTTAGTTCCAGAATCTGTGCCAGACACTGAGGGTCACGCCCTCAAGGAGCTTCCAGTCACTAGACACGTGTCCAGCGACATTGCATGCAGAACTGGCAGTAAAAGAGTAATGCAGAAGATGAGAATTTTATTTTGCCAGGAAGGAGGGAGAGTTGGAAGAGCTCCAGCCAGGGCCTACCGGGTTACAAAGGTACAAAGGTACAGAGGTCCATGCGAGGGAACATCACGTGCAGAGGCAGAGGCTCACAGACCTGTCTGTTCACATACATTAGATAAAAACAGTAACAGTAAAATGGGCCAAAACAATCAATGCTGTGCCAGGTCCGGGCAGAGATCACCTCCGCAGGGACAGTGACTGGAGAAGACCACAAGGGGGCTCCCGGGGCGCTCTACCAGCCTGTTCCTTGATCGGCTGCTGGCTACACAACGCACTCCACTTGTGAGAAGCGAGCCTTACGCACCATGTACAAATATGTGCACTTTTCTACATGTATATCACAGTTCAATAAAAAAACTTAAATAAAAAATACAGCACGATGGTGTCCTGGGATAAAGTAGGGAGACCCAGGATTTGGCTGTGGAAATCTAATCCATGGCAAACTGCTACACTTCTGAGCTGCAGTTTTATTGTTTACTCTGGGGGAAACCTTGCTTTGCCTTCTTCCTCAGGCTGTTGTAAAAATCAAATTAGAAAATTCCAGCAATGGGGCGCCTGGGGGGCTTAGTCGGTGAAGTGTCCAACTCTTGGTTGTGGCTCAGGTCATGATCTCACGATTGTGAGTTCGAGCTCTGCACCAGGCACTTATGGCACGGAGCCTGCCTGGGATTTTCTCTCTCCCCCCCTGAGCTGTCAGCACAGAGCCTGATGCGGGGCTTCAACTCAGGAACTGTGAGATCATGACCTAAGCCGAAGTCGGACACTTAACCGACTGAGCCACCCAGGCACCCCGCTAATGATGAAATTTGAACACAAAGTTCACCAAGGTTTTTGCTATTAAAAATAATATGTTAGGGGCGCCTGTGTAGCTCAGTCAGTTGAGCGTCCGACTTCATTCAGCTCAGGTCATGATCTCACAGTCTGTGAGTTCGAGCCCCGTGTCAGGCTCTGCACTGACAGCTCAGAGCCTGGAGCCTGCTTCCGATTCTGTGTCTCTCTCTGCCCCTTCCCCGTTCATGCTCTGTCTCTCTCTGTCTCAAAAATAAATAAAAACATTAAAATAAATAAAATGTTAACGTTTTAGAGAAGGCAGTGTTTTTCTACGGATAAAAGTTTGAAACAGTGTTTACTTCCTTTTCTATCCTTTGTGTTTTACTACAGAAGCACAGTATTGTATATGTACAGCTTGTAAATACAAGTCCAGCACAGACATGTTTCAAAAACAATTTTACTAACTGGGGTGGACTGTCAAAATAGTGGGAGAATACTGGTCTACTGAAGGGAATGAGAGAGGTATTTAACATTCTTCCCGATTAAGAGCTGAGGTGGAACAGATCTAAAGACTAAGGCAGGGTATATAGTCAGACAACTGGAAATCAGAAGGTGTTCACAGTCGTTTTGAAAAATTAGACAGCTTCAAGCCCTAGAGTTCAAAGTGCCAGGAAAAACAGCCTGCAGATGTTTTTAGACAGTCAATGCGCAGCAGAAGGGAGTGACAGAAGGGGTTTCCTGGAGAAGGGAGGCTCCTTGTATGCTAATGCTTCTGTGAAGGACCCCAGGAGTCCCGATTCTCTGAAACTGTTTTTCATCGGTTGTATGACAGAACTCTCTAGGCCTTCTGATGCCTTTGATAACTATATTGAAATTTGACTTTGTCAAAATGAGATCTTACTATAAAATTACATTTGTTGTATTTCAAGACGATAAACAGTGAGGAAGAACGGTACCTGTATATTCACTTGATAATCCGTGGGTCCGTGGATAGATCCATACAAACCAAATCCGACTATAGAGATTCTTCTATTAACTGTGAACCTGAGAGAATGAAGCCAAATATAAAATAATATACATAATTCATTAAGTATTCATAGTCTGAAGGCCTATAAAATTTTTAAGTGCTACGTGGAATACATTTTGCTCATAAAAAGGAAAACTGTCATAAATTTGATATCCTTGGAAGTGTCATCTGCTTACCAAAAAACTCTTCCTAGAAAAAATTTTAACTTAATGGGAACTTAAGTAGAAGTTGTTTTCTGTACTGTACATTTTTGAGAGTCAAAGGAAATTATTTAACCTAAATGCCCACTTTTGTTGTAATGACCATCTTAATGATGTCTTAGTCCAAATGTCTGCACATCTTCATGATACAAAGGCCCAGAGCCCAGCAAGTCCAATCTGTAACAACTTACCAGTTCTATGAATACTTACTAGGGGCCTGTCAGAGTTAAATACTGGGCACCACACTGCACTTAGAGCCCAAAGGAGGACATGGATAATAAAAAAGTAAACAAAGGGGTCAGTCAACAACCGTAGGTTGGGGTAAGAGTTGTGAGGGAAGCTGCTGTAACAGAACACTGGTGGTGCAGGGCTGGGGCCAGGCCCTCACTTACACAGATGGATCAGAATGAGGGTTCATACTAGAACAATCAGCAGGAACAGTTTGGTCATAGGAGTTAAGAAACAGACCCATCTTGCTCCACTTTACCAATGCAGGAAAACTGACCGAGAGTACAAACAGCATGAAAGATGTAATCAGAGATAATCCGTCACATCAAGCAGTCACCCTCCACATGTTCAGGAGCAACTTCGATGATCAATATTGTTACCGCCACGCCGAGTACTTCCTGTGCTGGGCGCTGCCCGGCCATCTTTTTACATGAATTATTTCCTCGAATCATTGTAATGGCTGGATAGACTAATACAGTGTTGTTCGTACCCCCGGTCTTTACAGTGGAGGCAACTGAGGTTTAGAGAAATTAACTTGCCTGGGGCAAGAAGTGTGG
Source organism: Prionailurus bengalensis (assembly GCF_016509475.1). Taxonomy (NCBI): domain Eukaryota; kingdom Metazoa; phylum Chordata; class Mammalia; order Carnivora; family Felidae; genus Prionailurus; species Prionailurus bengalensis. The sequence continues at coordinate 4,164,985 of NC_057355.1, read as the reverse complement.
CAGGCCAAAGGGCCCGCACTCCCCCACCGCTATGCTAAAACTCCCAGCACAGGGCGAAGACCACCTTAACATTTTTTAAATATGTCATTTATAATATAGTTTTTCCTTATTTTAAAAAAGCAATATATTCTCCGTGGGGGAAAAAAAGTAGAAATGCAGCTAATCAAATAAGGAACATTTTAAAGCATCTCTAAGTCCCATGTAGCTTTTGGTGCTTTCTCTTTTTAGACTTAGTTCTATTTTTAGCAATGGGAAAATAGACTTGTTTTCTATGAACATGTTCTTTACAAATCATCTCAGTTGTATATATGTGTATAAATACTTCTTTTTCATTTAAAAAGGTAAAAGATTACTACTGCTCCACTAGATCTGACTTCTCATTGTTGGATAATCCAGGTTATTTGCAGTTTTTATTATGTGACAGTGCCATGAGGAACAATCTTGCAGCTAAATCACTTTGCGGAGCCTTAATTATGTCCTGAGAACAAATTCTTAGAATTGCTGAGGAAAATGAAAGGCGTGTTCTTAAGGCTTTAGATAAACGTTATCAAACTGCTTTCCGGTGGAAGTGTTCACCCCACAGGGAACGAAGATCGTTTCTATCTGATGCTCAGCAACTGTGAGTATTTCTATGTCTTTGTGCCACTGACAAACTGATGACTGACAAATTCTATTCTTTTTTCTTGGATTATTAATGAGTTAAAACATTTGCTCGAATATTTACCGTCTACTGGATTTTCTCTTTAATAAAATACTCATGTTCTTTCCCCATTTTTCTCTGCTGCTGAGTGTCTCTTTCATGTGGATTTGAAAGACCACGTTATATAGCTATGCTCTGTCAGTAACTATCCATTATGGCAAGTGTCCTGTTTGTCATTTACTTATTAACTTCATGGTGGCTGTGGACACAAAAACTTGGGATTACCTGTAGTCGTATTATGACCCCTGCCAAGTGGAGAGAGGCCTATCTCCTCTGCATCACAGACAGTCACGTGTTCTTTTTTTTTTAATATTAAATAAATGGATACAAATATTGGCAGATGATATCAGCAGGGAATCAAACTGTATTTTCCCAGTGGTTGATCCTTTCCTCATCTTCTAAGTTTCTCCCCTCATATTCTATGCTCATTTAGGTCAGTCTGCTTCCTGGACTCTGTAGAGTGTTCCATACGGCACGAACTTACTTTAACTTTACAGTAGTCTTACATTTGATCCATACTGCTCTTTTAAAAAGAGAAAATTTACTCTTCCAGCTTAATTTTAGAGTAACTGGGCCAAGCCAATGCTCCTTGCCAAGAGCACGTCACTCCTGCAGGGAGCTACAGTCCACGCACTTAGCTTGGCAAGACAATGGCTACAGGCAAGGTTCTCCGGTTCTCCATGAAGGTGCTGTTCTGTCTGCTTCCTACGGAATCTATTCCTGTTCCTTTATGTTGTCACCATTGTAAGTGAGATCTTTTTTTTACTTAATATTGTTAACTGAAAATCTAAACATGTTTAAATTGTATCTTTTTGTTGTGGCAAAATATGTAACAAAATGTAACGTCTTAACCATTTTTAAGTGTGCAATTTAGTGGCAGTGAGAACATTCACATCGCTAGACAACCCTCACCACCATCCATCCGTCTCTGTAACTGAATTCTGAGGCCATACAGGACCATCACTGGGATTTGTATATACATTTCACAAATGGCCACTATTCTCTTTTATTGGTTCTAATAGATTTTTACTGATCCTGAGGTCATCGGGATGGATCAACTGTTCTCAAAAAGAGTCCCAGCCCCACGGAGACCATGCTCTGTTTCCCACAAAGGCTCAGGGGTTCCAGTGGCAGCAAGATTTACTGCAATGATCAGGACGGTCTCTGAAAACAAAGAATCCCAGCCAATTTTCAAGTGTCCTGTCGGAATTCATGTAGGTGAAAAACTTGTTTATAACTACAAGAGCTCCACCTAAGTCCACTTTATTGACAAACTACAGATTTTGGCATTGTTATAAAGCAAGATTACTCCTGCAGACAGTGTGTGTCTTCCGTCTGAGCACAGGAAGGACTTAAGGGATTACACTCAACCCCCAGTTCTCCTTGCAGAGCAAGGGTCCCCGAGTCTTCAGCATCGCACAGTGTTTCAGCACAAACCAATAATTTTTATGGCAATTTTAATATTCAGTGACTTTTACAAGATGTTACTACCATATAAATAGAGAAAATATTATACAGTCAATTCTCACTATTTGTAGTAATCATATTCTATAAAGTTGCCACAGATACTAAACCATTGCTCCTACGGGGAACATGTGTACACACGTACCCACACCCCCCTCTCACATGGGTTGTAACCTTAAATCCCCCAAACAACTCATCCTTGGAGGTTCCATCTTATTTTACAAAAGAGAAAACAGGAGTTCAGAAGTGTTAAGTGACTCGCCTGAGGCCACCCCCAACAGGTGCAGGGTTAGGGGTCAGCTGCCCAAACCGCCCCGGGGCCAGTGTCTGGCTCTACACTGCGCTGCCCCTGCTGTCTCCCGTTTCCTCAGGAGGGGGTCACCCGTGCGACCTCAAACAGGAACATACCTCCGGGCAACTCAGGTCTGTGATAAGGAAGCGCTGCAAGTATTGATTTGGGAGTACAGAGAAGCTTTAGTGAGCAGGCAGCTGCAAATCTGGAAACTAAACAAACAGGATTGACCGTACTGTTTTATTTGAAACCTTTAAAAAAATGGCACGATTGGCAGCAACGCTGCTCACGCTTTTTGACACATTAACCTAACACACCTGCCCCGGCAGCCTGTGTGGCACGCACACGGGTGCTTCCGGCTGCCTCCTGGTGTCCTGCTCAAGCATCTACGTACTGAAGGACGGGTTTTATTTCATCTCCGTTACGTTTACTGCTCCGTTACATTAGAGCTAGGTCATCATGTTGACCAAAAACAATGCGTGAGGTATACAGTCTATGAACTTCACCAGGTTACTAAAGAGGGAGTACAGAATGTTTTATTATAAGAAAGGGAAAAGTGGTACTAATGTAGATAATGTCATCTGCAAATTCTGAAAAAGACTTCTTCCCTTCCAATATTCAGGGTTCTAATTTCTTTATCCTTCACGACGACGTCACCCAGAATTCTAAGAATGCTGCTGAAGTACAACGGTGCTGGCCAGCATCCCTATCCTGAGGTTTCAACAGTGAATCACGTTCAAGATCTTCTAGACCTAGTCTATTAGTAGTTACATCTGGAATGAAGGTGAAATTGTATCAAGTCTTTCCGATATCTACTGCAACAATCAAATCGCTTTTCTTCTTTCATCTGCTGCTGTGGTGAATATATATTAATACATTTTTTCAATCTTCAAATAAACCCTGTTTGCTCAGCTATTATTTTTCTGAGGTATTGCTAGATTTAAGACACTGATACCTTACGTAGAAGTTGTTCTTCTCTATAAATGAGATCGATCTAGAAACTTTCTTGTTTTATCAAACTCCTGTATAAGGGTTATGCTTCTTTCAATAATGAACCAAGAAGTATTTTCTTCTTTTAATGCTCAAGGACCTGTTCCTTGAAGGTTTGATAAAACTCACCTGTAAAAACCACCTTGTGAAGGGACAGTTCTTTGATAACTTTTAATTCCTTCCATTGGTAACTGGTCTATTCAGGCTTTCTTCTTCAGTCAATTTTGATAATTTATATTTGCCTATAAAATGATCCATTCCATCAAGATGTTCAATTTATTAGCACAGAGTAAACTCAGAATTAAAATAAAAACTGCCTTAGTATATGATTATATTCCCATTATTATTTCCAAATGTATGTTTTCTTTCTTTACTATCTCTGCCAGAAGTTTATTTATTTTATTGATCTTTTTAAGGAACCAACTTATGGATTTCTTAATTCTATTTTTAATTCATTAATTACGAGATTTATCTATTTCTCTTTTCTATTGTTCTTTTGGCTATTCGTTTTTTAGCTACTTGAGTTGAATGCTTAAATCATTTATTTCTACTCTAGTTTATTTAGTAAAAGTAGATCATTGTTACTGTTTCTCTGTGTGACACTTTGGCCTCATCTCATAAATTTTCATATATGATATTCTCATTGTGAGTAATTATTAAATAGTCCACAAATGCATTTTAAATTTCCATTTTAACCCAACGTTTCTGAGTTCTCACCCCCAGAGTTGTTTTTTAACAAGCTTGTTATTAGCTCCTAGCTTTATACTAAAGTGCTATTATAAATAAGTAAAAATCCAAAAGGTATATTTTATGGAAACTGAAACATTCTATTTTGACATTTAGCCTAAAGAAAGCAAGGTAGGGCAAAGATAAATTCCTCAACAGGATTATATACACACGTCTCAAGATTCTAGGTTTTTCACTCTTTTGTAACCGTACATAGAACTATCTCCCGCGCAATATCTTTGCAAACAAAAAGCTCACATTAAACACAGTAGAAGCAAGTGTTTGATTAATGAAGGTGCAGACCCTGCTCTCCAGCAGTAGAGATCCAGACGGAATCCGTGCTGTGGAAAACCCCACCCGGCCCTCTCGAAGTTCACTTGTTTCCTGAGAGATCCCCTCACTCCCAGTGCAGCGAGGACACTGCTGTATCTTCCTGACTCTGGACTCCTGTAGTAACTCAGAAATGTACTAAACAAAGCAGAAAATAAAACGTGGTCAACTGTCTCCCACGACATGAGGACAAAAGAAAAATGCTAGGTGCGGCCCCGCGTCACCCCCGCGCCTGCAACGCGACAGACACCTGATTCGGTCGCTCGTGCCGCTGTAGCCCCAGCGGCTCTCCACTTGCTGGAACCTACGGATACAGCACTCCTTTCCTCGCAGGCAGCACCTTGGCCGGTCGACGTATTCCACTCGGGGCTTGGGATTGACCGTAAAATGGAGAAAGAGATTTACCACCTCGCGATCTGACAAAATTCCGGACTGGGCAGGACCTGCAGAAATAAAAATCCGACCTTAGTAAAAGCGACTGGATTTCAATCCCTAACTTTGTAACACTCCAAACGAAGTGAATTCAGATCCGGAAGAGGTAAAGTAACAATGAGGCAGAAAATTTTGAGCATGTATTTAATTGTAAGGATTTCAGAATCCATTTGAAGTTAACCTAATAGGTCCTAAGTGTGAAAACCACTAGTAAATAAATCAAAGCTTAGATGAAACCCTGAAATCGCAGAAGGATCTCTGGCTTTTTCTATCCACCCACCCCCTCTGTGCTCCACAGACACCTGTTCACCAGGAAGAAGAGTCATTCCCTACGCGGGCAATGCTCACGTGGTAGCCAGAGCTCTCGCTACCTCTCTACACCCCACCTAGAGGGGGAAATACATGGGATGGTGCTTGCTTCCGGCGTTCAGAAAGCAGAGGGCAGAAGCTAAGACTGGATGAGCTGTGCAAGCAGCTCGTCACGTATGTTACAGTGTTCCCATTCACTGCTTCTGAAAAAGCCCGTTCAGTTTAAACTTATCCAGGAATAAATGCCACTCCTAATAAAAAGATGCCAGATCCCTTACAAGACTGGTAAAAGCAATCTAAATAAGAGACTGCACAACACTAGAAATTTGGTTTAGAAATCCTAAATTCAGACAGTACTGTAAAACCCCGATTTTAAACATTAGATTAATCTATCAACCTGCCAGACCTGGCCCCAACAGTGATTTGCAGCCTCTGGATGAGGAAAGAGTGTAAAAAAGGGAAAAACAACAACAACAACAAAAAACCAACTAAAAACTTAAAACCTGCATTTTAGTAAAAAGAACAGAACTGGGAGTGCTAATATCAACAGAGATGGGGATGAACCCATGTGACTTTCTCAGAATGACGAGGACTAACATAACACAGAAGAATTAAAATGTTCCAGGTGAGTAAAAACAATAAAAAGCAGGGACACACATACAGGTCACAAGTGTTCCTGAAGAACTAATAATAAGAAATAGGACGCAGGGGCGCCTGGGTGGCTCACTCAGTTAAACATCCAACTTGGGCTCGGGTCATGATCTTGTGGCCGTGGGTTTGAGCCCCACGTCGGGCTCTGCGCTGACAGCTCGGAGCCTGGAGCCTGTTTTGGATTCTGTGTCTCCCTCTCTCTGCCCCTCCCCCACTCATGCTCACTCAAGAATAAACAAACATTAGGGGCGCCTGGGTGGCGCAGTCGGTTAAGCGTCCGACTTCAGCCAGGTCACGATCTCGCGGTCCGGGAGTTCGAGCCCCACGTCGGGCTCTGCGCTGACAGCTCGGAGCCTGGAGCCTGTTTCCGATTCTGTGTCTCCCTCTCTCTCTGCCCCTCCCCCATTCATGCTCTGTCTCTCTCTGTCTCAAAAATAAATAAACGTTAAAAAAAAAAATTAAAAAAAAAAAAAGAATAAACAAACATTAAAGAGAAAATTAAAATAAAAAGATGATGTAATAATTCAAAACTATAATAAAACTTCCTTAGTTGAAAAAAGAAGTCTTCGGATCAGGAAACTGTTCTCAGATATGAGCCATATACCTACGGCAAGAAAGTAATCAGATATGACCTAGTATGACCTAGAACCAGGCCCACCACAGTTGTGTCACCGTAACGTGTTGTGTGTGTGTGTGACCAGTCACCAAGTGGTCTGCAAAGGTTGAAAGGAATAACACACCACTGTAACCTTCTTATCTCCAATAGGGATGAGCAGTAAGTATTGTTTTATTGTGAAATGGAGAATTAAGAAAACTGAGGGGGGAAAAATATACACAGAATTTCTAATTTCCAAATCTAGAGAGGGGGAAAAAAAAAAAAAAGCAAACATACTCAACAGCAAAATAGATAAAGGGAATTCTTCACAAAAACATTTTTAAAAGCACAATACAGAGGTAACGTAGGGAAAAGAATATGCCTAACAGCAAAAGAAACATTATTTGACTACATAAAAATACTAAGGAGTGTGGTCTGTAGGATGGAATCATCTACACCACAGAACAACTCTGGATGAAATACATAAAATAGCTCTTTTTAAGTTGACAACAGCTGAGGCGGTCAGTGTTTGAGAAGGGAAATGTGTTGAGATGAAGCCATATATTTGTCACTATTTCTTCCCCTTGGGATATTTGCTGATCTGCTTCACAGGGCATAAATGCCAAACAGAAACAGGCAACCTGGAAATCATGTAATCCTCACTGGACTGAGGAGACAAACACTGGAATTTAAAGCTACCAAAGCAGCCAGACAACAATGCTGCAGAAAGGGGGTAAGAGAGGTAAGACCAACATTTTCTGCACAATTTCTCCAGGAAGTGTTTGCTGATTCCTAAGCTATGATAAGCAAGGGAAAATTATGAGACCAAGAAACCAAGCAGAAAGAAACTGCTAAGAAACTAAAGATTTAACAGAAATTTCAGGGGTCTTAAAATGCTGGGGGGGAGAAGTCCCCAAATATTTGAAAATTTGGCTGATATCATGGGTCATAAAGAAAAATCACCATGAAAATGAGAGAGTATTTTTTATCAAATGATAATGAAAATACATATCAAAACTTGTGAAGTGAAGGGCACCCGGGTGGCCCAGTCGGTAAGCGTCTGATGTCGGCTCAGGTCATGATCTCGCGGTCCGTGATTCGAGCCCTGCACTGGGCTCTGTGCTGACAGCTCAGCTTTGGATTCTGTGTCTCTCTCTCTCTGCCCCTCCCTTGCTTGCACTCTGTCCATCTTTCTCTCTCAAAGATAAAAATAAACATTCAATAAAAAAAAGAAAGAAAGGAAAAAAAACCCACAAAGACTGACAAAATACTCCCTAGCAAACTAAAATCAAATCAAGGAGATAATAAAAAAGCAGAAGTTAATGGAATGGAAAACATACATACAATAGAAAATATTAATAAAGCCAGAAGTCGGTTCTTAGAAAAAATTAATAAAATGTATAAACCACTAGGCAGGGCTGATCAAAGAAGATACAATATACCAATATCAGAAATGAGTATGGGAGGGGCGGGTAAGGGCTCAGTCTGTTAAGCATCCAACTCTTTTTTCGCCTCAGGTCATGATCTCACTGTTCCTGAGTTTGAGCCCACTTGGGCTCCAGGCTGACAGTGTGGAGCCTGCTTGGGATTCTCTCTCTCCCTCTGCCCCTCTGCCGCTTGCTCTTGTGCTCGCTCTAAAATAAATAAACTTAGGGGCACCTGGGTGGCGCAGTCGGTTAAGCGTCTGACTTCAGCCAGGTCACGATCTCGCGGTCCGTGAGTTCGAGCCCCGCGTCAGGCTCTGGGCTGATGGCTCAGAGCCTGGAGCCTGTTTCCGATTCTGTGTCTCCCTCTCTCTCTGCCCCTCCCCCGTTCATGCTCTGTCTCTCTCTGTCCCAAAAATAAATAAACGTTGAAAAAAAAAAATTTAAAAAAAAAAAAAATAAAATAAAATAAACTTAAAAAAAAAAAAAAGGAAAGAAATGAATATAGGGACACAATTTAGACTCCACAGATGTAGATAATAAAAGGATATTATAACATTCATGTTAAAAAAATTAAAAGGCTAGAAGCAATGGTTACAAAAAGAAATAGTGCTATGCTACTCTATCTAAGAAATTGAATCTCTAATTAAAAACCTTCCACAGGGGCACCTGGCTCACTCAGTAGTGTGCAACTCTTGGTCTTGGGGTTGTGAGTTTGAGCCCCATGTTGGATGTAGAGATTACTTTAAAAAATTAAAAAAAAAAAAAAAAAAAAAAAAGATCTATCAAAAACGTTCCATAAAGTAAACTCTGGATCCAGATAACTTCACTGGCAAATTTTCCTAAACATTTAAGGAAAAAAAAAAACACCAATCTTACACAATCTCTTCAACACTGAAAAAAACAAGCATTTGTTAAGTTTTGGATGAAACCAGCATAAATTTGGTAATCCACATCTGACAATTACAAGAAAGGAAAATTATAGACTAATTTCTCTCATGAAATAGTCATAAAAATATTTTAAAATTTAGCAAATTGGATCTGGTAACATAGGATAAAGCGTGACAACTAAGTCTACCTTACATGAGAAATCCAAAATAGGTTTAATTTGGAAAATCAGTCTAGTTCACCAAGTTAAGAAAATAAAGCAAGGAGCATCTCTCTACTTGCGAGATGGGATGCTGCCCAATATATGAACCGCTTAGTAAGGCCAATTACAAATAAGAAAGAGAAAATAAAGGGGAAAACTACTGTATCATGACAAGATGAAGAGAAGTATTTGATAAAATTCATCATAAAACTCTTAGCAGACTAGTAACAGAGGGAAACTTGCTTAATCCAATACGAGGCACCTACAAAACATTTACAGCAAGCCTACTCTAGGGAAATAGTAAAGCTTTGTGTGTAACACTGGAATGAGACGAGATGTTTGCTACCAGCACTGCTATTCACTAATATGCCAGAGGTCCTAGACCACATAATAAAGCAGGAAAAAGAAATAAAATGTCTAAGGATTAGACAGGAAGAAGTAGAATTATTACTGTTTGCAGTGGCATGATTGTACATGTAGATAGACTATGTACAGTGATCTACAAATAAATTATTAGAATCAGTGAAATTTAGCAAGTTCACTAGATACAAGGTCAATATAGAAAAATCAACTGTATTTCTATCAGTGAACAATTGATTATAACATGGAAATTTTAAAGACAATCATTTACAATAGCATTTAAAAAATGAAATATCTAGGGGTGCCTGGGTGGCTCAGTCGGTTAAACGTCCAACTTCAGCTCAGGTCACGGTCTCACAGTCTATGAGTTTGAGCTCCGCATCAGGCTCTGTGCTGACAGCTCAGAGCCTGGAGCCTGCTTCGGATTCTGCATCTCCCTCTCTCTCTGCCCCTCCCCTGCTCATGCTCTGTCTCTCTCTGTAAAAACAAAACAAAACCAAAAAAATGAAATATATAGGGGCGTCTGGGTGGCTCAGTTGGTTAAACGTCCGACTTCAGCTCAGGTCATGATGTCATGGCTTGTGGGTTCGAGCCCCGCATCGGGCTCTGTGCTGACAGCTCGGAGCCTGGAGCCTGCTTCGAATTCTGTGCCTCCCTCTCTCTCTGACCCTCCCCCAACTCGTGCTCTGTCTCTCTCTCTCAAAAACATTAAAAAAAATAATTAAAAAAAAAAAAAGTATCTACGTTAGAATAAACCTCCCAAAAAGCATACAAGACCTCTACCAGAAAACTCAAAATATTACTGAAAGAGATTTTAAAAGACTTAAATGTTGATGGATTGAAAGACTCAATATGACAAAAATGTCATTTATCCCCACACCAATCTAAGTTCCAATCAAAATATGATAATTTGTGGGGTGGGGGGGTGCAGGGGAGAGGTAGAAATTGACAAGGTGATTAAAAAATTTACTTATATGTGGGGCAACTGGGTAGCTCAGTCTGTTAAGCATCCGATTCTTGGTTTCAGCTCAAGTCATGATCTCATGGTTTGTGGGTTTGAGCCCCGCGTCAGGCAGGATCTGTGCTGCCAGTGTGGAGCCTGCCTGGGATTCTCTTTCCTTCTCTCTCAAAAAATAAATAAACTTTAAAAAATACATTAATATGAAAATGCAAAAGACCAAAAATAGCCAAGATAATCTTGAAGAAGAACAAAGCTGGGGAGTTTTCACTATCAGATTTCAAGATTTGGTGTAAAACTATAGAACTAAAACTATGCAGGATTGGTACAAGAATAAACAAATGTAACAGTGGAACAGCATACAGACACTCCAGAAACAGATTCATTCACACAAAGTCACCTGATTTACAACGAAGTTGGCCCTGCAATGTATGCGAGGCAAAGATAGTTTTTTAATATATGGCTTGATAGGGAAAAAAATGAACTTTAACCTTAACTTTTTTTTTAATTTTATTTTTTATTTCTTAAAATTTACATCCAAATTAGTTAGCATATAGTGAAATAATGATTTCAGTAGATTCCTTAGTGCCCCTTCCCCATTTAGCCCATCCCCCCTCCCACACCCCCTTCAGTAACCTTCAGTTTGTTCTCCATATTTATGAGTCTCTTCTGTTTTGTCCCCCTCCCTGTTTTTATATATATTATTTTTGTTTCCCTTCCCTTATATGTTCATCTATTTTGTCTCTTAAAGTCCTCATATGAGTGCAGTCATATGATATTTGTCTTTTTCTGACTAATTTCACTTAGCATGATACCCTCCAGTTCCATCCACGTAGGTGCAAATGGCAAGATTTGGCATGCAACGGAAATGTTTACGTATGTCTCCTAAGTGACATGTACAGGAATGTTCTTAATGGCCACCAAAGAGAAACAACCCAAATGTTCAACAACAGTAAAATGCATAAATAAATCATGGCACATTCCTATGACAGATTATACAACAGTGAAAACACTACCTCAAGGATGAATCTAACAGACATAACGTTAAGAGAAAAAAGCCAGGGGTGCCTGGGTGGCTCAGTCGGTTAAGCATCCAACTCTTGATTTCGGCTCAATTCATGATCTCACAGCGGGTGAGCTGGAGCTCCACATCAGTCAGCACAGAGCCTGCTTGGAATTCTCTCTCCCTCCCTCTCTCTCTGCCCCTCCCCCACTCACTTACACACTCTCTTTTAAAGATAAACTTTTTTTAAGAAACTTTTTTAAAGAAAAAGCCATACACAAAAGAGCACATACTGTATATATGATTTCCTTTATATTAAGTTTAAAATACAGAAGACATGAACAGACATTTCTCTAAAGAAGACACAGAGATGGCCAAGAGACACATGAAGAGGCTCAACATCACTCATCATCAGGGAGATGCAAATCAAAACTACGAGATATCACCAGAATGGCTAAAATCAACAACACAAGAAATAACAGGTGTTGGCAAAAATGTGGAGAAAAAGGAATGCTCTTGCACTGTTGATGGGAATGCAAACTGGGGCGGCCACTATGGAAAACAGTATGGAGGATCCTCAAAAAGTTAAAAATAGAACTACCCTACGATCCAGCAATCACACTACTAGGTATTTACCCAAAGAATACAAAGACCCTAATTCAAAGGGATTCATGCACCCCTATATGTATATAGCAGCATTACCTACAACAGCCAAGCTATGGAAACAGCCCAAGTGTCCATCAATTGATGAATGGATGAAGAAGATGTGGTGCATATGTATGTACACACACACACACACACACACACACACACACACACACTGGAATATTAGTCATAAAAATGAATGCAATCTTACCATTTGCAATAACATGGGTGGAGCTAAAGAGTATAATGCTAAGTGAAGTTCGTCAGTCAGAGAAAGATAAATATATCGTTTCATTCATATGTGGAATTTAGGAGACAGATGATCATAAGGGTGAGAAGAGAGAGGCAAACCAAGAAACTACAGAGAACACACTGATGGTTACCAGGGGGAAAGGGGTGGGAGGATGGGGTAAACGGCTGAAGGAGAGTTGGAGGCCCAGGCCGTCAGTTATGGGATGAACAAATCATGGGAATAAAAAGTAACAGCACAGGGAATATAGTCCATGACACCGTAGTAGTCTTAGGTGGTGACGGGCTGCTACACTTGCGGTGAGCATACAGCCCCGTAGAACAGAATCACCACCTGTACCCCAGAGACTAACGTAACACTTGTGCACACTACAGCCCCCACCCAAAAAAGAAGAACCTAGTGCACATATCAAAATAAATAACTAACTTACAATGTTATCTTGAAGGGCTACCAGAAGTAAAGGAAATTACACACACCTCCATGTGTCATGTGACTAGAGCTCAGTAAGTACCAGCTTCTTTCCCTCTTTTGCACAGGGAGGCTGGCTGACTGCCTGTTGGCATAGTTTCACACAGATTTTGGTCAAGTTATAGCCCTACCTGCTGCAAACTCTTCAATGGTCATCAGTGGAAACCGGATCAAGGACAGTGCTTTCCCTAGAACTTTCTGTTTGTTTCCAAAAGTCACAGGCAATTGTTGTCTTTGACATTCTGCTTCTGCCCATCGTACAACGGCTCCAAAAAGTCGACTCTCTCTAATACTAAGTGTGTCTCTTTCCAGAACGGCACAGAGTGTGTCTACAGGGAAAATACAAGAATAAATCAAATTAGGAATATTTTGATCTTTAACAAAACACCAACAAACAGACTTACATTAAGTTTTCAAATCTCAATTAAAAAAGGAGATTAGATACTTAAAACTACAGCCCCTATACTTAGAAATATTAAAGAATGAAAACAATTAAACAGCAAAGTTTTCTTTAAAACAGTGCTATAAAGTGTGGTGCCTGGGTGGCTCATTTGGTTAAGCTTCCGACTCTTGATATCGGCTCAGGTCATGAACTCACGGTTCATGAGATCAAGTCCCATGTCGGGCTCTGCACTGACAGCACAGAGCCTGCTTGGGATTCTCTCTTTTTCCCTCCCTCTGCCTCTCCCCTGCTCACGTACTTGTCTTTCTCTCTCTCTCTCTCTCTCAAAATAAACATTAAAAAACAAAACAAAACAGAGTTTAGGGGACGTCTGGGTGGCTCAGTCAGGTAAGCATCCGACCTCAGCTCAGGTCATGATCTCACAGTTCGTGAGTTCAAGCCCCACGTTGTGCTCTATGTTGACAGCTCAGAGCCTGGAGCCTGCTTCAGATTCTGTGTCTCCCTCTCTCTTTGGCCCTCCCTCGCTCATGTGCTCTCACTTCCTCTCAAAAATAAACGTTAAAAATTTTATTAAAAAAAAAAGAGTTTAAATAATTGCTATGAAGTTAATATTCAACTTTTTCTTTACCATACGTGCAAGCTTAGGTACAGTATCTCCTTGTATATTTGTGCCATTTATTAAGCAAACTCAAATACCCAGAGTAAGATTAATTGTAAGTCTGAGAAAAGGGCTTCAAATTAGTGACATACATAAATCTATAAAGACTACAGGTAACCATTCATTTGTTCCCCAAATATTCTTTATTAAGCACTCACTGTGTGTCAGGCACTGTTCTAGACGCTAAGGATACATCACTGAATAAAAAGTTAAAAATAAATCCCTTGCCTTTATGGAGCTTACATTCTAGTGGGGGTTAACATTAAACATAAATAGATTTAACAAGTTAGATGCTCAGTGTAGGACAGACCGTAGGGTGAGAGGAATCCCTAGTGCAGTTTAAAACAGGATGGCTTTGGGGCACTTGGATGGCTCAGTCGGTTGAGCATCCAACTTCGGCTCAGGTCATGATCTCACGGCTCATGAGTTCGAGCCCCATGTCGGGATCTGTGCTGACAGCTCAGAGCCTGGAGCCTGCTTCTGCTTCTGTGTCTCCCTCTCTCTCTGCCCCAACCCACTTGCATTCTGTCTCTGTCCCTCTCAAAAATAAACATTAAAAAAAAAAATTGTTTTTAAATAAATAAATAAATAAATAAATAAATAAATAAATAAATAAATAAAAACAGGACGGCTTGGGCAGCTCGTCTGAGCCAAGACTTGACGGGGGGTATGGGGGAGTCAGCCAGAGACCTAGCCAGAAGTGTTCGGGATGTCCAGTGTGATGGCTCTCCCATCAAAGTGTGCCTGGCATGTGTGAGGACCAAGCCAGGAGGCCAGTGTGGCTAGACTGCAGTGGGCAAGAGGGAAAAGTGGTAGGCGAGGAGGCCAGAAATGGAGGGAAATGGGGTACAATCTTATAGTACCCTGTCAATCACCTGGCTTTTACTCTGAGTACAAAGGAGAACGAACCCCTGGAGGATTCTGAGCTGTGACATTTTATGTTCTAGAAGGATCATGCTGGCAGCCATGTTGAGAGGAGACTCTAGTGGAGGTCAGAGTGGGAATGAGATCAGTTAGAAGGCTCCTGCTCTGATCCACATCAGAGGTGATGACGGCCTGGACCAGGAGGAAGTGATGAGAAACCATCAGATTCAGGATATACTCTGAAGGAGGACTCAGTGTGATGTCCTAACAGACTGAATACTGGGGGTGATAGGAGTCAAGGGTAATTCCCGGGTTTATAGTCTAAGCAACGGACAGACAACAGTGGCATCAACTGAGATGGGAAAGCCTACAGAGGCGGCCTTGGGGGCTGGCGAGAGGGGGATCTGGAGTTTCGTTTGGGACATGTGAAGTGTGAAATCCCTATCTGACGTCCAAGCATAAACGTCCTGCCCAGAACTCAGGCCCTCACTCAGAACCTTTCTCCTTGAACCAGAGGCAAAACTCGAATCTGCTCAGCTTTTCTATAGTAGACCAAAAGCAGGAAGTCCAGACACGGGCCATAGAGGCCAACAGACCAGAACAAAACGACAGGCTGCACCCAAACAGAGACAGAGGAGAGAGGGAATGTGTGACAAGTAGATGGAAGTGCTTGAAAAGCATCACAGTCCAAAGAGTCTTTCTGAAGAGGAAGACTGAAAACCCAAGACAAACAAAAAACACATCAGAGGCCTGAGGGCTTCGCTAATGCAATAACTGATACTCATAATAACAACACTTAATAATCACAGGATTCAAATAAAGATGAGGATGCCGTACTTACATACATTCACTATGCTTAAATTACCCAGTAATACACATCTAAGAAAAACTTACTAAAAAAAAAATTCGATTCCGTAATGGTCTACACATTCATACTACATCCAAACATTTGGTCAGTATTGAACCACAGCTATCATTCGAGCAGGTGTCAGCACAGGGGCTCAACATTGTGTTAAAAATGAGTAGGTTATACGTAATTTTTTTTTTAAATCAAGTTTTTCCTTCTCTGGTAGCTGAGCAGATGAATACAGAGTACGGTTCCATAAAGCTTTTCCACAGGTAAATGAATGTAAACCAATATACCTCAATATTCTGTAGGATTAGGAATATACACTGACCAAAATTAATCATTCAGTGGGAAAACAGACAACTTTGGATCCACATATCTCTACTTTGTATGCTAATAAACTTCAGTAAAGATAAACAAAGAACCTTAACATATCAGCAGGGGAAAAAAACACATTATACTGGCCTTGGCATAATGTAAATTTGCTTTTTTCTATCAATGTGACACAGTACCTTCTTCCTTTAGCAAAAAGCTCTAAGAGAGAAACAGCATCTCTCTGGAGGAAGCACATCCCTCCAGAACGTATATTCAAATCCCAGAGGAGAAAAAGCTTCTCTAGAATCTAAAACTATAAAAAGAGCTCCTGGGGTGTTCTGGGTGGCTCAGTCAGTTGAGCATCTGACTCTTGATTTCAGTTCAGGTCATGATCTCATGGTTTGTGAGCTCAAGCCCTGCGTCAGGCTCTGTGCTAACAATGTGGAACCTGCTTGGGATTCTCTCTCCCTCTCTCTGACCCTACTGGGAGCTCTCTCTTTAAATAAGCAAACAAACACACATTTAAAAAAAAAAAAAAAAAAAAAGCTCCTGAAGCATGGCCCAACCTTCTTTCTCTCAGCTCCTAGACTTCTCTTTCATCCCAATTTTTAACAAGTACACTTGAAGCAAACTGGACTATGGTGTGGAAACACACAGGTCTTCTATTGGCAGATATGTTACAGTAAGAAATTACAGCTGAGAGCCCAGTAAAGATCATAAAAACAGCTAAGATTATGTTTTGTACACGTAATGCAAGACTAGATTTTAATATAAGCAATGGTGAATCAAATCAAATCAACAAATATTTCGAGTATTTACACTGCACAAGGCACCTACTTCAAGACCCCCAGGTTCCAATGGCACGCCTAACATAGGAGCTATTTACAAAACAACTTCCAGGACAAGTCGCTCAGATGCAAGCAATGCTATTTCAAACATAAACTGAATTACAAATGGAGTGACAACCCCCTAGGGGAAGAAAATTAGCATTAAGCAATGTGTCCCAGCAATGTGAGCAGTGCCTGGGGCTCTCAAACATCCAGTCAGTGGATATTATGTATAGTGGGGAGGACCCAATCTAGCCCCTGCCCTTCAGGATAATTAATGCAAGATGATTGTACATCCTTCCAGAGGTACAGTGCAATAGACAGACAAACTCACAATGGAATGTGGTTATAACAGAATACACTAAATGTCATGGAGGAGGGCAGGGTGTCAATTCTTAAGAAAGAAGTCACTGCAGAAGTATAATTTTAGCCAAGACATTAAAAATGAGTGAGAAGTAGGGGCACCTGGGTGGCTCAATTGGTTAAGTGT
The DNA here is from genome assembly GCF_016509475.1 of Prionailurus bengalensis. NCBI lineage: Eukaryota > Metazoa > Chordata > Mammalia > Carnivora > Felidae > Prionailurus > Prionailurus bengalensis. Next base: position 4,147,894 of record NC_057355.1, on the reverse strand, counting down.
CCGGCTCTTGATTTCAGCTCAGGTCATAATCTCACAGTTAGTGAGTTCGAGCCCCATTCGGCTCTACACTGACAACGCGGAGCCTGCTTAGGATTCTCTCTCTTCCTGTCTCTCGGTCCCTCCCCTGCTCATGCTCTGTCTCTCTCTCTCTCAAAATAAATAAACATGAAAAAAAAAAAAAAAAAAAAGGATGAGTGAGAACTAGCCAAGGTGGGAAGGAAAGGAAACATTCTAGACACAGTCCAGTTGGTCAACAAATACTAACTGAACAGGTACTATGTCTTTAGTGTTACAAATACAGTGGTAACCCAACAAAGTCCCTGCCTTCAAAGAGTTTACAATCAGGGTGCCTGGCTGGTTCAGTTGGTAAAGCACGTGATTCTTGACTCGGGGTTTTAAATTCAAGCCCCATGCTGGGTGTAGAGATTACTGAGAAATAAAATCTTAAAAGAAAAAAAAAAGCTTACAATCTAGCTGGGGAAGGTAGATAACCATCAGAAACATACACAGACAAATACACAGACACAAACAAAAATACCTACTTAAGAATTTCAGATAGTGAAACCTACTGTGAGTAAAATAAATCAGAGTAACAGAAAAGGATTGTTCAGGGGAACATGGTATCTACTTTGACTACGGTCTGGGACAGCCTCTCTCAGGTCTCATCTAACTTGGTATCAGAATGATTAAAAGGAGGAAGCCACATACAGATTCAAGGCAAAAGGATTCCAATTCGTGGGAACAGTAAACACAAAGGCTTAAAATAGAAATAACCCTGGCTAGTGTTTATGAAACACAGTGAATAATGGGGAGAGTGAGAGAAGACAAGGTCAGGTACAGACAGAGACAGGCAGTGAGTACTGGCTGTTTACAAAACATCTGTTTTCTCTTCTTCTTGAGATGTGACTTGTATCTCCTAGCTTCCTAAATTTAAGTGGGATAATGTTACTGAATCCTAGACAATGAAGTAAGAGCCAAAATGAGGGTGCCATACCGAGGCCAAAGCTTTTAAAATGTGGGTGTTTTCCCTGCCCATACTTTTTCCTGTCTACTGGCAAGACAGATAATAACATAATAATACACAACAGATAACTAATATATATTTTATGTTCATCATGATGAAGAGAATATTTAAAGCCATAGGCCTAGATTAGCTGTCTCCTCTCCTGCAATAACAACATTCAGACTCCCCAGCCTCATCAGATGGGATGTGGTTATAACAGGATACACCAAATGTATTTAATGTACAACCTGGTTTACCCTGCCTCGATCTCACACACACTTCCTCATGGGGCTCCACCTGCTTCGAATGTCGCCCTCTCTTCACTCCCCAAATACTACCCATTCTTTAGGGCCCATGGCAGAATCTCCTGTCAAGACTTTCATAACACTACTCAATTTGAGGTAATCCCTCCATATTTTGGATTTGAAGAGTAATTACTTTCTATATGTGTAGCTTAGAAAAGGTAAAAATCACATGTTACTGTATGTTATCCAGATTTTTCTATTAAATCTTAATTTTTACATGCTTGTTCCTTGATTCTCCAATTAGATCATAGTTTCCTTAAGAAAAATCACATCTTACTCCTCTTCGTATTTTTTAAAATAATTTTTAAAAATGCTTGTTGGTTGGGGCTCTTGGGTGGCTTGGTCGGTTAAGTGTCCAATTTCAGCTTACAGTTGGTGAGTTCAAGCCCCGCAATGGGCTCTGTGCTGACAGCTCAGAGCCTGGAGCCTGTTTCGGATTCTGTTGTCTCCCTCTCTCTCTGCCCTCCCCCACTGTACTCTCTCTCCCTCTCAAAAATAAATAAACATTTAAAACAACGTTCGTTTACTGATTGATTGACTGACTGATTGGGCGGGGAGCTGGGGGGGGGGGGCAGAGAGAGGGAAAGAGAGGATCCCAAGCAGGCTCCACCGACAGTGTGGAGCCCAATGTGGGGCTTGAACCACAAACCGTGAGAGCATGACCTGAGCTGAAATCAAGAGTCAGATGCTCAACTGACTGAGCCACCCAGGCGCCCCTCTTCTTTGTTTTTCTGAAATGATCCTACTATAATGCTGTGCACATGGTGCATTCGGTGAATATTTATTTATTTATTTTTGAATGTTTATTTTTGTTGAGGGGGGAAGGGTCAGAGAGAGAGGGGGACAGAGGATCAGAAGTGGGCTCTGCACCAACAACACACAGTCCCATTCAACCACTGAGCCAGCCACACAGGCACCCCAGTGAATATTTATTTGATTTGACATTTTGTAAAAGGTGATAACGTAGAATTTATCACCAAAATAAAGAAAGCAAAAATTTTTAAATGTAGACTTATTTAATTTGGAAAAACCACTATTTTAAAAACAGCCCGTTCACCAGAAAGGGTGACTGTTAAGGTGTTACTGTATTTAAACCGTATGATCTGGGGGCACCTGGGGGGCTCGGTCGGTTGAACATATGCCTTCAGCTCAGGTCATGATCTCACAGTTTGCAAGTTCGAGCCCCACGTCGGGCTGTCTGCTTCAGATCCTCTGTCCCCAGCTCTCTCTCCTCTCCCCTGCTAGCTCTCTCTCTCTCAAAAATAAACATTACAAAAGCAAATTAAATAAACGGCACAGTTGGAATCCTGGAGGACTCACCTATATCGATATCAGTAAAGCCCTCTGCACTTATTGCATCCATCGTGCTTTTGTCTATCGTGTCCAGGCAGAGACTAGCCAGCTGAGGTTCATCAAATAATCGGGCCTAAACATACAGAGAGACAGTTATTTTACTCTCATAGTTATCTTACTTTTAGACAGTACGTATTCAGTTAATGCTGTAGTTACAATTGGTAATTATGTAAAAACACCAACTTAAAATACCATTATAACGTGTATATATTCTTAAAGTTTCCCTTCCACAATCAGAAATGAAAAGCTAAGAGCACAAATGCTCTGCTTAGATAACAAATGCACACTGATGACCTGTTATTTTCCTTTCCATCTGCTCATATACACACACTGCCTGGTTTCTTATACATTACTTATTTTGATCCTTAACAAACGCTCTAGGTTAGATAAGGCAGACATGATTATCCCATTTTCCAGATGTGGAAACAGGCTTAGAAAGGTGTGCTGACTTGCCTAATACGATCTGGCTAGTCATGCTGCAGAGTCATTATTAAATCCGAGTTATAGGATACTGTCACTAAGTTATATCAATTGTCAAGCATACAGTACAAACAGATCAGATTTATTTTCTTCCATTTTCTGTCTTGATGTGGGGAGAGAACGAAGTACAGGAATTTCAGAGCACGAAAGCTCTGGGAACCTAAGCAGACAGCAGGCCAACAACTGAAAAGCAAATAATAGACACACGACAATCTTATACGACAGTGAGGATGATCTACAACTACATACAATAATATGAGTGAAACCCACAAACACAATGACAAACAAAAGAAGCCATAGTATAAACTGAGCAAAAAAATATATACTGTATGATTCCAATAAAGCTAATCTCGGCTTTAAGAATTCAGAAGCCAAGCTTATAATACGTGATTAATCAGGATGCGTATTATAATTAAAAAAAAAAAAAAAACAAAAACCCAAGTTTAAAAGCCAGGCATCGGGGAAGGGGTGGGAGGATCCAAACTCAAATGAGACTTAAAAAACTGTAACACTGAAAACAGATGTGATGATAGGTGTGCCAGGGACCAAGCTTTCATTCTGGCCTAGTATCAGGTCCATTTACATTTAACAGTATGGACAAACACGAGACGCACACAGGTACTCATGCTGGCAATAATGCAATTAATTAACCATTATCTGGCACGGCTGATGACTCTTATTTGTAAAGTAAAATTCATTTTCAAAGGATTCAATAACTCAGGTGCTACTGACCTATTACGTTAACAAACATCCCTAAACTAAAGAGTCATCTTGTGTTTTATGGGGGAGAAAAGACAGCAATAAACACACTGGAATGAATTTAAAATAGATACACACATTACAGATGATATGTAACTGTACTTACATGTATAAAATACGCATATATTTTTAAGTCAGTAGAACATTTCTTAAAATTATGCAATACTCAAACATGTCTGAAAATGCTCTTCTTGAGGCCCTTGGGTGGCTCAGTCAGTTAAGCATCTGATTCTTGATTTTGGCACCGGTCGTCATCTCGTAGTTCATGGGTTTGAGCCCCATGTTGGGCTCCACACTGACAGTGCAGAGCCTGCTTGGGATTCTCTCTCTCTCTCTCTGTCCCTTCCCCACTCTCTCTCTCTCTTTCCCAAAATAAACAAATAAACTTAAAAAAAATTGTTTTTAATGTTCTTCTTAGATTATATATTGGGCTTACATTAATTCGCTTAGTCAAAATTTTCCAAAAAAATAATATAAAATCTGTATTTAGTAGAATAAAATTAACTCTATTCCTTGTTATTTTCCCTTAAAATGTTTTTAATTTAGAAATAATTTCAAATTTGCAGAAAAGATGCAAGTAAAAAGAATACCCATATACCCTTTACCCAGATTTACCTATCTAAATGTTATTTATCTAATATTTCACCTCTATCATTTGTGCTCTCTATACACACACAGGCGTGCACACACACATTATATATATATACCCATATATGTATGCATATATATGTATATATAAGTGGGAAAATAATGTATAAGAAAACAGACAATGTATAGTGAGTGTGTGTGTATTTGAGGTGAACTATTCAAGAATAAATTACAGCACCACAGCCCTTACCCTTAAATACTTGAATATTTCTTATATAACCATAGTAATTAACTTTGATAAATAACCATACAATATTTTTATCTCATCTACTGTATTTCAGTTTTGCCAACTGACCCAATTTTTTATAACACTTTTCCTCCTAGAATAGGATCCGGTCTAGGATCACAGTCTAATGAATTTTTAAAATATGAAAAACACATTTTTATCAAATGAAATTCTAGACATTTTAACTGGCAGATATTTTAACTGGCCAACCCAACTATATTTCCAGTGTTCATGCAAAAATTGATCTTTCACTCTAAGAAAAACAATTTTCATAAAAATTATTTTATTCAGAACAGCAATATTTCAGTGACTCTTCAGTTACACAGGCAGTATCAAGTTTCCTAGGGAATCTATTATTGCTCCTCAGAGTAAAATACATCCTTGTCAAAATTTAGTTTGAGTCTGGCATCATCTCTGGAAAAAATATCACTTCCTAACAAGCGTCTCTTCCCGGTCTCACTCATGCTGGTACAGCACACTGGCCTCCTGTTTCAGCGTGAAGCTGGCAAAGGTCCTCTCAAGTAATTGACATGCTCAGTGCAAATGACTCACTTGGCAGGAAGAAGAATTTCACATGACAATTCGTGGGCTAATTCACATGACCCCACCAGTGAAAAATGTGCAGTAAAATTGGGTTCTCAGACCAACCACACGCTGAAAAGCTCCTTTTCTTTCTCGTAGTGACAGCTGTTAACCCTTACTACTCAAAGTGTGGTCCAGAAGCACTGGCATCATCTGAAAGCTCATGAGAAATGCAGACTCTTAGGTCTCACCTTGGGCCTGAGGAACTAGAAACTGTGTTTTAATTGTCAGAGTTTAATTCATTGGTTTCTGAATTTTTCCATAAGCTTTTAAAATGAAAGTAATTAAGTGATCCCCTCCACATACCTTAAAACCCTTGGACGATAAAGAATCTTAGGAATATCAACTTCCATAATAGATTTTCATCACACACTCAAAAGAGGGGGAAATGCAAGGATATGCTGCTTAACAGTTCTATGACCTTGGTCAAATTGACTCATATTTCTGCCTCTGTCTCCTTACCTGTTAAGTGGGGACAGTAAGAAAACCTAGAACACCTACCCCTCCCAAAGTTACTGTAGAAGATTAAATGAACTAATGCAGACAAAGTCCTGACACACAATCACCACAGACATTCTGCTATCATCCTTACTATCAGTATCACCACACCTTAAGAACGACTGGTTGAAGGTTGGGATCTTAGGTTTAGCACCTGCTGTCTAACGTGAAGTAAGATATTTACCCCTTTACACTTCCATTGCTTCAGCTTTAAAATGGGGACAACAGTAAATAGCACCACAGAGCTGCAGTGCGGGCTAACTGTGATAATACACACAAAGTGACTAGCTTAGTGTCTGGCGCACCATGTCCAGAATGGAGTTCGGCGATTGTGTCCACGAAGTGGAATCGGTGTGCTCTTTCTTCCCTAACCTCAAATATTTGTTGACAGATGACTGAACAAACAACAGCAACAAAAGGTGCCATCATACAACTTCCATATGACAGAACAGACGCAGAGCCGGGCAACCCGAGCTCTGGGCCCCGGCCGCAGCCAGCCTGCTGGGAGCCTTTGGGCAGGTAGTCCATTGGCCCAGGTTTGAGTTTTCCAGTTGGAAAATGAAAGAGGTGAACTAGGGGACACCTGTGACCGGTTCCAGTACTAATAGTCAACAGGATTATATATTATCAGCTTACAATTGTTTTCTCCTCATTTTAACTTGCTTACCTCTGTAAAGACCCTATCTCCAAATAAGATCACATTCTGAGGTTCTGGGAACTGGGATTTCAACACATACATTTTGGAGAAACAATTCAACCCTTAGCACACAGTATAGGCTGGCTTGGAACTTTTTAAACAATTCATACAAGGGTATTATAACTTGGTCTAAAAAGAAAAACAAGTGGTTTATTTATATCTGAAGTAAAGCTCAGATTACAGGCGTTTAACAAATGCTAAATAGTATGATATAGACTGGCTAATAGTTCCACAGATGTGTTCAGTTTGTAAAAATTCATCAGACTGAGTGCTTAAGATAATGTGTACTTTTCTGCTTGTATACTATATTTAGTGGAAACTTTTAAATATCAGAGAAAGAACATTTCACATAAACTTGAAATTCTAATTCCTCCAAGCTTTCAGATTAAGTACAAAGACAGTAAACCTTGGAACTCATCTGGACTTAAAAAGTCCAGATCCAACAAAAATCTTTATTCCAGATGCAACAAAAATTGAGACAAAAGACGTCCAGAAAACCCAATGCTATCACATGCTCAATCGCAGCAGGAACAAACTGGATCCCAATTCCAATTCCAATCCTAAACATCCGTGTGACTTTGAGTCACAGTAGCCTGCTTACATAAAGCCTCAGTTTCTTACATGATACTGTATTGACTCTAATTTGTTTTTCTAAAATCATATGAATCTGATATACTTCCCTGAATGGTACCATAAAAATAATTACATATACTTTAAGTTAATCTAGAATTCTCCAGGAAATACTTAATACTCATGTAGTTATGAGGATACGGACCTTAGCTACATTTACTTACCTGAGTAAGTAACATAAAGGCATTATCTGCCCTAAGATGTTTGGTGAGAAATTCCACACAGTGTGCTTCCAAGGCTGGGACTGCATATTTCTTAGCAGTATAAAGAGTGGTCATAACCGTCTCTGGGCCAATTTGAACTTCATCTGAATACAGAAATCTGGAAAGCAAATGGGAAATTACAGAGATGGCCATTAGTATTTTAGAGAAGCAATCCACCAGCGTGAAACCTCTGAGGAATATTTTCAAAGATAATGAGCACACTGAAAAACCACCTGAAATTTACACCCAACTTTGCAGGGCTACAGGGCCTTTGCACGTACATCATCTCATTTTATTCTTACTCAGTCCTCAGTAAGGCAGTGTTTCCATTTTACAGACAAAACTGAAGTGAAGATCAAGACAGACAAGACAGACTCCTCCCTCTTAAGCCAAATTTTCAGAGGTCTTTTAGCAGCTCAGGACAGGAATCGTTCACTTATCTTTCCGTCATCAAAGGACGTTCATTTAAACAAATCTACGGATAGCTGAGGTTCATACCTCTAGGGGTCAAACATTCATGTATTTGCTGATAATGGTGTCTTGTTATTCTGGGCATCTTTTAACCTTTTATTATTATTTCCAAATTAGCAAAATGCCCACAGACGATCACTGGGGCTTTGCAGGAATGAACAATTTAATAATATCTTAAATGACCCCTGTTATGTGCTTTTGGGTATTTAGGTCCAATGTTCTCTCAAAACACTATCAGTCCAATACTGCCTCCTCCCAGTTTGCTGCTGCTAACTGCCAGATCGCCAGATAGATCAGCTTCACAGAACTGCGAATAAAGCATACGATTCTCAGTGAAGGCCTGCGCAGTTCTGGTTGAACTATCCGGGAGCTTCTACATATCAACTCTAGGCCCCTGTTGTGGCTCCTCAGAGACCCTGCACGGACTGTCCAGTTCCCAACCACATGCAGGAAAGTCGAGGGGAGAAGTATGGCATTAAGAACAACTGCATTTGAGAGATACTAAAGACGTTACAATGCTTATTACACGTATATTCCTGGGCCCCAAGTCCTAAAACAGGAAAACCTATTAACATCTTTCAGAACCTTCTATGCCCCGGGAGGCCGCAAAGAAGGGAGGCTCTATTTCATGTCCCTACCCTCCGGCTTTCCAGTCCCTCTCCTTTCATTCCCGTGTCCGTAGTCACCACCCAAGGCGAACCGCTAGCCCCTCACCTCCCCGCAGCCTCTCGCCACAACCGAACACCGCGCTCCCCTCATATAGCATCACCGAGCTTACAACTATCCCAGGTGGAGGCTGCTCGTGCTCATCCTCCTCCATAGCTCAACCTTGACAGTGAAGGCTGCCGTGTTTCAGGATTACACCATTTCAAAATACCGTATTCTTTTTTTCTGGGGCGCCTGGGGGGCTCAGTCGGTTAAGTGTCTGACTCTTGATTTCGGCTCAGGTCGTGATCTCACAGCTCCACGAGTTCGAGCCCCATTGGACTCCGCACTGACAGCACGGAGCCTGCTTGGGATTCTGTTTCTCCCTCTCTCTCCCTGCCCCTCCCCTCCTCTTTCTCTCCCCAAAATAAATAAACTTTAAAAATATATATATTTTTTCCAAAAACCTCCTTTTAGAGACTCAAGTCAACATTCTGTATTACCCTTATACTATTTAGCTTAAAGTTATGTGCCACACTCTGTGAAGAGCACAAGGAATTAAAAACCAAGTAAGGCACAATCACTTACAGTCAGGGGGAAAGGGATGAACAAAAGGAAGAGAGAAAACGAACATTTGTTGAGTGCCTGCCATGGGACAGGTGCCAGTTCATGTAATCCTCCCACAAGGAAGGCAGGTGCTGTTACCTGCATTTAGAAGACGAGGAAACACAAAAGCTGTCTAACATCAACACCCCCTTTCTGCACTGTCTGCCTCCAGTGCTAGACTGTCATGCCCACCAGGTGAGCGCCGTTTTATCTGTGTGGCCTCAGGAAGAGATGGCTTGGGTCTGGGCCTGTGCCACCACCTGCCAGCCACGTGACTTTAAACAAACTACCATCAGTGGTGCTCCCTTCTGAAAAGAGAGGAGAGTGACAGTCTCCCCTTCATAACGTGCGCATGAGGATTAGTAGAAATTATAATACGTGAAGTGTTTTAAATAGTGCCTGACAAATACTTAGCCTCAGCAAACGTTAGCTATTTATTTTTACGTTGCTTCATTATTTTATGTCCGCTATTTTCCTCTGTTTTAGAAGATCTCCTTGCTGTTGTCTCCCGGCCCTTCTGTTTTTCTTCCCAGCAATCACATGCTCACATTTCTAAGAATTCTTGCTTCCTAGTTGTCCTTTTTCACCTCCACGGCATCATGTCTGTTTTATGGATGCAAAAATGTTAAGTCTCCAAGATGCTATTAGCCAATGTTTTTAAGGTTCCTTTTCACTTCCTGAATGATCTACTTCCTCCAGGATCATCTGTTTCGGTCTTTGTCGTTCATGTTCTCATTTTCCTCACATGTCAAATGCCCACTGGTTGTCTCCAGTTTGGAATTCCAGTAGCAGGCTTTCTCTGCGTCTGTAGATGGGCCTGTTTTCCAGCTAAAACCATCCCCCAAATGAACGGGCCAGCTGAGAGCTCTGTACGTGGGGGCTTGCCGACCGGCACCTTGCGTGGGAGTGGGAAAGGAGCTGGGGCAGGGGCCGCCTCACGCCATTAAGGGTCCCTGAGCTGTCCCAGGCAGTTTGCTCCGTTCATCTAAAGAGGAGCCTGTCCCGAGGTCGTCATCGGCAGTTAGTCTGCAAGAGCTGGCCAAGGATGTAGTCTGTAAGCCAGTTTTAAATTTGACTCCCATGTTATAGCTCACCTTCTCATTTCCCCCCATCCCCACTACCCACCCGGGCCTCGAGGGCCTCGAACTGCGCGGGGCTGAGCCAGGGAAGGCAGCGCCCACCCCCGCAGCCCCCAGGCTCTGGACTCTGGGCTCCAGTCATCTGCTTGCTTTCATTACCAGCACACTTTCAACTGCTCTGTCCCTTTTCCACACTGTTGGCTTCCAATCCATTTCCCTTCCTCTCTTTCCATGAAGGGATTTATTCTCTTTTGTATTTTCTTACAGTCACTTGAACTGGGAGAGAGATAGAAGGCTGACTGCAAGCTCAGTTCTCCTCTTGAATTAGAAACCTATGACGTTTTAATTTTAAGGGCAAGGTAGGAAGAATCTTTACGTCTATCTGCTTTAACTTTTTTTTTTCAGGCAAAAATTACTAGAGTTACAAAATAAAGAACTGAAATGTGGGGCCTTTATTACCATTTGCCTCTGTATGTGAGTAGATTCAAACTTCAGGACACAAGTACATGGCTCTGTGAGCATCTACAAGTGGGGGCTTTGACATCTGCAAAAGCCCCCTAGAGAAATTTCTACTTGAGGGACGATCTAAAAGATGACCAGAGGGTGGGAAGAACACGCCAGGAACGAGAGAGAATTGCGGTTTTAGACTATTCTATTTGAGACACACACACACCCCGTTCAATTTGCTTTTATTAAGTTACAATTTGGTATTACACCTTCGGCTTACATCAAGGAATATTTTAAAGAAACATCTATATTCAAAAACGCGGATTAAGGACACTGTTCATTTCAGTAAAGCCTTCTTTATGAGGAAACCTCGCCAGGAATTTTTTCACTCGTCTGATTATCAGACAGAGCTGTGCATCCCTAAGCAGGTGGTTTGTTTTCAACCTGACAAATACTATGTATGAATTATAACTGACCAGCTAGGTTTCTTGTTTTGCATTAGCTGCTAAAACAATTAAGGTGAAATCTGTAGTTTCCCGATAGCATGCATTTTTGTGTTAGCTTCATCTTGGCTTTATTTATCTTTGTGTTTTTTGGTAAGACGTTCTAAATTCTTTCTGTTGTATGTAAACAACAAGAAAAGGAACTCTATGCTTCTTGTATTTTCCCCCAACATCTTTCCTACAATACCAGGCACAGTGTAGGCACACGGCTAACCCTTAATATTTACCTATTACCTGACTAGACAATTCCATACAAGCTTCTGTGTAACACAACAAAGGAATCATTTTCATTTCTAATGAGAAAATAGGCTATTTAAAAATCCAGGAACTATCTTGGTTCATATTTTACTTACATGTTTTCTTACATTCTATTTAATTATTAAAATTGCTAGAATATGAAAATAAGCCAAGCCTTACAAAATATAATTACAAATTAATGATATTACCACAATTCTTTTTATTTTAAAATGAACATTTCAGCCCTGATTTACTACCTTTAAGGACAAAGCCCTCCCAAAGACTAAAGGTTTTCCCAAAAGAGAAAACTCAGTATTTAAGCAAAAATTTTTAAAAGCAATGGGAAAAATATGATTTTAAATTAGAAAAATTGTAAGATTTTTATTATTTGATCATAAATAAGAAAAATTATAAGATCGCATATACGAAACTTTGTATCACCATTGACTCATTCATTTTACTCAAAAACATTTACTGAGGGACTATAATACCAAGCACTGGGATAGGTCTGAGAAATACAAACCTGGATAAGACAGCCCTGCCCGCAGAAAGCTTACGGTTTGGTAATGAAATGATTAAAGAGTAGCGTCACAATTACAACAGAATTATTTATCAGGCACAGTGTGATAACTAATCTCTAAAGATAGCCCGAATCAATCATGCCTTCTATTATCCATGGCCTTATATAGATCTGTCCCATAATAAACCTGGGCTGGCCCTGTGTGATTCCCTTTAACCAACAGAATGTGGCAGAAGGGACACCGTCCCGTCCGCGGCCTCCCCTCGGAGGATGTCTGGCGGCTCCTGCTTCTGTATTCTCAGAAGACTGGAGCTGCTATCCAAGAAGTCGAGATCCCCGGCTGGAAAGATCAGCTGGAGAAGCCACGCGGGGAGGAGAAAGGCTCAGTCACCCCAGACTCTGCCTCACACCTCCAGGGGACTCCAGCTCCACTGCCAGAGGACTATGACTGCAGGGGGGCCCAAAGGAGACGTCACAGAACCACACAGCTGACCTCAGTCAACCTGCACAACTGTGAAAGATAATAAAACTAGACTTAAGCCGCTAAATGCTGGAGTGTTTTGCTCTACAGCAATAGATACTAAACTTGCTATGAGAGACATTAGATGAGGCAGTGCTCAATTCTGCCTTCGGGTGGGATTATGTTTTACAGAAGAGGTAAAGCCTATGTGAAGTCCATCTAAAGTGCAGTGATTGTGAAGACCTTCTAGCAGACAGACTGAGAAGTACAAAGGCCTCAGAAGGTAGGCATTAAAGGGGCGCCTGGGAGGCTCAGTCGGCTGAGTGTCCGACTCTCGATCTCGGCTCCGTCATGATCTCACGGTTCATGAGATCGAGCCCTGCGCTGAACTCCGAGAGGACAGTGTGGAGCCTGCTTGGGATTCTCTTTCTCTCTTTCTCTCCCTCTCTCTGTCTCTCTCTCCTTCCCTCCCTCCCTCTCTCTCTCTCTCTCTCCCCCTTGTACTTCCCCCTCCCACCCCAAAATAAATGAATAAACATTAAAAAAAGAAAAAAAAGAGGGGCGCCTGGGTGGCTGAGTTAGTTGGGCGTCCAACTTCGGCTTAGGTCATGATCTCACTGCTTGTGGGTTCGAGCACCGCATCGGGCTCTGTGCTGACGGCTCGGAGCCTGGAGCCTGCTTCAGATTCTGTCTCTCTCTCTCTCTCTCTCTCTCTCTCTCTCCCCTTCCCCCACTCACTCTCTCTCTGTGTGTCAAAAATAAACATAAAAAACAAACAAAAAAAAGAAGGCAGGCATTAAAATAAGAAATGAGAGGCAATTAGAGTCGGGGCACTGAGTAGTGGAAAGAGGAAAGGGAAGATACAGAGACCAAGTCACAAAGGTCTTGTGTGTCCCCTAAGGTGCTGACACTTCATCCTGCAGGCAAAAAGTCAAAGACTCAGGGGAATTACATGAGACTATATGGACATTACAGAGATAACCCTGTTAACAATGTAGAAAGTGAAGACAGCTTAGACTAAAGGCATGGTCTGGTTGAAGCAATGCAGGAAAAAAAAATTAGGAGGAGGAAGTGGAACCCTCAGGAATGGTCCAAAAGGATGAGAAACAGGTGGGGCAGACTGGAACCAAACCGCAGCTTGGAGCCAAGCCCACTGAAGTCACTTCCCAACTGACCCACAGAGTGAGAATATTCATGGGCAGGAATGTTTTTCAAGTCCCCCAACACCCTAGGGTGCGTTATAGCATTACTGTGGCAAAAGCTGACTGATAAAAGAGTGTAATAATAGGAGTGTCTGCTCTGGGAGCCTGGCTGGCTCTGTCAGCAGAGCACGTGACTCGATCTCGGGGCTGTCAGTTCGAGACCCACTTTGGGTGCAGAGATTACTTAAAAATAAAATCTAAAAAAAATAAAGAGTACCCGCTCAAAGACTGTGGGAATTTAAGTGCACACAAGGTACTCAGCAACAGTAAGTGGCACGGTAAACACTCACTAAATGTCACACTATTCTTATCATTTCCATGTTCACCTGCATGGGTACCAGACACTCATTTGTGAATGTGCGGCTGGAAGTGGGATTCTAAAACCGAGTGGAAGTCTGGCCACATAGCTGGGGGAGTATATTAACGCCAGGAGTTAACAGAAAGGACGGGGGCAGCCGAAGACAGAATCCGGTCACCACTCCGTTTCTGTTCCTTTCTGCCACACAACTCCTTGAGAGAGCTGTTGAGAGCAGCATCTCCAGTTCCTCACCTCCTATTTTCTCCCCAACCTGTTCTAATCCAGCTGCTAAAACCACTCTTGCCAGGGTTATCAACGGCCTCCATTTTGTCAAAACCAATAATCGATTCAACATCCTCATTTCCCCCACATCTCGGCAGCATTTAGCGTGGCTGAGCACCCTCTCTTTATCGAAAGGCTTTCTGCAGCCTGAGTTTCAAGATATCCCGCTCCTTGCTTTCCAGTCGAACTCCACTGGCAGCGGTCCCTTGGCCTCATTTACTCTCCCCCCTGCTACGTCTCTCTAGGTTGGAGGCTCCCGGGCTCATCTTCATTCCTGTCTTCACAACCCGCATTCCCTCCCTTCGTAACCTCATTTGGTTTCATGGTTTAAAGACCAGTCATTCACTCTTAGCTTTCAGATTTATGTTCGCCAAGAAGCTCTTCCCCAAACTCCGGGTTCGTATTTGTGGCTATACTCTTGCCCTCCTTGGACATCTTAGAAATCTTCCTGGTTCTACCTTCAAAACACAGTTGACCCTTGAGCAACATAGGAATCAGGGGCGTGGCCTCCACTCCCCATTCCCCTCCCTCCCTGTAGTCAAAAACCTCCATATAACTTTTGCCTACCCCCAAAACTTTACTAAGAGCCTGTTGACCTGAAAACTTACTGATAACATATAAACAATTAACACATACTTAGTATATGCATTATAAACTATATTCTTACAATTGAGGAAGCTAGAGAAAAGAAAATATTATCAAGGAAACCGTAAGAGAAGAGAAAATACATTCACAGTACCGTACTTTACTTGTTTAAAAAAAAGAAATCTGGGGCGCCTGGGTGGCTCAGTCTGTTAAGTGTCTGACTTCGGCTCAGGTCATGATCTCACGGTTGGTGGGTTCGAGCCCCGCATAGGGCTCTGTGCTGAACGCTTACTCAGAGCCTGAAGCCTGCTTTGGATTCTGTGTCTCCTTCTCTCTCTGCCCCTCCTCCACTTGTGCTCTGTTTCACTCTCTCAAAAATAAATAAACGTAAAAGAAAAAAAAAAAATCTGTGTACAAGTGGGCCCACGTAGTTTAAACTCCTATTGTTCAAAAGTCAATCATGTATCTGCAGCCTGACCACTTCTCCCACCTATCCCCACCACCCTGGTATAACCCTCCACCATATGTCTTGCCTGGACTACTGCAAAAGCCTCTTAGTTTAACTCTCTGCTGCCCATTTTGCTCCCTCTGCAGTCGAATCCCCGAACAACTGCCAGAATGAGTTTTTAAAAACGTAAATCAGATCACATCACTTCCTACTGAAAACTCTCCAAAGGCTTCCCTCCTAGCACATACCCACGTCCTTCCCTGGCTATACAGCCCTGCACGACCTTGTCCAGCCTATCCTCCTGACCTCATCTTCCACCACTTTCCCCCTTATTCACTCCGTTCAAACAGCACCGGTTGACCTTTGCAGTTCCCGCAACAGGAAAACTCTAGGGCCTTGAACACGCTCTGCCTTGCTTAGAATGCTCCTTCCCTCACGGCTTGATCATTTTTCCTCAGCACACTTATCAGTACTTGCCATTACATCTTTGTTTCTCCTTACTAGATTATGAAGCACTTGAGGGCAGCGGCTTTTTCTTCTTCACTGCTGCACCCAACATCTAAAACACCAACTGGTGCAGGGAGGCACACAGCATTTCTCAAATGAACAACTGAAGAACATCACTTAAAGGTCAGGCAGATCGAAACAAGTAGTTTCTTATAATGTTAACTGATTCGATTTGTAAACATAATAAAAATAGGCCAAGCTAACCTGTTGTCCCCACTCAGCAAGTACTATGGGACACCTGTTTGTCACACAATAACAAGCAAGGACGGCATCTATGTTTCACAGGTGGCCAATACCTTCCAGTCCAGGTATCATTTCACAATAGACCAAGACTGGAATCGGGGCGCCTGGGTGGCTCAGTCGGCTAAGCGTCTGACTTCAGCTCAAGTCATGATCTCACGGTTCGCGGGTTCCAGCCCCATGTTGGGCTCCCGTGCTGACAGCTCGGAGCCTGGAACCTGCTTCAGATTCTATGTCTCCCTCTCTCTCTGACCCTCCCCAGCTCATGCTCTGTCTCTCTCTCTCTCTCTCAAAAATGAATAAACATTGAAAAAAAAAAAAAAAAAAAAGAACAAGACTGGAATCTGAAGGACAAATACCATAACCACACTGAAAAGAGGAAAATTTCAAAGACTTTACAGTTAATTCACTTATTTTCTGTTGATAGGAAAGGACTGACTAACGGCTTCAGTAAAAATACGAGCTAAGCATTTTTCCCTCTACATTCTTATTTACCGATCTCTATTTTTTTAAAGGAAAAAACTCCTCGGCAATATTTTTAGAGCAGGGGCTCTCAGATTTAGCTGGTATTAGTACGTCGGAGAGTATTAAAAGGGCTCTCAAGGTCCCACCTCCAAACATTACAATATTTTAGAGAGGGAGGAAGGGATCTCGAATTTCACAAGTACTCAGAGATTATAATGAGGTAGACCAACAAATCACTCTAAGATACTTATAAACGAGCTACAACAATCCTCTCATCAGTTCAAACCAAAATCCAAAATGACCCAGATCCTAGGTTTTCAGCTAATTTTTCTCTCTCTCTTCATGACTGTAATTTAACTAAATTGCAGAAAACATGGGAAACAAAGGAAAAAAGAAGAAAAAAAAGCATTATCATTTTACCGGTCCAATACAATGGTTAGCATTTGTTATGCTTCCTTCCATCCATGTCACTAGGTATATGATTGTTCTATTACTTTTCAGTTTTATTCACCGTGCGCAGTTTTCAGGGCTATTTATTACACACGTTTCTCGTGTTCATATAACCTAGTCTTCATCAGTACCATGCTCAGTGGCATTAATTCCATCTAATGCACCCAACGTTGTTTATCTAACCATTTCCTCCAGCTGACTACTTCCATACTACTATAAATAATCCAGCTGTAAATATTTTTGTACACATTTTTCAGTACTTCAATACTTCGGAGTGGGGGAGGGAATCTGTAGTGCCAAACTGTTTTACCATCTTCGTCACAGAGGGCTTCTCCAATATATATATTTTTTAAATTTATTTTTGAGAGAGGGGGAGACTCAGAATCCGAAGCAGGTTCCAGCCTCTGAGCTCCCAGCATGGAGCCCTACGTGGGGCTCCAACTCACAAACGTGAGAACATGACCTGAGCTGAAGTCAGAGCTTAACAGATCGGGCCACCCAGGCGCCCCTAATATTATCTTTAAAATACTAGGAATTTAGTATTCGCTTCGCGTTTAATTTTCACTTCTTTAATTACTGAGGTTAAACATTCTTTGTCAATTAGTTATCTTTTTTTCCCCCAATATATGAAATTTATTGTCAAATTGGTTTCCATACAACACCCAGTGAGTTATCTTTTCTTTACCTAAGTTATCTATCCTGCCCTTTACCATTTGTTTATGGGATCTTGCTATTTCTTTTCTACTCGTTTTAACTTTGTACTCAGTTTCCTACTGATCTTCCCGGTTGAGCTGTGAGCCCTTCCTGGGCTATTTATCCGTTCACTGACCTCTTTTTTTTTTTTTTTGCCTCAGTACCACCCAAGACTCTGCTCCTTCCCGAAGAACCCACTGTGGTCAGGCAGCTAAAACCATCTCCATATAATAAAATACACATGGTCTTCCCTAGGAGTTTGCTGTTACCTCCGCCAGTCACTGGACTTTTCTGGGCCCCGGTCCCATTTGTAAAAGTGTGGAAAACAACACCTCCTTCACTGGACTTCTGCGAATAAAGGCTATTAACGTCAAACGATAACGTTATCCAATATTAACATCCAAAATTAACCAGAAGTCGATGTATTATCGACTGAAACAGGCAAAAAAAGGAAACTCTTAACACCCGCGGCTGGATTTGGTTTTTAAGCAAATGTGACGTTGTCCGCAGAAACGCCGAGCCAGGTAAAGCCACACCTACTTGTTTCGGCATTCCCTTTCCTGGGTCCCGACAACTAATACACACACAAACGAAAAAGGAGTCAGAATTTAAAACAAACCAACCAACAGGGGGAAAAAAAAAAAAGCCGTCGGTCCGCCAAGTCTTCTCACCTCTTCCCCTCTCCCCCAACAACAACAAAAAAAAACCCCTAAAACTTTGCAAACGGGCCATCAAGACAACCTGGTCCACACCCGTTCCACGCCCGTTCTCTAGTCCCGAAGGTCGGGTGACAATGCCGGACTGGAAGGGAAAAGCGCTCGCTGAGCGGACGCAGACTGAGACCGTGACCCCGACGACCGGCGGTCGGCCGTGCGGCCGGCACAGGGGGACGGGGACCCGCCGCGCGTCCCTGACCGGGGGGGAAACTGAGGCCGCGGGGGAGGCTCGCGCGCAGGGGCAGGCCGGGCGCCCGCCGCTCACCTCAGCAGCGCCAGGAAGGCGGCGGGCTCCACGTCGGGCAGCTCGATCTCGGCCGACGTGGTGGCCATGCCGCCGTTGAACATGGCGTCGAAGACGGCGCTGCCGGCCGCCAGCACGAAGCGGTGCGCGGGGATGCGCTGCGGGCCCCCGGCGGCCGCGCCGCCGCGGCCCTTGCCCAGCACGAAGCGCACATCGCTCAGCAGCTCCGAGTTGAAGAGGAAGGCGAAGCGCTCCTTCAGCGACGCCTTAGTCGCCTGCCAGTTGTACAGTGGCTCCCGCTGCAGGGGGAGCAGGGGCCCCAGAGAGGACGGCGGCGGCGGCGGCGGAGGAGGAGGCGGAGGCCCCGCGGCGCCCGGCTCCGCCTCGGCTCCAGAGACCTGCTCGCCCGCAGCGGCCGGCCCGAGAGAGGCCATCCTCCAGCGGCGCGGCTCCTCGGGCTAGGCAGAGAACTCCCGCCGCCCAGCCGCCATCGCCGAGGCCGCCCCCGGAGGCCGGCGCCGCCTCGGTGCCTTCCGGGAAAGGCGCTTCCGGCGTCCGGGCGCCTCCCCGGCCCCGCCCCCGCACTCGCCCTCGCCCCGCCCCGCCCCGCCCGCAGCGGCCCGGAGCGCGTGCCCGCCACGCGGGGATGCGGGGGCGCGCACGGCCGCCCGAGCGGGGCCGCGCGGATCCGCGTACTGCGCTGCTGGATGGTCACCCCGCTCACCCTGTGCGAGCCCCGCGCTTGCATGCCCCGCGCCTCCTCCGGCCCGCGGCCCGTCCTTCTCTCGGACCCCTCCTCACCAGCCGCGGCGCTTCCCACGTGTACTAGGGGCAGGTCCCTAGGCTGTCCCTCCTGGAGTTTCCTGCCTGCGTGGTGGGGGACGGGGGCAAGGCCCGGGACAAGGCCCAGGGAGCACGTTGGAGGGGACGACAGGATTCCCCTGGGCTCCCTTTTCCCCATCAGTGTCCTTGTCACCACTCCGGAGGGGAGCGGAGCTTTCAACCCCTTCTGTGTCCAGCAGCCCACATGCGTCCTGTCTTCTGTCTGTTTTTTCCAGTATCACTGTGGACTCATGGAATTCTTTTTGAATATGTTACAATCTGTTGCTAAAAATTAACAATATTTTAAATCTCCAGGGGTGCCTGGGTGGCTCAGTTGGTTAAACCTCTGACTCTTGGTTGGGGGTAAGGTAATAATCTCACTATTCATAGGCTCAAGCCCTAAGTAGGACTTCACGTAAGGGGGGGGCCTGCTTGGGATTCTCTCTCCCTCTGTCTGTCTCTCCGCCCCTTCCCCCCAAAATAAAGAAATAAACCTAAAAAAAATAGATCTCAAAAAAACCTCTCAAATGTATCAGAGCAAAACTAATAGAGACCACATTATCTGCTACCAAGCAATGATCATAATTTAATAGAAAATATGAGGACGCTGCATATCAAGACTTATGGAATGCAATCAAACCTGAGTTCAAGGCTAAAGTATAGCCAAAAACACTCCCTTTGCCAAACTGGAAATGATAAAATTAAATGAAGTAGGGGGCTCTGGGAAGGTGGCAGAGAAGGAAGCAGGAATCTGTCTCCCCTCCTAGACAGCAGCAGCTGGCAGGATCTGTCTGACGTGGCTATTTTGGAGCTCTGGAGCCTGTTGAAGGCCTGTAACGCCTAGGGGAAGACTTGGACAAGAAAACTTGCTGTTAATTTCCACCAATGTCAGCTCTTTGCACAGAAGGAGCTACCATCCCTCATCCTCAGCCACATGGAAGGCAGATGTACACATGTTCATGGAGCATGTGGGCACTATGGTGGGCAAAAGGAAACTGTCCTCCAAATATCTGGGCCCTAGGCGCTGATTGGTGCTAGTAACCAGTGTCCAAAGAGGCAGGTGGCATTGTTGTTGCATTTACCCCTTTGTTGCAAGCATCCCCACCCTCCAACTGAAATGACTTCCCAGGTATTTAAAGGGCCAGCACCCAATTCACCCTCCTTCATTTTTTTTTTTTTTTTTTACCTTTTCCCTTTTGCAGCCAGACATTAGAGACTAGTACAATTGAAACAAAGACAAACAAACAAACGTGTGCAATGGGGCAAATTAGAAAATGACCATCCATACCCAAGGAAAGGCTGAAAGATGACCTGGGAAGACATTAAGTTTACACCCCAGGCTGATCCTGGCACAGAGACAATAATCCTACAGCAACCAAAAAACAAAACAACAAAAAACAGCAAACGCTGGGGAAGCGGGAGCATCTGATTTCCAGAGTTATCACATTACTAGATTCAAATATCCAAGTGTTCAACAAAAAGTCACAAGGCATACAAAGAAATAGGAAAGTATGGTCCATTCAAAGGGAAAAAATAAACAGAAACTGTCCTAATGGCAGATATACTAGATGAACTTTAAAACAACTGCCTTGGGGCGCCTGGGTGGCGCAGTCGGTTAAGCGTCCGACTTCAGCCAGGTCACGATCTCGCGGTCCGTGAGTTCGAGCCCCGCGTCGGGCTCTGGGCTGATGGCTCAGAGCCTGGAGCCTGTTTCCGATTCTGTGTCTCCCTCTCTCTCTGCCCCTCCCCTGTTCATGCTCTGTCTCTCTCTGTCCCAAAAATAAACATTGAAAAAAAAAATTAAAAAAAAACAACAACTGCCTTAACGTTGTTCAGGGAACTTAAGGAAGATGTGGAAGAGACCAAGAAAACTTTGTGTGAACATAGTTGGACATGTAAATAGATAGAAACACAACGGACATGTAAATAAAGAGATAGAAAACTTAAAAAGAAAGAAAGAAACAAACAAAATTCTGGAGCTGAAAAAAGTATAACAATCAAAGTGAAACATGAACTAGAGGGATTCAAAGGCAGAATTGAGCAGACAGAAGAAAGAGTCTGCAAACTTGAAGATCAGACCATAGAAATTATGGAGGCAGAGAACAGAAAGAAGAAACTTAGAGGAAAAACAAACAGAGCCTAAGGGAGCTACTGGACATCATAAAATAGATCAACCTACACATCATGGGGGGCCTGGAAGACAGGAGGCCAGGGGGGAGAGAGAAAGGGCCAGAGAGAATATTTGAAGAAATAATAGTTGAAAACTTAACAAAGCAAAAACTAATAGGATTGAAGGGAGAAACAGATCTACAAATAACAGTTGAAGATTTATTGAAGATCCCACTCACAATAATGGATAGAACAACCAGACAGAAGATAAATAAGGAACTAGAGGGCTTCATACAACAAACCGTCACATTCTTGGCACACATTCTTGCCAAGGGCACATGGGACATTTTCCAGGATAGACCACAGATTAAGTGCCAGTAGATTTAAATAGATGGCATACAAAAGATCTTCATGGGCCACAAAGGGATGAAATTAGGAATCATTAACAAAAGGAGAACTGAAGGGGTGCCTGGGTGGCTCAGTTGGTTAAGCATCTGACTGTTGATCTCAGCTCAGGTCTCCATCTCAGGGTCATGAGTTCAAGGCCCACATTGGGCTTCACGCTGGGTATGGAGCCTACAAAAAAAAAAAAAAAAAAAAAAGGAGGGGCACCTGGGTGGCTCAGTCAGTTGAGTGACTGACTTCGGCTCAGGTCATGATCTCGTGGTTTGTGAGTTGGAACCCCGCGTCGGGCTCTGTGCTGACAGCTCAGAGCCTGGAGCCTGGTTCTGATTCTGTGTCTGCCTCGCTCTCTGCCCCTCCCCCACTCATGTTCTGTCTCTCTCTGTCTCAGAAATAAACATTAAAAAAAAAAAGGAAAACTGGAAAATTCACAAAACTGTGGAAATTAAACAACACCCTTTGAAACAACCAATGGGTCAAAGAAGAAATCACCAGGGAAATTAGAAAATACTCACAGACAAATGAAAATGGAAACACAACACCAAAACTTATGGGACCCAGTAAAAACAGTGCTAAGGGGAAAATTTAAATGTTTACATTAAAAAAAATGACAGATCCCAAATCAACAACCTAACTTTACAACTTAAGGAACTAGAAGAGGAAGAACAAACCCTAAAGCTAGCAGAAGGAAGGAAGTACTAAATGTTAGAGCACTGATAAATGAAATAGAGAACAAGAAAACAGTACAGAAAACCAGTAAAACCAAAGGTTGGCTCTTTGAAAGATCAACAAAATTGATAAACCTTTAGCTAGATGGACTGGAGACAGAGAGAGAGAGAGAGAGAGAGAGAGAGAGAGAGAGAGAGAGAGAAGACTCAAATTACTAAAATCAGAAAGGAAAGAATGTTACTACATATGTTACAGAAATAAAAAAGGGTTATAAGAGAGAACTATGAGCAATTGTGTGCCCCCGAAATTGGATTACCTAGAGGAAATGTTCCTAGAAATAGAGAACAAAAACCTTTTTTCAGTACTTGCTAAAGTGGTCAGGAAGACTTTATTCAAGACTGTTGCAGTAGGGGAGAATAATCAGGCTCCACTCTGAGGGTGGCAATAATATCTGGGGATTTGCAGCCAACCAGCAAAGTTGGGGACGGGGGTGTGGGTTTCAGTGGATGGAAAATTACCAAGAGGAGGCATCAGGGGTAGGGGCATTCTTGCTAAACGAATTCAGAATTCTTGCTGAAGGCAAGTCAAGATGATCAGATATCAAGGGTGGGGAATAAGGAACCTGATATAGAACCTGATATAAAGAATAACCAGATAAAGGGTGAGGGTATTCTCACTAAACTAACTTAGTGGGATTCTTGCTAAGACTGAGTTAGGCAGACCAAAGATAGGCCTGGGGCCAAGGTTGAGGTCCACTTAGGAAAAAGACCCAGCAGAAAGCTCTGGCTAAAGTTTGGTCAGATGCAGTCTCTGTCAGTGTCAAAGAATAAATAATATAGACAAGACGTGAGGGACTGGGGTCCTTAAGGGAAGAACTGACCTTTACTTCTGCTTTTTCCCTGAGGACATTTTCTGATCCCTCGCTAGTTTCTCAATCAGTAACAACTCAGTTGACAGAGTATGAAACTGCCGAAGGAGTTGGGGCAAAGTCCTGGAAAGAAGGGAACTACCGAGAAGTGAAACCCCCAAATCTTCTTACAAGTTCACTTCATGCTCTTGGATAGCTGCTTCTTCTTCTTCTTTTTTTAATGTTTATTTATTTTTGTGAGAGAGGGAAAGAGAGATGGATAGAGGGTCTGAAGCAGGGCTCTGCACTGACAGCAGAGAGCCTGATGCGGGGCTGGGACTCACAAACCATGAGATCATGATCTGAGCCCAAGTCAGAGGCTTAACCGACTGAGCCGCCCAGGTGTCCCACCTTGAATAGCTTCTAAGTGGCACATGTACAAAGAGAAACAATAGCAGTGGGAGGCTAAGAGCTAACTAGAGACGTCACCCCAGCTGCACAATGCCGGGGAGACCAAGCTTGTAGTTCACGCCCACCAAGGTGGAGGAGCCCTCGTACAGTAAACACGAGGGACTTTTGGTTGAGATCCCAAAGGCATGTGCCCTAGAAGCAAGGGTTACAAACCAGTAGTAAGAGAAAAATTAATTGGCTAAAACCAATCTTTGAGAGATTTAAGGTGCTCTCTATAAGCCACCACAGGGAGACTAAATAATATTAATCAAGATATACCATCCAGAGACTCAACATTTTTTTCTTCTACAATGTTGTCAGGAAAACTTAAAATCATGAGGCATGCTAAAAAGGAGAGAGAGACCGAGAAGGACAGAGAATAGACAACAGAACAGATCTATGGATGATTCTGTTACTGGATTTATCAGACAAGGACTTTAAAATAGCTACGATTCATATGATGAGGAAAATAAAAGAAAGATGGAGAATTTCACCGGAGAATTAGAATCCATGAAAAGGGGTCAAATGGAGGCTCTCGATCTGGAAAAATGCTATGACAAATGAATACCTAAATAATATGTGTTTAATAGCAAATTAGACGGAGGAGAGTAGATGATTAGGACAACTAGGACACAAGTCAGTAGGCATCCAAACTGTAACACAGTTAGGAAAAAGGACAGAAAATATGGAAAAGAATAGATGTCTGTTAATCACACAAGAAAGGACTAACAGATGTATAAGGTAGTACTAAAAGGGGAACAGAGAATGAGGTGGAACAGTATTTGAGTAAACCCCAGCTGGATATTTCCCAGAGCAAGTGTCTTGAGAAAACCGGGTAAAGCTGCATAACTTTTTGAGGCATCGCCTAGACGTCATGCAAGGTCATATCCACTGCGTTTCATTAGTTATAAATAAGTCACTAAGGCCTGTCTGGATTTGAGGGGAGGACGATACCCTACCTCTTAATAGAGGAGTATCAAAGAATTGGTAGACATGTTTTAAAACCTCACACTACTAAAGCTCCAGCCATTAAACTCCTGGGTTATATATCCAACAAAACCCGAGGCTTATGCCCACCAAAAGAAAGTATGTGAATGTGCATAGCAGCTTTACTCATGATAAATGGCCAAATGGGGGCACCTGGGTGGCTCGGTCGCTTAAACATCAGACTCTTGATTTTGGCTCAGGTCATGGTTATGAGCTGGAGCCCTGACAGTGCAGAGCCTGCATGGGATTCTCTCTCTCTGCCCCTCCCCTGCCTGTGCTTTTCTCTCTCTCTCTCTCTCAAAATAAGTAAACAAAAAACTTTAAAAATATACAGTATATATAAAATAATAAAAAAATAAATGGCCAAATGATTACCAATAGTAGAAGGGATAAATGGTGGTATATTCGTATAATGGATAAAAAAGAATAAACCCCACTCCTGAAACAACCTGAATTAATTTCATAAACCTATTGAGCTAAAGAAGCTCAATACATAAAACAAAAACACATCACATTTCCATTTATATGAAGCTTCACAATAGGCAAAAGTTGTATGTGTTGCTGGAGGTCAAAGGAGCAATTACCTTTTGCTGGTTGGGGTGGTTGACTGGAAGGGTGCCTGAGGGAAACTTCTGGGCTAACAGAAATTTTCTTTATCTAGAGGTGGTGATAGTTACATGGGTGTTGCTCATGGATAGTTACACAGTAATATACAGTGTAAGAAACCAGCCCCAAACCCAGTGGCTTGAACAATTACTTGTTTTTCTCATGAATCTGGAATGTGGGCAGGACTTGGCAGGAAATGGTCGTGTCTGCTCCTCCCAGAATCACCTGGGGTGGCTTGACTAGGGCTAGAGGATCTCTTTCCAAGAAGGCTCACTCACGTGGCTGGCAAGTTGATGCTGGCTGTTAGCTGGGAGCTCGTTGGACTTGAGGGCCCAGAACCTTGTTTTCTTTCCATGTGAGCCTCTCCATGTGATTGGGCTTCCTCACAGCATGGTGGCTCCAAGCGCACATGGTGGCCTGAGAGAGAGAGAGAGAGAGGGAGAGAGAGAAAATCGCAAGCAGACTCCGTGCTGTCAGCACAGAACCCAACGTGGGGCTCGATCTAACTGTGAGACCATGACCTGAGCTGAAATCAAGTCAGATGCTTCATTGACTAAGCCACCAAGGAGCTCCTGTTGCCATCTATTTTTAATCTTGTTTCCTCCACTACCCATATACTTCTAGGGATGCGTCCCAGAGGATCCAATTTCTATTGTAACAGCCCCATGTTGCGTATAGAGATTACTTAAGAATAAAATCTTAAAAAAGAAAAAGAGTCCTGCCCTGTACTCTTGTGTCGTGATGCTGGGTAGGTTGGCACAATAGGGCAGGGGGAGTATTCCTGGAAGCTATTTCTACAGTGGGCATCGAGCAAAATTGACTGGTAACTATATGAGGAAATCCTTCTAAACCTAACTGAATGTATCCCTGACTCAGCTTCTCCTTAATGCCACAGGCCACTCCAGTGCCCCCCAGTGACATGAGGGGATTGTGATGCAAGATTCATCAGGAACAGCAGTCTTAACCAATTGTGATTGCAATACCTTATTCTCCAAATTTTACAAAAATATAACACTGTGTGAATAGCTTGCTAGAGCTCCTCCCAGGATCTTGGAGGAGGTTTGTGCTATGGAAGGGGTCCTGAAGCTCAAGCTTCATTAGTTTCAGGATTAAATCTGCCTCTGCATAGACTTGATGTGACCTTTAACTGAATTAACATATGGAAAGCATTTGGAACAGCCTGACAAGGAAGTAAGTGCTCACTATATATTATCTATTGCATACTACTGATATAGAAATAAACAGATAAATACAGAAGGCTCCAGAAGTAGGCTCCAGGCTCTGAGCTGTCAGCATAAGTGGACACTTAGCCAACTGAGCTACCCAGGCGCCCCTAAAGCATAATATTCCTAAAAGTAAAAAGACGTGGGGCACCTGGGTGGCTCAGTCGGTTGAGCGTCCTACTTCAGCTCAGGTCATGATCTCGCAGTTTGTGGGTTCAGACCCTGCATCTGGTTCTCTGCTGTCAGCATGGAGCCCGCTTCAGAGCCTCTGTCCCCCCTCTCTGTGCCTCTCCCCCACTATCTCTCTCAAAAATAAATAAAGCATTTTTTTAAGTTAAAAAAACCTAAAAAGACAAAGTAGGAAGAATGTATAATTTATGATTTTATGAAAAGGGAAGTATCCTTTACATATAAAGAGCCCTTACGGATCAAGAAGACAAATAACCACCCATCTCCTTTTTTTTTTTTTTAATTTTTTTTTAACTTTTTATTTATTTTTGAGACAGAGACAGAGCATGAACGGGGGAGGGGCAGAGAGAGAGGGAGACACAGAATCGGAAGCAGGCTCCAGGCTCTGAGCCATCAGCCCAGAGCCCGACGCGGGGCTCGAACTCACGGACCGTGAGATCGTGACCTGAGCTGAAGTCGGACGCTTAACCGACTGAGCCACCCAGGCGCCCCAACCCATCTCCTTTTTTAACGGACAAAGGACATGAACAGGGAATGCATAGAAATAGAATCTTTCTTTTCTTTCTTTCTTTTTTTTTTTTTTGAAGTACAGCCTTTCTAAAGAATAATTTAGAAATGAGTTTCCACAGTTTAAAATCTATGTGTCTTTTGTGCCAGCAATTCTACCTATGGTAATGTATCCGGAGGAAATAAGAGCTGGATGCAAAATTAAAAAACAACAACAACAAGGATATCAAAACATTATACTTTTTAAAAATGAAAGCAACCTAGACAGATGATTGGCTAGGCAAATTATTGAACAATCAACCATTTAATGGGGGCAATAAATGACTCTTGAAGAGTGTTTACTGATATGAGAAGATGTTCTTGACCCATTATGCTGAGTGGAAAAACAGGAGCAAGGCCTGGAGCATCCCTTTTTGTGCTATGGGATCACGGGACACCATCTTGTTTAAATGCCTATATTATATACATAAAAGACCATAAGTTTATAACCACTGCTATAAATGCAGTATATCACAGTGTGATGAGATTCTGAGTGATTTCTCCTTTTTTTTTTTTTTTTTTGACAGTAAGGAAGGTTTTTTGTTTTGTTTTGTTTTAATTTTTTTTTCAACGTTTTTTTTATTTATTTTTGGGACAGAGAGAGACAGAGCATGAACGGGGGAGGGGCAGAGAGAGAGGGAGACACAGAATTGGAAACAGGCTCCAGGCTCCGAGCCATCAGCCCAGAGCCTGATGCGGGGCTCGAACTCACGGACCGTGAGATCGTGACCTGGCTGAAGTCAGACGCTTAACCGACTGCGCCACCCAGGCTCCCCTGTTTTTTTTTTTTTTAAGTAAAAATATTGTGAGATTTGACTGCATATGATTTTTTAGTTAACTAACCGGTAAGCTATCGCAAGGACAGTAGCATGCCCACGGCCATAAGATACAATTTCTTTCTTTGACCTTCTCTCAACTGTTAGGTATCGCTTCTCATTTGACTAAGTGCAACTTAATTCAGTTCAACATGCACTGCATGCCCCAGGTGCAAGGCACTAGACCTGAGGTTACACGGATGACTAGAACATATTACTTGCCCCAAAGACTCTAATAATTTAGTGGGAGGGGGAACCCCACTGGGACCTGCTCAACTGGAAATAAAACTTCTTTTTTGGATTAAAAAAAAAAAAAAGGCAGCAGCAAAGGCAATTTGCCATGCTCCAGACTAAATTCAGCTTCTTGCTTATGGAGCTCTTTTTCCTTTGCTTGTCACTGTTTTCTGGAATTCAGCCTAGCAAAGTAATATATGTCACCATGTGTGCTGGTCTATAATTAGAACAAATGCGAGGACTTATGAGAAGAAGACCTATTGGCAAAAAGCGTTTAGTAAAGCTCTAGAAAGGCAGGCAAGGGAAAGAAGGAGGAAGAGATCTATTTTGGAAGTTAATTGAATGCCAAAGGAAGAGAAGACATTTAAAAAATATAAAAGGCAATTATATGTCCTTAGGATTTTTATATTCCAGGAGAGCATGAAAATGTAGCTGCTATTGGATTACCCTCTGATGAGCATTGTAGGTATAAATAGAAGCTAAGGTCAAGAGGCTAAAGGCAGAAAAAGACTCACGTGTCCAGCAGGGCCTGATAAGCATGTGAAATAATACCCTCAGCTCATAAGGCTGCACCTGTGCCCGTGACCTGGGCTTGAGCTCCAGGGAAGGAGGGGAGGGTAAAAATCAGAAGGACCCAAGGTTGCCCTTCTTATAAATCTTTTTATTTTGTTTTAGAGAGAGTGTGTGTGAGCAGGGGAGGGGCAGGGAGGGAGAGAAAGAGAGAGAGAGAGAGAGAGAGAGAGAGAGAGAATCCCAAGCAGGCTCCCCACCCAACATGGACCCCGACGTGGGGTTCAGTCTCACAACTGTGAGATCATGACCAGAGCCAAAATCAAGAATCGAAGACTTCACCGACTGAGCCACAGGCGCCCCAGCCCGTCTCATAAATGTTAAACCAGTCCCAGCCGTCACCAAACCTCACTGTAGCACGAACACACAGTGGAGAATCAGTTCTAAGACGACAGTAATCTTCTCCCCACGCTTTACCTTTTTCTAGTCGAGCATCAACACGTGTCAGAAACGTGTGGTTGGCCTGAGCCCCAAACACCTACCCGAGGCTGCCCTCCCTTTTCAGGATCCATGGTTCCTGAGGGGACTCGGCTTCCCCAAGAAGACTTTCCTGGCGTGCCCCCAGGAATGAAGAGGCAGACAGGCAGAGGGTCACCCCTAGGCGGGAGCTGCTGGCTTCTCTACCACCTTTCACACCCTGGCCCCTCACCACGTTGACCTCCCCCCTCCCAGGTTTCCCACGTCCCGTTTCCCCCCACGGACAGAACAGGGACGTTCAGCTTTCGTCCTTCCCCACTGTCCTGTCAGCTTTCGTGGATTGACTGTCTCTTCTGGACATCTGACCCCCATCCCTACATGCCCAGCCTTTCTTCAAGAAGAGGAGAGACAGGAGTCTGGTCTCCGAGTCTTTCTTCTGGATTTCAACGAGAATTGAACGACTACTACACATTTTTAGTCTGGGACCCACCTGGGAGAGAGGAGACTTGTCTACCCATCCCCGACAGGTGCCTGGCACCAAGGTACTGGACTCATGGGTGAGAACAGGAGGGAGTGCCTGTCCTTTACCTTTTGGATCTATCCTACCTCGTAGGTCCCCTCAGGCAGTAACACTCCTTTGATCCAGCTTCCTGGGTGATGACCAGGGAAAAGTGAGGTTGTAACTTCAAAGGGCCTTGGTTTCTTAACTCAGACACGGGTCATATTGGCCGGACCCAAGACACATGGCCCATCTTTATTGTTTCCCCACCCTTTTTCTTATGAACCCCAGACCCTACGAAACTCTCGTGGACTCCCTGAATTCTTCATCTTATGTCAAAACTTCACTTCCTTCGTCTGACCCCGTTGGAGCATGCCATTATCCTGGGCCAGTAGAACAGAACCTAATGTTAGGTTTTTAATTGACTCATGTGCAGGGGCTTGCTAAATAAAGAGGAGTGCACAGGGAAAGCTAGATCTGTTAATCAAGTAGAAATCAAAGTCCAGGCACTCTGAGGACTCTTTGTTTAGATGCTGCCACAATAGTTCTAAGGATGACTTCAAATATCTATTATGAACTAAATTTGTATAACTTTTTTTTTTTTTAAACACTGGCCTATTGTTCTTAGATACGTGTCGTCTTTTACCTCTTTTACACAGGTGGACCTCACAGGACACAAAATACTTTCCAGATCTAAATGTGAAAGGCCCCCTCCCAAAAAATCTGAGAGCAAAAAAAAAAACATACAAGAGCATACTGGAACAGACAAAAATGTCACGAAAAGGAAATAAAAAGCATTTCACCTGCCAAAGAAAAATTAGTAAATTGGATTATATTAAAATTAAGAACTTCTGGGGGCGCCTGGGTGGGTTAGTCGGTTGAGCGTCCGACTTCGGCTCAGGTCATGATCTCACGGTCCGTGAGTTCGAGCCCCGCGTCGGGCTCTGTGCTCACTGCTCAGAGCCTGGAGCCTGCTTCCGATTCTGTGTCTCCCTCTCTCTCTGCCCCTCCCCCGTTCATGCTCTGTCTCTCTCTGTCTCAAAAATAAATAAACGTTAAAAAAAATTAAAAAAAAAATTAAGAACTTCTGGGGGACGCCTAGGTGGCTCAATCGGTTAAGTGTCCGACTTCGGCTCAGGTCATGATCTCGCAGTCAGTGGGTTCGAGCCCCACGTCGGGCTCTGCACTGACAGCTTGGAGCCTGAAGCCTGCTTTGGATTCTGTGTGTCTCTCTCTCTGCCCCTCCCCCGCTCATGCTCTGTCTCTCTCTGTCTCAGAAATAAATAAACATTAAAAAAAAATCTAAAAAAATAAACATGAAAAAATAAAGAAAATGAAATTAAGAACCTCTGTTTATCAAAAGATGCCAAGAAAGAGAATGAAAAGGGGAGCCAAGGTTTAGGAAAAGATATTTGCAGTACGTACATCTGACAAAGGACTAGCATCCTAAGCGTGTACGTGGATAAGAGAAAGGAAGCCAACTGCATAGAAAGTGGGCAAGAGGTTTGAATGGGTACTTCACTGATGAGGTTATGTAAAAGGTCAAAAACACACGAAAAGCTTTTCCACATCACCATGATCACGGAAATGTAAACTAAAACTACAGTAAGATACCACGACACCAGGACCACAATGGCTACCAATTAAGTGACTGATGACAAGTGTTGACAATCAGAATGCTCCTACTGTCCTGATGGGAATTGCAATCAGTTTGGATTTTTTAAATGTTTATTTATTTTTGAGAGAGAGAGAGAGAGAGAGAGAGAGAGAGAGAGAGACAAAGTGAGAGCGGAGGAGGGGCAGAGAGAGAGGGAGACACAGAATCCGAAGCAGGCTCCAGGCTCTGAGCGGTCCGCACAGAGCCCGACGCGGGGCTCGAACTCACAAGCCACGAGATCATGTCTTGAGCCATAGTCCGACACTCAACTGACTGAGTCAGCCAGGCACCCCTAGATGCAACCATTTAGGGAAACAATCTGGCATTATTTCCCAAAGATGAAAAGACCTATAATCTATGACCTAGACATTCGACTCCTAGGGATAACCCCGACAGAAATATGTACACACACGTTCACTAAAAGCCATGCCCGAGAATTTTCACAGGAGCGTTTTGTAGTAAATAAAAATATAGGCTATGCAAGTGTTCCTCGTCAGTAGAACAGAGATATAAATCGTGGCACGTTCACACGATGAAAATCTACGCCAAATGAATCAATACATGTAATGGTATGGATGAATTGCACAAACATAACACTGAGTAAAAGGAGCCAGACCCCAAAGAGAATGTGATGTATAATCCTACATATGTAAAGAGCAGAACCAAAAAAAAAAAAAAAAATCTTTGGTGTGAGAAGCCAAGTGATGGAAATGGCATGAGGTGGGCTTCTGGTGCTGTTGGCGTTCCATTTCCAGACCTGGGAGTTACTAAAGGGGTGTAGACTCACTTTTGAAAATTCACTGAACGGTATACCCTTAAGATTTGTGCAGGTTTCAGTGAAGACTAGACCTCAGCAGAGTTTTCCAAAACACGTTAGAGATTTTTTCTCCAAATTCTTGTATTTCTTTGGGATTTCTTTAGTCAAGAAGTTTTCCTTAGGCTCTTGCTTTTACTGTCATTTTCCTTAGATTGGTTTTTGCTTGCCTGAGTACTGGTGACAATGCTCTGAACTCAATAAATGGTTGTGTTTTATTTCCCTCTTACATAACGTTCCCTTGTAGCTTTCTCTTTCTCACACGGGAGGCTTATCTTCCCAGAGCAGGGAAGGGTGAATGTTTGGCCTCTTTATCAAGGTGAATGATTTAAAATTAGGGTGGCTGGGGCACCTGGGGGACTCAGTCGTTTGAGCATCCGACTTCAGCTCAGTTCATGATCTCAAGGTTCGTGGGTTCGAGCCCCGCGTCTGGCTCTGTGCTGACAGCTCGGAGCCTGGAGCCTGCTTCAGATTCTGTGCCTCCCTCTCTCTCTGTCCCTCCCTTGCCTGAGCTCTCTCTCTCTCTCAACAATAAACATTAAAAAAAAAAAAAAAAGAAAATTAGGGTGGCTAGGGAGATGTATAGTTTCCTCCTGAATTTCTTTTAGTTCCCAGGAATGCAGGGTCAAGAGCCAGCAGCCCCGCCATGGATCTACTGGGTGGCGGAAAGGTGACCCCACCACCTGGACCTCCTGGTTAGGGGCCAGATGGACAATGTGGTAGCGATTCAGTGGAGCCCATAGGTCAGTAAAAGCCAAGGTGAGGTGGGGCCAGCTGGACATCAATGCCCAGGCTCCAACCAAGAAACAACAGAACTGAACTACGGGTTACAGTGACCTCAGGGGTCAGCTGTGGACACCGGAAGCCAGGGCCCAGGCCAGCTGCCCGGCAGTGGTCACCAGCCCACACATACCGAAGGGCCGGCACGAGGCAGCAACAGCTCGAGGTCAGATGTGGCCCCTTCCCTGCACCCAAATGCTACGGTAGAGATAAGCTGCAGAGGGGAGTGGCCGAGTCATTTTGTCTCTGAGGCGGCCTGATGGAGACAGATCGGTCACATTCCCGGCTTGGACTAATTGTACTGGAACAGACTGGAATGTATTTGTTTCCACATCACCTGACCAGTGGGACCTGGTAGGACCAGATCACTTAAAAATAAATAGAGGAGCTATATTTCTTCAGCACTTGTGACAGTAACGTCACTAAATTTGCAGCTTTCTCTTTCTCTTTTAGTTTTCTTTGATTTTTCTTCTCAAAGTGTTAAACCTTCATGGCTGCTGAAAATAGCTCGTGTTCGGAATTTTTCTAGGTATTTGAATAGAAGGTGGGAAGAAATCTCCTGGCATGGCAACTCCCCCACAATCATCCTTTTATTGATTAGTAAAGCGATTTAATAGTTTCTCTCACTTTTCCAAGTGACTCGTGATCCGACCCTCTATGTAACCCTCCCAAATAATAAGCTCCTGCCAGGTTTTGAGCTAAGAGATGATCGGCAGTCCTCGCCATCAAGTTTAAGTGCAGAAGATGTGCAAACAGCAGACACTGTTCCACGGTCACCTTTCCAGGCACCCACGTGGGCTCGTTTCCAGTTTTGGCGTCTTGGCATTTACACAGGCAGGCATCGTTCAAAGCCCTGGGCTCCTGGACCGTAGGACACGATGACAGTAGTCTTTGAGAGTGTCCTTGTTTTGTAGGATGTCACGATATACATCCGCTGCCCCAGACCTGGAATCAGCCATTTCTCTAAGGAACCTCAGTTCCCTTTACTGAGAAATATATTTAGAAACCAGAATCTGGCCTCAAAGGAAACAGCTCACTTCTTCAGGGCTGGTTGCTATTTCTAGTTCCCTTCCGTGGACAGAGATGAGAGAAAGAACACCAGGAGAGGAACAGATCTTGGAAGGTAAAGGAAAAACTAATTTTTTCTGTTAGTTTTCCCTTATCAATCATTGAGTATTTTTTATTATACTGAGAAAGACATCTAGGTACTTTCATTTGTAGTTTTTTTCCCCCTTTGAATTCATTTGCTTGGGATAATTTATTTCTGTAGGTTTATTAGGACAAAGGGCAGGAGTTCTCAGGTGCCTTAATCATCTCTTCAGAGGCTAGTCCTCTTTGCAGGACCAGCTGCACGATTTGTGGCCCCTGTAAGATGAAAATTCAGGCCCTGGTCCAAAAAGCAGGAAAGAAGGACCATGAAGGTACTCAACTTGAAAACTTTAAAAAAATTTTTCCGCCGTCTCTGCCTCTTATCCCCCCTCCACTTGTGCTGGTGGTGTTTTATTTGCTATTTGATGTCAGGTTCCCCTAGGCACAGGGATACTGGCAGGCTGAGTGCCCACCGGGCTGTCCCCTGGCACCACATGAGGACCATGCCAGCTGCTGACTTCCTCCCTCCAGCCAGCCACCTGAATGATGCCAGGGATGTTCGCCTCCTGTAGACCTGCTGCCCCAGCCACGGGGATGGGCACCCGAGGGCTCTGCAATCTTCGTGCCAGGACTTGGCAGGTGTCTAGATCTGGGGATGGGTGAGGGATTCACCCTGTGAATTGTCCGCTGGACTCCTGGGTCAGCTTCTGCCAGGCCTTCCCCTGAGTGCCCACGGGGTGTATGTGCCCGACTGGGATCCTTCCCGTGCTAAGCCAAGGCCCCCACCAGGGACGAAGGGGACAGTGGTTTCCGGGCAGGAGCAGGGAGGGGAGGCCATGTGAGGCCCAGGGCACCAGGGGATGAGGAACAGGTGACTTGAGTTGGTCCCAGGGAGACAGGGAGGCAGCAGAAGCGGGGACAGTTCATGGGACAGTGCTCTGAGCCTCGGTGCGTGCCCCATTGTCCCATGGAACTTCATCTACAGAACACCAATTCAAAGATAAAATTCTTTGGGACTGAAAGACGGCAACTGCGGAGCATACGACCCCAAACTCAGGGCTCTTGCAAGCACACGGTCCCGTGTGATTGCACTGGTCCTGCGCCCATGAAGTTGTCCCTTCCTACACAGTAAACAGCAGCAGGTTTTAAAATATGATCAGGGCCCCTGGGGTTCTTGGACACCCTTCCAGGGGTTCTGTGAGATCACAACTATTGTCATGGTAACACAAAGACATAACACCTTCACACTCATTGTCTCAGGAGCGCATGTTGAGGTTCTCCTAAAGCTGCCTGACAGTGGGGTATATTTTAACAGGTTGAATGGAGAAGAAAGAATCCAGATGTCCTTCATGAAGCCAGTCATTCAAGAGGTTTTTAAAAACGTAAAGCAATACTAACTCTTTTCACTAATCTCTGCAGTGGAAAATACAGTTATTTTTTCATAAAAAGTATTTTGCTCTTATTTGGAGATTTGACATATTTATTTCTAGGTGTTTGTTTTTGTTGTTATTTTAAAACGAATGACCAAAGACATTTTACATTTCCCTGTTTTGATTCCTAACACAACAAAATGGGTAGATATTACCCACTTAAACAAAAGCCCGTGCACATCCTTAGAACTTTTTTTAAAAGGTTTATTTATTTCTTTTGAGTGAGACAGGAAGCATACACAAGTGGAGCAGGGGCAGAAAGAGAGGGAGAGAGAGAATCCCAAGCAGGCTCCACACGGCCAGCACAGAGCCCAAAGCAGGGCTTAAACCCACGAACCATGAGATCATGGCCTGAGACAAAACCACAAGTTGGATGCTTAACCGATTGAGCCACCCAGGCGCTCCTTATCCTTGGTACTTTTTAAGGTGAATACATTTCAAACATTGAGGTTAAATTCACATCGCATAAAATTAACCATTCTAAAACGCGTAATTTGGGGGCGCCTGGCTGGCTCCGTTGGCGAAGCACGCAACTCTTAATCTCAGGGTCTTGAGGTCAAGCGCCATGTTGGGCACGGAGCCTGGTTAAAAAGCAAAGCAATGAGGGGCGCCTGGGTGGCGCAGTCGGTTGAGCGTCCGACTTCAGCCGGGTCACGATCTCGCGGTCCGTGAGTTCGAGCCCCGCGTCGGGCTCTGGGCCGATGGCTCGGAGCCTGGAGCCTGCTTCCGATTCTGTGTCTCCCTCTCTCTCTGCCCCTCCCCCGCTCATGCTCTGTCTCTCTCTGCCCCCAAAATAAATAAACGTTGAAAAAAAAAAAAAGAAAAGCAATGAAGTGCACAATCCTGTGGCGTTTAGCACAATCACTGTGTTGTGTGACGACCTCTCTCTGTAGTTTCGACATTTTCATCACCGCAAATGGAAACTCCACCCCCACTAAGCAGTCACTCCCCATTCCTCCCTCCCCTGAGCCCCAGTGAACCCACCGTCGTCCTTCTGTCTCCATGGATCTGCCTATGTTGGATGTTCCGTCAAGGGAATCACCTAACCTGTGACTCTTCCCTCACTGAGCCCAATGTTTTTGAGGTTCATCCACACGGTAG
Source organism: Prionailurus bengalensis (assembly GCF_016509475.1). NCBI lineage: Eukaryota > Metazoa > Chordata > Mammalia > Carnivora > Felidae > Prionailurus > Prionailurus bengalensis. Next base: position 4,111,156 of record NC_057355.1, on the reverse strand, counting down.
CATGTATCACTATTTCATTTCTGTGTATATTCCATTGTAGGGTACGCCATACTGGTTTACCCATTTATCAGACCATGGATATTTGGGCTGTTCCCACCCGTTAGCTACTGTGAATAGTGCTGCCGTGAACATTCGTGTACAAGCGTTTGTGAGGAAATGTGCTTTCGGTTCTTTGGAGTATGATACCTAGAAGTGAATCATTGGATCATACGATAATTCTACATTACATTTCTTGAGGAACCGACAAACTGTTTTCCAGAGCAGCTGCCTCACCTTACATTCCCACCAGTGACGTAGGAGGGTCCAATTTCTCCATATCCTCCACACTTGTTTTTTTCCTTTAAAAAAAAAAAATTTTTTTTTTTATTGTAGCCATCCTAGTGGGTGTGAAGTGGCAGCTCACTTGTGGTTTTGATTTGCATTTCCCTAATGATTAGTGATGAGCATCGTTTCATGCGCTTACTGGCCATTTGTACACCTTCTTTGCAGAAAGGTCTGTTCAAATCCTTCGCTCATTTTTAAATTGGGTTGCCTTGTTTTGTTGTAGAATTGGATTGTCTTTTGTAGGGTTGTGACAGTTTTCTAGATTTTAGATATTAAACCTTTATCAGATATACGATTTACAAATATTTTCTCCAATCTTGTAGGTTGTCTTCTTACTTTCTTGGTAGTGTTTTTTGATGCACAAAAGTTTTTCATTTTGACTAAGTCCATTTGTTTGGTTTTTCCTTTGTCACTTGTGTTTTTGGTGCCATTTCCGTATCATGCCAAATCCAAACTTATGAAGATCTACCCCTATGTTTTCTTCTAAGAGTTTCGTGGTTTTAGCTTTCACATTTAGGTCTATGATCCACTTGGAGTGACTTTTTTGTTGTTGATGATGCTTATTTATTTTTGAGAGAGAGACATAGCACAAGTGGGGGAGACACAGGGAGAGAAGGAGATACAGAATCCGAAGCAGGCTCCAGCTTCTAGCTGTCAGCACAGAGCCCAATGTGGGGCTTGAACCCATAAGCCTTGAGATCATGACCTGAGCCGAAGTCAGACGCTTAACTGACTGAGCCCACCCAGGTGCCCCAGAGTTACTTTTTGTACATTGTATGAAGCGGAGGTCTAACTTCATTCTTTTGCATGTGGATATCCAGTTGTCCCAGCATCCTTTATTAAAGAAACAATTCTTTTCTCCATTGACTGGTCTTGGCACTTTTGTTGAAAATCAATTGACCAAAGATTTTTGAACTTATTTCTGGCCTCTCAATACTATTCCAGTGGTCTAGTCTATATACCTGTGCTTATCCCAGTACCATAGTGCCTTGGTTCCTGTAGCTTTGTAGTAAGCTTTGAAATTGGGAAATGTGAGTCCTCCAGCTTCGTTTTTCCTTTTCAATTATTTTGGCTATTCAGGGCCCCTTGTAATTCCTTATCAATTTTACCATCACCTTGTCAATTGCTGCAAAAAAAGATCATTGTAATTTTCTTAGAGACTTCATCGAATCTGTGGATTATTGCCATCTTAACAGTATTAAGTCTTGAAATCCATGAACACAGAATATCTTGCCATGTATATAGGTCTTTATTTTCTTTCAGCAATGTTTTGTGGTTTTCAGTGCACAAGTCATATACCAACAGAGCTAAATTTATTCCTAAGTATTTTATTCTTTCTGATGCTATTATAACTGGAATTTTTTTTAATTTTATTTTCTTAATGTTCATCACTAGTATATAGAAATACAACTGATTTCTGAGTCTTGATCTTGTGTCTGCCGACTTTGCTGAATTCATTAACTCGCTCTAACAGTTGTGTGTGTGTGTGTGTGTGTGTGTGTGTGTGTGTGTCTTCTTTGGGATATTCTACATATGATGTTATCATCAAAGATACTTTTTCTTCCTCCTTTCCAATTTGTATGCCTTTATTTCTTTTTGCTGCATTATTGCTCTGGCTAGGACTTCCTGTCCAGTGTTGTTGACTAGCAGCGGTGAAAGTAGGCATCCTTGTCTTGTTCCTGATCTTACGGGTAGTGTACTTAGTCTTTTATTATTGAGTATATTAGCTTTGTGTTTGTTGAGTGTTTTTACCATGAAAGGCTCAATAATCTTTAAGAATGTAGTGGGGTCCTGCTGGTATAGAGTATTCGTTAAGAACAAGGGAGTTGAGATCCATCTGCTTGGTTTGAATCACGGCTCGGTCACTTCCTTGCTTCATGACCTTGGACAATTTGTTTAACCATTCTGTGCCCCAGTTTCCTTATTTGGAAAATGGAGATGACAATAGGGACATAATCTACCTTGGAGAGTCAGGCGAAGGTTAGATGGAGGAATACACATTAGAGCAGTGCCTGATGTGGAGTCAGCACTCAGTAAATGTTAGCAAATTATTCAAAGAAATGAACCAATTGAAATGTTCACTGGCAATTTCTGTATTACTATTTACCTCAAGTCTACCCCCCACGGATTTGACAATTTGACTTTTGGTTTTGCTTATTTAATAGATGGTAGGTAGCTCATTTTTCAAATGGTATTTACATTCCTGTGATTACTGTGGAGGCTAAACAGCTTTCAAATTTTTGTCACAGTTGTGACTTCTTTCCCTTTTTAATCTGTTTTGACTGTCCTGTTGTACCCTCCTCATTGGCTGTCTCATATACTATTTTGATGCAATCAAGAACAAGATACGTAGCCAAAATTAGTCCAGTTTATGCCCCATTATCAAAGCTGTTGTCATGTTCATAAAAATAGTATTAGGGCTCCAAGGACATTCAGGAGCTGGAATTATCTGCCCCACTTGTTCTGAGGCTTTGAAAGAAGCCACGGAGACCGAGCAGTTGCTGAGACTGCCACGGCGATCTAAATGTGACCTTCCACAAAAAAGCATGTGAGGGCCAGAAATGAAATTCAAAACAGCAGGCTGGGTGTCAGAGTCCACATCGCCAGAACACACTGCCCCTCTGGTTCCAGGGAGGTAAATATAGAGCAGGCTGATTATGTGAACACATTTCCTTTAACTTTGCCCATCGCTACTCAAGTCCCAGCGACGAGATGAAGCCCATTACAAGTAGGTTGCCTGTTATCCCCCCATTGGCCTCAGAAGCTGCCCTCCTTTACAGGGCTGATTTCTCCGCCTTTGCTCTCCAGTTCATTCCCTTACTACCTGGCTGTACCCTTTCTTTCTTTCCTTTCTGGTGACTTGAATGTCTCCATTTCTACGGGCTCCATTTCTTCCTGGTAACCACAAATACATAAGTATGCCCCCTAACAGAAAAAAAATGTCCTCAGCCCTGTGTCAGCCTGGAAGTGTCCCCCCTTCTTCCTCCTTTCTATCACAGAATCTTCACTTCTTTATCTCCGGCCACTCCCTAAGCAACAGTGTGGCTTTGGCCAGTGCTCCACTGAGCACCTCGAGGCTATTGACTGGTCATCTCCTCACCGCCAAGCCCAGTGAGTCTTTCCTGTTGTCTCATCTGACCTTGTGGACGTGACAGGTGACCACCCCTTCGCTTGCGTTTTGTGATGCACTTGCGTGATTTTTTTTCATACCTTTCCTTTCCAGTTTCTTGCATGATGAGCTCCTCGTCTGTCCTCAGCCATAAGCGTTGGTTCTACTCAGGGCTTCATCCTTGGTGCTCCCTTCTTTTCTCCCCTCCGAACACACTGTCTGCATGGCCTCATCCGTTCCCATGATTTCTGGGAGCCACCGTGCTGGTGATCCCCCTGTCTCTGTCTTCATCCCTGATAGTTCTTCTTAGGGTAACATTTGTTTCGGATATTCAAACGTCTACTAGAAATTGCCTCCTGGACTCCCCCAAGCACATTGAACTGAGCTAAGGACATCTTCCCTGGAACCTCCTTCAAGACCTTATAAGATAAATTGCTGCTACTATCAACAATAGCCAAAGTATGGAAAGAGCCCAAATGTCCATCGATGGATGGATGGATGGATAAAGAAGATATGGTGTGTGTGTGTGTGTGTGTGTGTGTGTGTGTGTGTGTGTATAATGGAGTATTACGAGGCAATCAAAAAGAATGAAATCTTGCCATTTGCAACTACATGGATGGAACTGGAGGGTATAATGCTAAGCGAAATTAGTCAGAGGAAGACAAAAATCATATGACTTCACTCATAGGAGGACTTTACGAGACAAAACAGATGAACATAAGGGAAGGAAAACAAAAATAATATAAAAACAGGGAGGGGGACAAAACAGAAGAGACTCATAAATCTAGAGAACAAACTGAGGGTTACTGGAGGGGTTGTGGGAGGGGGGGATGGGCTAAATGGGGAAGGGGCACTAAAGAATTTACTCCTGAAATCACTGTTGCCCTACAGGCTATCTAATTTGGATGTAAATCTAAAAAAATAAAATTAAAAAAAAAATAAATAAATTGCCGCTACTTGGCTAAAAAAGAAAAGAAAAAAGAAATCAGCTGCAACCCTGGCAATCAAAGTGGAAAGAATGTCTGGCTGTTGGACTTTAGCCTTCGGCCGCAATAGATCAACCGGTATCAGAAAGCAGCAGAATTGTGTTCTGTATGTCGTAAAACCGTGTTTGGGAACGAGGGAAGCCGAGGGTTCACACCTGTCTCAGGGAATGGCTCTACCAACCAACCAGCAGCCTGCTCTGGCAGGAAGTCCCCGAGCTGGGGTCCCTGTCCTGGTCTGCTCATGCCTCACTGGGTGAGTGTGGGCAGCATTTCAGCCGCGCTAAGCTGTCACTTCTTCATCTGTCAAATAAGGATCATAACATAGCAGTTTACCCACCTTAGATAACCCCAAATGCGAGATCCTTCCATCAGGCTCACAAGAAATCAGAGATGTTATCCCATATTGGCCTTTTCTCGTAACTCAAGAGATACACGAGGCTTTGAGATGGGAGACCTGAAGTCTGGGGCGTCCAGCGTAGCTCCAGATCCTTCCTCATCACGTATGGGTGCATCCTGGCCCAGAACGAACATAAGAGGTTCCTGAGTGCTGCGCGTGGGACACCGCTTCCAAAAAGGGGGCAGGAAACAGCTTCATTTTATACTCTGGTAATTACACAGCTGATGCTCATGTTTTCCCAGAGTGGGGGGCGGAGGGCGGGTAGGCCCCACGGAATCCTGCATTTCAGGAGTGCCTTCCACAAAGAACTTAAACAGACCTGTTAGATCCTGGCAAGTGCCTCGCAGAGATAAGGGCTTTGTGTTTTCTTTCTCATGGTAAATGCCAGCAAGAGGGATTTAGGAGGGAGCTGACCTGGGTCATTTCTTTTTGTCTTTTTGTCCCCCCTCCTCCAGGGTCTTGAAGGCAGGAAACTTGACTTAAGGCCACTACCTACCTCTTATCTCCTCTTTCTAGCCTGTAACAGCTGATTTTATTTGGGCAGCAATACCTGTAGGGGCTGCCCAAATAAAATAGCTCCTTGTAAGGAAGGAGGACTGGTCCCCAGGCCTCAGAGGAAAACTACAACTGGTTCGAGTCTTGCCATTTGCCCTGGTAGCCACGGCTTCTGAAGTAAGCGTGCAACCAGTTTGGCCAATGAGATGGGAGAAGCCTGGGAGCGGGCCCTCGGGGAGGATTTTGCCGTCCAGTTCACGGTAAAAGCCCAGGGGCGCCTGGGTGACTCAGTCGCTTGAGTGTCCAACTCTTGATTTCAGCTCAGGTCATGATCTCACCTTTTTTGAGTTTGAACCCCGCAATGGGCTCTGTGCTGACAGTGCAGAGCCTGCGTGGGAATCTCTCTCTCTTTCTCTGCCCCTACCCTGCTTGTGCTGTCTCTCTCTCTCTCTCTCTCTGAAAATAAATAAATAAACTTAAAAAAAAAAAAAAAGCCAAGAAAGGGCTGTGTGTCGACCCGCTTAAGGCTGAAAAGCCACTGTGCTCAGGATGGGGATTAGAAAGACAGGGGGTGCCTGGGTGGCTCAATCAGTTAAGTGTCTGACTCTTGGTTTCGGCTCAAGTCATAGATCATGAGCTCAAGCCCCACGTTGGGCTCTGTGCTTATAGCTCAGAGCCTGGAGCCTGCTTCGGATTCTGTGTCTCCCTCTCTCCCTGCCCCTCCCCGCTTGCACTCTGTCTATATCTCTCAAACATAAATGAAAATGTTAAAAAAATTAAAAAAAAATACATCCTATATTTCTTACAACTACTACCCAACCGTTTTTTCTTCTTTCTTTCTTTCCTAGTTATAAAACTTGGTTTTATTTGTGCAGCAATCAGCACAAGGGAGGAGGGCCGTCTCCAAGCCTTAGAGAAAAACCACCATAGGTTTCGATGTATCTCAGCCTCCTGGTTCCCTCTTCGTTTCCTTCTCCCCAGCCAGCTGCCATTCCGTTTTCTTTTTCCTTTTTTTCTTTTGAGAGAGAGTGCACAAGCAAGTGAGGGAGGGGCAGAGAGAGAGAGAGAATCCCAAGCAGGCCCTGTACTGTCAGCACAGAGCCCGATGCAGGGCTCGATTCCAGGAACCACGAATCATGACTTGAGCTGACACCAAGAGTCGGACGTTTAACCGACTGAGCCACCCAGGAGCCCCAGCTGCTGTTCCTAAACTCTACTCTGGTCCACGCCCTTCACATCCAAGTAGTCACAAGCCCTGGGGACTCCATTCCTAATTAGCTTCTCCTTTCTACTTGTCACGTCTCTGCCCTGGTTCAAGACGCCTTCATTTTTTGGCTTAGATCGCAGCTCCTCTCCTCCCTCTGCCTCCTGTCTTATCCCTACACCTCCGTCTCTCCACACCTATCAGGGCAAGCTTCCGAAATGGCCAACCTGAACGTGTCCCTCCCTCTCCAGCTTGAAATCGTCACGAGTTCCTCTGCCCCCAGAGGTGGCTGGTAGCTCCCACGTTGTACGATGGTATTTTCGTCTCTGTTCCACTCTATATGTTCTAGGGAACCTCTTTCTGAGTTGCTCTCTCTGCCCTGGTCCTTCTGGGAGCACTTCCTCTGACTTGGCTCCCTCCCTGGCTAAATTAAGCACTCTCTCCCCTGGACACCTTTGAAATATATTATTTTTGTCCTTCTCAGGTACAACTTTGTGAAAGTTTGCTTACATGGCTGAGTCGCCTGTAGATGGTGAATGGGTTGGTAACCTATTCACACGTTCCAGTTTATAACCACAGTGTAGCACACTGTATTCAGTCAATAAATAAGTGTGCATTGAGTGGGTGAAGTTTTGTTTTTTTTTTAATTTTTGTTTATTTTTGAGAGAGAGGGAGAGAGACAGAGCACAAGCAGGGGAGGGGCAGAGAGAGATCATGAACTGTGAGATCATGACCTGAGTTGAAGTTGGACGCTCAACCGACTGAGCCACCCAGGCGCCCCTCGAATGGATGAGTTTTAAATTTGATTGCATAGGCGTTCAGCTAGCTCTCCAGTGCTTGGAGCTGGTTCTAAAATGTAAAGCTTAGGGGCACCTGGGAGACTCAATCGGCTGAGCATCCGACTTCAGCTCAGGTCATGACCTTATTTATGGTTTGTGAATTTGAGCCCCGTGTCAGGCTCTCTGCTGACCACTCAGAGCCCGGAACCTGCTTCCGGGAGTCTATGTCTCCTTCTCTCTCTGCTCCTCCCTCACTCTTCTGTGTGTGTGTGTGTGTGTGTGTGTGTGTCAAAAAATGAATAAACATTAAATTTAATTCAGGGGTGCCTGGGTGACTCATTCAGTTAAGTGTCCGACTTCAGCTCGTGATCTCAAGGTTCATGAGTTTGAGCCCCACGTCGGGCTCTGTGCTGACAGCTCAGAGCCTGGAGCCTGCTTCGGATTCTGTGTCTCCCTCTCTCTCTGCCCCTCCCCCACTTGTGTTCTGTCTCTCTCTCGAAAAGAAATAAATATTTAAAATTTTAAAAAAAATTAATTCAACTCAACACAAATATTTACTCATGCGTACTGGATGTCAGGTGCCTGGCTTCACTGACCAATGAACAAATCAGGCAAAGACTCCTGTCCTCCTGAAGCTTATAATTTAGCAAGGAGAGACAGGTCATAAATAATAAGCGTAATGGGGGCACCTGGGTGGCTCAGTCGGTTGAGGGTCCGACTCTTGATTTCAGGTCATGATCTTGCGGTTTGTGGGTTGAGCTCCGTGTCGGGCTCTGCTCTGACAGCATGGAGCCTGCTTGGGATTCTCTCCCCCCTCCCCCGCCCCGCCCCTTCCCTATGCATTCACTCTCTCTCTCAGAATAAATAAATAAACTTAAAAAAATAATATGTGTAATGACTAAGAAAGCTGTATAGTAGGGTAGCAGATGGAAAGCGTTCTGGGAAAAGGAAGCGAGCAAATCAAGATAAGAGAGGTTGGGAGAGTTTGGTGGGGGGAGGTTAGTCTTTTTTCTTTAATTTTGCTCAGTGGGCCTTCTCAGTCTGGAATAGTCATGTATTTTTTGAACTTAAGAAAATGTTGTTACTTCTCTGGTTATTTTCTCTCTCTACTTTCTCTAGTCTTTCCTAATTGGACAGACACTGGACCTCTTGGGCCCTTCTCCACGACCTTATATTTTCTGCCTCTTTTTTTTTCCCCCCTTGCTCTACATTCTTTAAGATTCCATGATTCTATATTCACTGACTGGTCTTTACCTGTGTCCAAATTATTACTCAGCCCATTAATTGAATTTTTCCTATTGCAATCCCATTTTTAATTTCCAAGAATATTTTCAGGTCCTTTGTATTTTTCTGATAGCCCCTTCCTCCCTTTTCTCAGCTGCCCCGTCTCTAAGGACATTAACTGCACTTTTTATAAAGTTCTCTGTTCCTTCCTAAACTGTCTCTGTTTCCTCCAAGATCATCTTTTCTCTTGGTTCAACTTGATCCGTCTTTTTCATGCTATTGGTTTTCCTAACATACCTACAACTTTGCTTTCCTGCTTAGAGATGTGAACGAGAGCTATGTTCCTTACGTGGGAAGCTTTCATGAATGTCTTTGCGTGTTGGTGGGTCCCCGTCCGGCCTCTCCCTTGGCTCACAGAGCCGTCTGAGGGCGATCCAGAACAGAGAAACCTTTTCAGGTATCAGGACAGGAAGCAAGTAGTCAAGTTACGGACCCTCACAGTGGTCCCAGTGGGTTCGGCTTCATTGTCAGGCCCTACAACCTGCTTCAGACATTCTCCGTGCGGATCGCCCACCTGCCTGGGAGAGCAGGCTTCCTGGTTAATGCTGCACAGGGACACCCTTGCTCCTGGCCCTTCCATGTTCGTGTCCGACTCTCTGCATGGTTCTCGGTGCTGTCCCTGAACGCCCATCCGATGTCTCCTCTGGTTCGCATTTATTTGCTGTGAACTCGGGCCTGCACCTTGTCTCCCTCAGGAGGAATCTGGTGTGTGAGGCTTACATTTCCTCCATCTCCTTCCCAGGTGTCCATTTTTCGGGTATCTGCTGCTACATGACAAAACACCTCAAACTCCAGTGGCTTAAAACACCAAAAATGTGTTATTATTATTTTTTTAATGTTTATTTATTTCTTTTGAGAGAGAGAGAGAGAGAGAAAATGCGTGCATGTGTGTGTGCAGGGGAGGGGCAGAGAGAGACAGAGAATCCCAAGCAGGCTCCACACTGTCAGCGCAGAGCTCGTTGTGGGGCTCAGTCTCACGAGCCATGAGATCATGACCTGAGCTAACATCAAGGGCTGGACACTTAACTGACTGAGATGCCCAGGCGCCCCCCAAAATGTGTTGGTTTTTTTTATAATTCTGTGGGTTGACCATGCAGTTGTTTTTTGTTTGTTTGTTTGTTTGTTTGTTTTTTGCTTTGCGGGGTGTTGATGTTGGGATGTCAGGGAAGTCCAAACCAACCTTCTTCCCTGTTGGTGTTGGCTAGCGCCTGGGATCTCAGCTCAGGCTGTCTGCCAGGGCCCTTGGTTCTTTTCCGTGTCAGCCTGTCCATGTGGCTGCTTGGGCCTCCTCACTGCATGGTGGCTGGCTTCCAAGAAAGCATCTCAAGAGCACAAGCTCTAACGTGCAAGCTCTTATAAGGTTCTGTTTCAAATGATGCTACCTAAGGTCTCATTGGCCAAAGCAAGCCAGCCACATGCCAGGTCCAGAGTCAGTGTGGCAGCGGTCTACAAAAGGGCCTGAATAAGGGGAAGTGTGGTTCAAGGGGCCCCCAATGTAAAAGCCACCACAATCTTCTTCTTCTTTTTTTTTTTTTTTTAACATTTTTTAACATTTATTTTTGAGAGACAGAGAGAGAGCATGAGTGGGGAAGGAAGAGAGTCAGAGGGAGACACAGAATCCAAAGCAGGCTCCAGGCTCTGAGCCGTGAGCACAGAGCCCAACGTGGGGCTCGAACCCATGAACAGTGAGATCATGACCTGAGCTGAAGCTGAGGCTTAACCGACTAAGCCACCCAGGCGCCCCAGCCACCACAATCTTCTATGTTTCTTTCAAATTTCTGGTCAACTAGGAGTACCCTTTCCTGTTTCAGGCACTGTATTATTTATTCTTAAAAAAATTTTTTTTAATGTCTATTAATTTCTGAGAGAGAAAGAGAGAGAGAGAGAGAAGGGAGAGAGTCTGTGAGTGGGGGAGGGGCAGAAAGAGAGAGGGAGACACAGAATCCGAAGCGGGCTCCAGGCTCTGAGCTGTAAGCACAGAGCCTGATGTGGGGCTTGAAGCCACAAACCATGAGATTATGACCTGAGCTGAAGTCGGACGCTCAGTTGACCGAGCAACCCAGGTGCCTCTATTTCTCCTTTTTTAGAAATATAAGTGTGCACTGTTTGGGGTGCCTGGGGGCGCTCAGTCGGTTGAGTATCTGGCTGTTGATTTCGGCTCAGGTCATGATCCCAGGGTTGTGGGATCGGGCCCAGCATTGGGCTCTATGATGAGTGTGGAGCCTGCTTCAGATTCTCTCTCTCTCGGTCACTCTGTCTCTCTCTCTCTCTCTCTCTGCCCCTCCCCCACCTGTACATACATGTGGTCCCTCATATATATATGACAATTAATTATATTAACTATTCTTATGTTGCCTGTTATGTTGCCTCTTGAATTAGAGGTTCAAGAGGCACCTAGGGGCGCCTGGGTGGCTCAGTCTGTTAAGCGTCTGACCTCGGCTCAGGTCATGATCTCACGGTTAATGGGTTCAAGCCCTGCGTCAGGCTCTGTGCTGACAGCTGGGAGCCTGGCGCCTGCTTCGGATTCTGTGTCTCCCTCTCTCTCTGCCCCTCCCTGGCTCATGTTCTCTATCTCTCTATCTCAAAAATAAATAATAAACATTAAAAAATTTTTTTAAAAAGTAAGAAATCCTTTAAAGAACAAAAGGCATCTAGAGGGAAAGTCAAAAAGTCACTGTTATGGAAACCCCCCAATCTCCCCTCCGGTCAGTTCTCTCTAACCCAAACCCTAACACAAGAGTGAGGTCTGTTTGGTGTCCCTCAGGAACAGCGTGAATACTGCAGCAACCTTGGGTTAGGATTGAGTCTTCGCCCAAGTGCTCAGCCCTTTCATGCAAGAATGTCAAGCTGACCTCCGTTTGTTTGCCCGTCAAACCACAATGTTCTGTCCTTACCAACAGAGAATATGTCTTCTTTCCTGCCAGCCCCTGCAATTTCAAACTCCCTACTGCCTCATTGGACTGAAACATTATTATGCGAAATACCATTCCTAGAGCATTGCCTGAAGGATATGCCTGAATACCCTCTGATCAGAGCTGGCAGACAGAGTCAGGCTGGCAGGTGACAAGATCCCTCCGGGGGTGCCCCGTTGAGAAGGGCTGTGAGGCTCATTCCCTCCGGAAGAGAGTTCAGTGACCACTGCTGACCTCTGCCCCGGCCTTGGACTGGAAGCAATGGTGTGCCTGTCGGGAAGGTACGTTCCCTCCTGCCCCCCAATATTGTAGAATTTATCGCTGAACCAAGCCAAAGCTTCGGAGAGTTGCTGGTCTGTGTGAAATTCTTGTGGCTCCTGGAGTGTACTGAGTGGGTCTGGTGCCACGCCAATCACCCGCACCCAGGGTGAGCTGAGACGTAACTGTTCAGGATTTGATTCTATATTTATTGTAGGAGTGTCACCAAGGGCACCCCGTGTGACACGGTGTTCCCTTTAGGAGGGGCCAGGGGAGCCATTCTGAACAACGATCTGTTGTTATCCTATGGATCCTGTGAATGTGGTAACGGTATGTTTCCTTCCTTGCTTTGGTTGCTAGGAAACCCAGGGCAATAGTACAGACCTCATCTGGCGACTGCTAGACTTCTGGACCAACGTTTTACACCTTACTTTCTCTCTCCTTTCGTCTTATTTTCTTCCCATTTTCCTACAGATTTCCGTCCTACCCTGTCCCTTTACTCTCTCTTCATCTTTTCTTTTTTAAGCCCCACCTTCCCTTCTTCCTCTCCCCCTTTTTCTCTTTGGTTAACGTTTGTCGGGCATCTGCTCCATGGCTGGCACCCTGTTAGGGGCTGGACAGACAGCAATCGTCACCCCAAAATATCTGTGTTACTAACTGCAGCCCTTAACAGGGCGCTCATGGTTACTGAAGAGAAACCTGGTGCTTAATGTAACTTAGTGTTTCTCTGAGTGGACTCATCACTGTCTGGTCCCTGCTCCAGACAGGATTCTAATGATCTACCCACTAAGGCACACCAGCCTTACCCTGGTCACTGTCCGGTCACTGTCCCTATTCACCCCACAGAGAGGTCTGTTTGATTACCCCTGGCACATTGGTCTCGAGTGTGCAACTGTGCATGAAAACACAAACACAACTTTTATCGGAGGGATTTAGAAGGGGGGAAACTGCAGCATGTGACAAGGGAAAGCTCTGGGGCTGGGGTTCGAGTGGCCTGCGGGCTGACGTCTACATTGCCCTTGTAGGAGAGTGTTACTCTGTGTCCCCCCAGCCCCTGCCCGCATATTCTCAGTTCCTACCTGCCCAAGTTCCCCCTGTTCTGCTTTCACTTCCCCTCCACGGCAGACACCGGATTGGGGAGGGGGGCTTCGATTTAATTCCTCATTAGTCAATTATTTTGAATCAATGTGACAAAAACCTGTGTCTTTCTCATCAGAGAACGGTCAGTGGGCTCACCTCCAGGTGTCTATTTTTGCTTGCAGGAAGCTTGGGGTCAAATTTCACAGCTACAGTATTATCTTCATGGCTTGCAAGATGGATGTTCCTAAAACACACACACACACACACACACACCACCACCACCACCACCACCAAATAAAAAACCAAACAACTTTACTGCCTGAATACCTTTTAAGTCATGTCCAACCCTCTTTCAAGATAGGAATTTAATACTTACTGATCGGCATGGAGTAGAACTCCAGACCTCAGCTTCTTGCACGAGTCAAGTGGCTAAATCATCCGCCATTTCTAAGGCGCCCAACGTGGTGGTGCGTGGTCAGCCGTGGCATCCCGGGTATAGTGACTGAGAGAAAATCTGGATTCAGGTTCACCCTCTCTTTTGACTTTGAGCACGTCATCTCGCCTCTTTGAGCCTCAGTTTCCCCATCCATAAAGGGCTCTATGTTCTTCAGACAGCTGCTGTGAAGATAAGAGAGTTAATGTCCATGCAAATGCACGTGAGCCCTTGAAAAACATGGGTTTGGACTGCATGGGTCCACTTATATGTGGATTTGTTTTTTGATAAATACAGTCCAGTCCTGTGACTGCATTTTCTCTTCCTTATGATTTTCTTAATGTTTTCTTTTCTCTTAGTTTCTTGTAAGCTTTATGGTATAATATATGTAACATACAAAATACATATTAATCAACCATTTATGTATTAGTCTGCCAGTCAACAGTAGGCTATCAGTATTATGTTTCTAGGGAGTGAAAAGTTACGTGCAGAGTTTTTTTTTTTTATGTATTTTTGAGAGAGACAGAGACAGGATGATTGGGGAAGGGGCAGAGAGAGAGGGAAAGAGAGAATCCCAAGCAGGCTCCGCACTGCCAGTGCAGGGCTCAAACACACCGAACGGTGAGATCATGACCTGAGCCAAAACCAAGAGTCAGACGCTTAACCAACTGAGCCACCCAGGCACTCCGACATGCAGAATTTTGACTGCACGGGGGGTCGGCGCCCCTAACCCCTGCCTTGTTCAAGGGTCAGCGGCACTTTGGAGTCTACAGAATACTGTAGTGTTGTGGAATGAGATTATATTCCTGGGGGAACCTGTTCACCACTCGTAATTTTGGCATTAAGAGAAATTGTTGTCAACAAAATCCTAATCCCCAATATGGTTAACACAGTGTCCAAAGCTTTGTGGTGGCCCTTGGGTCTCTTACAGATTCTGAGGGAAGAGCTCTCAGGGTTGGGATGTTGGATGCTTCCGCCATGGTGTTCAGATGCCTTTGGGCTGCCCTGCTGGTGGTAGGTGCTCACCAACCCCTCTCTGATGGCGTCTGTTAGTGTTCTCTTAGACCCTCCCCTCCTCCTGGGACAATGAATTCATTTCCTTGATATTCAGCCACACCTCTAGGCTCAGGTTCCCCAGATCTGAATCTGCGCTTTTGCCTCTCTGGCTGCCGTAGACCAGTATCCCCAGTTGCCTATGGGACAGCTCCTCCTGGGAACCCCACGGGCCACGGGCACTGGCAACCCAGCGTGTCCCAAACCAAACCCGTGCTCAGCCCCTGCCTCCCGACTTTCTCCCCTTAGAATTCCTATCCAGATCTTTCTCATCTGCCTTTTCTTCCCTCACATTGCATTGGTTCTGGTCCTTGTCATTTCTTGCTGGGACAATTGTCATTATTCCTAATTAGCCTTCCTGCCTCCTGTCTCTCCTCCTAAACCATGGTCCACACCAGCTGCCAGGCAGGGCTTTAAAGATGCTACTCTTGGGGCACCTGGGTGGCTCAGTTGATTAAAAGTCTGATTTCAGCTCTGGTCATGATCTCATGGTTTGTGGGTTCGATCCCAGTGTCAGGCTCTGCACTGACAATTTAGAGCCTGGAGCCTGCTTCCGATTCTGTGTCTCCCTCTCTCCGTGCCCCTCTCCGGCTTGCGCTGTCTCTCTCTCCCTCAAACATAAATAACAACATTATTTAAAATGAAGATGCTACTCTTTCTCACTCACAAATCTTTAAAAAAATTTTTTTTAACGTTTATTTATTTTTGAGAAAAAGAGAGCAAATGCAAGTGGGGGAGGGGCAGAGGAAGAGGGAGACACAGAATCGGAAGCAGGCTCCGGGCTCTGAGCTGTCAGCACAGAGCCTGATTCAGGGCCCGAAACCCCATGAGATCGTGACCTGAGCTGAAGTTGGACCTGAGCCAAAGTCGGACGCTTAACCCACTGAGCCACCCAGGCTCCCCTCCCACTCAAATCTTAAATGCTCCCTGCACTTGAGGTCTTCTGAGATGGAGGCCCTGGTCACCTGTCTTCACTTCCTGCCAGCCCCCTCGTGCGTGACATCCCAGTATCTTCAACCAGAGCAAATGGCTTGAAGTTCACCAAGATGCTCCCACACATTTCTGCCTTGGACACGTGCTGTCCTCATTGCCTGGGAAGCCCCACCTATTCCTTGTCTGCTTGGCCAGCTTCTACTGGTTCGTCAAGTCTGGTCTAAAGCCTCACCTCCTCTCTGAAGCTTTTCTTGGTTCCTCCAGACGGAACTGTTGGTCCCTACGGCAATCTGTACATAGATCTTTTATGCCTTGTACGGTAACTGTTTACATATCTCGTTCTCACGCCAGACGGTGGTCTTCTCGGGGAAGATGTACTTGTCATTCATCTTTGTGTGACCACGTCTTAGAACGACGCTGGAAACACGGTAGAGTCCCTGAGGACATTTGAACAAGCTTATTAGTGATGTAACTGCCACACCCATTCTTAACAGCAGCCAGCAGAGAGCGAAACTGAATCCGGGTCAGCATGACAGGAGGGGTAAGTCCAATACAGATGCCACTGGCGCTTGTGGCTGCTGAGTCCTTGAAAGGTGGCTGGTCTGAAACGGAATATACTGTAAGCGAAACACATAAAATTTCAAGGTATACAAAAAGGTCAAATAGTTCGGTATCTTTGACATCTGTGACCTATTGAAACAATCACCTTCGGACATGGTAGCTTAAATCAAATATATCATTCCACAATGAATTTCACGTGTCTTTTTACTTTTTAAAAAATGTTTCTTTATTTCGAGAGAGAGAGAGAGGCAGACACAGAGAGCGTGCCCATGGAGGGAGGAGCAGAGACAGAAAGAAGGAATCCCAAGCAGGCTCTGTGCCATCAGCGCAGAGCCCGATATGGGGCTCAGACCCATGAACCATGAGATCATGACCTGAGCCAAATCAAGAGTTGGATGCTCAACCAACTGAGCTACCCAGGCGCCCCTCTATTTGCTTTTGTAATGTGACTACTGGAAGGTTTAAGGTTACAGGGGCCCCTGGCTGGGTCGGTTGGGAGAGGATGCCACTCTTAATCCTGGGGCCATAAACACAAGCCCCATGCTTGGTAGAGTTTACCTAAAAAAAAAAAAAAAAACTCCAAAATTAGGTTATACATGTGGCTCACATTCTATTTCCATCAGACAATGATGATCTGAACATTCATCCCCTGAGCAAAGATTTCTTGAGTACCCACCCTGTACCTCCTCTGTTAATCTGAATGATGGGAATAGAACTGTAAGCAAGACAGATAATTTCCTGATTTATCTTTAAGGAGCGTGCATCATACTGGAGAGAGGGACACAGAACAGAAGGCAGACATGTAAGCAAGATAATTTTGGATCGTAAGAGTGACGTGAAGGAAGCGAAGCTTGACGGAGAGGGTAAGGGAAGCAGGAGGGTGGTCAGATGAGGCCTTCTAGAGCCGGTGGGATCAGAGGCAGAGAGACGAGGGGGTGGGGGGGGCATGGGAGACAGAACAGACCTGAACAGACAGTAGGGAGTAGGGGTGCAGATGGGGAGGGGCAGACAGACCTGACAGGCGTTTGCTGCAACCAGAGGGATTTGGGATTGGCCAGAACTCAGGTGGACTCCCAGGGGTCCGGCTTGGATGACCAGGTTTGTGGCGATGCCACCAGATGAGAGAGAGCTGTAAGGTGCCTGTGGGACGCCTCTGTGGCAGCACTGAGGGGAGGAGTCAGTGCTAGGGATGGCAATTCGGGATCTCTCAGCACAGACAAAGGTATTAAAACCAAGCACGGAGGGGCGCCTGTGTGGCTTAGTCCGTTAAGCCCCTGACTTCGGCTCAGGTCATGATCTTGCAGTTTGTGAGTTCGAGCCCCGCGTCAGGTTCTCTACCGTCAGCGAGGAGCCTGCTTGGGATTCTGTGTCCCTGTCTCTCTGCCCCTCCCCCACTCTCTCTCAAAAATGAGTAAACATTAAAAAAACACAAGTGTAGATGAGAAAAGAGAGAGAGTAGGTGGCAAAGGGGAGGAACCTCTGGCCCAGGGAGCATCCTTGTACGTTGGGACATAGTTGTGTATGTGCCTTGGTTGAGGGGAAGGACCCAGGGCAGCCGGAGGGGTTCAGGGTGTGACAGAGAAGGCAAAACTGACCCAGTCAGGTTTGGGCAGTGATCGAGGGGCTGGACTGGCCTCAGGGGTTGGGTGGGAGGACAGAAGGGGGCTTTAGAGGAGCTATCTGTTGTCCAGAGGAAGTCAGAGGTATTTTGTTTGTTTTTTAATGTTTATTTATTTTTGAGAGAGAGAGAGAGAGAGAGAGAGAGAGCGAGCATGAGCATGGGAGGGGCAGAGAGAGAGAGGGAGACACAGAATCTGAAACAGGCTCCAAGCTCCGAACTGTCAGCACAGAGCCTGACGTGAGGCTCAAACCCACGAACGGTGAGATCATGACCTGAGCTGAAGTCAGACACTCAACCAACTGAGCCATCCGGGCGTCCCTGGAGGAAGACAGAGTTTAAGGGGAGTGACATCCAGGTCACAGGTGAGGACATCTCTTGGGAGAACTTTGGGTGTGTCACAATTTGGGCCAAGGCCTTCTCATTCTGTCCTCAGAGTTGGAGAAGCCTCCAGGAAGCGCCAGGATAGGGGATTAGGAGAGCCAGCTTGGGAAAAGTTGAGTGGCCCAGAGCAGGTAGGTCACAGCCTCTCTGTGGCTCATTTTCCTAGTCTCTAAACTGAGCTGAGTGATGTCATCAGGTCGCTGGCAGTGGTACCCTTCCTACACTAAGTACATGCCACCTCTCTGGGTTGTTTGAGCTGCACTCTGTTTGAACCTACTTTCCTTCCCTTTCCAGGACAGTAGACTAATCCAGACTCAGTCCGGGGGTGGAGGGGCTTTCTGAGACCTGGTCACCAACATGGTCAAGCAGCCAGGGCAATACTCGGCTCCCTTCTCTGTAACGGCATCTGACAGCCGTCTGAGCAGGTCTGAGCAGCGTCCTTGTCTCCCAGTCCTTGTACCCATGCAGGACCCAGCGCAGGCTGTCCGGGGTGACCTGGCCTCCAGGAACGCTACCGGGGATAGAAACGAATGGTGCTCTTGTGTCTTAAATCATAGCATTTCTCCCTGTGTCCGTTTCAACCCCCAGAACGGGAACGGCGGGAGCCGGCCGTGGCCGACGCACACCAGCTCAGTTGCTCCCACAACCACACCGCCCCGGGTTACCCCCATTGTCAGGGAAGGGAAAAGACACAGGACTTGAGTAACTTGGCCAAGATCAACAGCAAGCTGAGGGAGCAGCCAGGGCTTGAAAGGGATATTCGCATTCTGCCCCCGGTCCGCTGCCGGCCCAGAAGATCCAAGCCTTCGGGATCATCCGTCCCTCCGTCCCCGGCCCTAGGGCTCCCCACGTGGACACCCCCCCGGGTCTGGCTCCACCCCCCTCCGCTCTGCCGGAGCCTCTCCCGGTCGTCGACGACCAGCCCCCGGCCGTGCCCCCACCCCCCACCCCTCCCGGGCCGCCGCCCTCCCGCAGATCCCCGCCCCCCCCCCCCCCCACCTGTCCCGGCAGGGGGCTGTCTCCGCCCCCCCTCGGCGCCGCCCCCAGCTGGCGGCTGAGCCCCCGCGGCCCTCAGCAGCGCCCCCTCCCGGGACTGCAGGGCGGCGCCGCGCTGCGCTCCGGGGCGGCTGCGGGCCGGCTCGCCGAGGGGGCGCTGCTGAGGGCGCGGCGCGGGACGCCCCGAAGGGCACGGACTGGGGGCGCGGGCGCTGCCGGAAGCTGGGGCGGGGCGCCGCGCGGGATGCGCTGAAGGGCGAGCGGCGCGGCGGCGGCGATGAGTGCCTCTGCGGCCACCGGGGTCTTCGTGCTGTCCCTCTCGGCCATCCCGGTCACCTACGTCTTCAACCACCTGGCGGCCCAGCACGAGTGAGTGGGCGCGCGCGGCTGGGGTCGGCGCCGGGGGACGGGGGAGGGGGGCGGCCGAGCGGCAACTTTTCCGAGGGGCCCGAGCCGCACCCGGCGGGGGCCGGGCAGGGGAGGGGAGGCGCGGGGTGGGGGTGGGGGTGGGGGCGCGCGGCCCTGGGGGGCTGGTGGGGGTGCGGCTCGGGCGGGCGGGCGTCCGGGACCTGCGGCGCAGCCCTGGAGCCAAGTGCCGGGCGCCCGCGCGGTGCGGGCACCGGGGAGACAGAGGTCAACGAGGCGATGCCCCTGCCCTTGGGGAGCCCAGGGGCAGGGGTCCCGGGCGGTGCAGCAGCGACAACCACGAGCGCGGCCGTGTTCCCCCGGCTCGTGCGGTGAGCGTTTCCACGTACGGACACACACATGCTTCTCATTTCTTATTAATTTTAGAAACTGTTGTGAATGACTAGCAGAAATAGCCCAGGACCAGCGGGCAAAGACCTGGGTTCTAGGCGTGGCTTTGGCACTGCCCCGGGGCGGGGTGGGGGTGGGGGCGCTGGCCTCAGTTTTCCGGTCTGTCAAATGGCCTCTCTTTGTATCCCTGTTGTCAGGATCCAAAGAGACCTGTTTGCGAAGAGGCGCTGTGCAGGACAGACAGCTCAGGGGCGAGAGGCAGGGCCGTTGGAGGCTAAGGAAATGGGTGGAGCCCGAAGCCGGCCTCGGGCTTGTGCGAGGGGTCCCTGGCTGAGCAACTGTGTACCAGGCAGCTGCGGGCCCGGCGGGGCAGTGGGACCGGTGCCAGGCCTCTGTGCCTGCTGATGTCCCCCCGCTGTGTGTGGGGACGAGGAAGTTAACCTGTTATGTTTCCCACAGCAGTTGGTGCTAAGGAAATTGCATCAGTCTGTAGCTGCAACCCCCCTCCAGACCTTCAGGCTGCGGATAAGTGTCTGCCCACAGGGCGGTGACTTCCTTCTCCCCTTCTGTGTCTCTGTCTCTGCCTCTGCCCCTCTCCTGGGGCCACCACTTGCTGACAGCCTCACCCATCCATACTGAGCACTCCGCAGGCACCGGCATCGACTGCCCTTGGTCTGACCCAATCTTGGGGTGCAACTCCTGCAAGCAGCAGCTCTGGGCAGCGAATGTCACGAGTCTGTGAATACAGTGCACGGGGGACCCTGCGTTCCTCCAATGGCATTATGCACAGTTCAGCAAACATTTATTGAGTCCATAGGCTGCGCGCGACTCTGTTCCAAGAATTGGGGATATGGCTATAGACAAGCCAGGAAAGGTGGGGGGCACGAGTGTTGAGACAGACATCAGTAAGTAAAATGGGGCAACCCGAGTGCCTGGGAAGGGGTCTGGTGGTCAGGGAAGGTTTCCTGGAGGAGGAGACTTGAGGTGCAGGAGGTGGCCACCGGAGGATGTGGGGACAGAGCCTTTCAGGGCGGGGTGGGGGGACGTGGCTGGGTGTGGGGGTATTCTGGAGGGAGGCGGGCAGCTTACTGAGAGACTGCATGTCCTGGAGAGGATTTGAGGATGACTCTGAGATTTTGGCCTCAGCCACTGGCAGGATGGCGATGGCATTTACTGAGCACACACTGAATTATGTATTGCTGTGTATTATTGAGCACATTGCTAAGCGCTGCAGAGTTCTGAATAACTGCTTCCAGGCATTCTTCCCTTCCCCCTGTAGGTTAAAATTCCAGTGGCCTCTGACTCTTCTCTCTTCTTTCTCCACCACCCACCCCGCCACCGTCCCCTTCCACAGCCACAGTGACCCCAGGGCTGGGTTAACATCTGTTTCCTCCCTGCAGTTCCCCGGGCACTGGCCTGCTGGAGCTCCCCTGGCCCAGCCCTTGGATGCTCCTTAACTTCCTACTTCCTTGCCCTTCCTCATGCAGTTCCCTCTGACTGGAGGCCTTCCTCCCTGACCTGACTTTTGAAGCTGCACCAAGACTCTATGGCCTGGGGTAAAATGCCAAATGCCTCCTCTAACTTTTCCAGACCCTCCCTCCCAGTAGATGTGATCTTTCCCTCCACCCGGCCCCCTTGGATTGCACTTTTCCCACCAGAGTTACTTTCCTGTGGCCAAACTCACCTTCCCAGACCATACATAGCTCACCTGAGTATTGTCTTGCCCAGCACAGGGCCTTGTGCATAGCAGACATTCAGTTAGGTTTGAAATAGTTGGATTAGTTGAAGCTTCCTTCCCACCAAACCTTTTACGAAAGCCTGAAAAACAGAAAAAGCAAGTCAGGTTAAGGAGTCAGGGAAGAGTTGGGATGTCTCTCTGTCTCATACACACACACACACACACACACACACACACACACACACATGCACACTTTCTCTCTCTGTTCATACTCAACCATACATGTCCCCTTTGTGTAGGTGTCCTTTCGTGGACACCTTGTAATGCCCCCCGTTCCAAGACCCATGACTAGCAACTTTTTCACCCTGGGGTGAATCTCAGCCCTTACCCCATCTCCCTCTTCCCCTAAGTCCCTGCTGGGTTCTGCACTGGGCTGCGACCGGGATGCACACAGGATCTGCTGCCTCAGTTTCTCTTCGTGCTTTGCTCCTCCCCCAGGTGGCGAGTGTGAGGGGACACGTGAACCAGTTTACACAGCTCTCTCATACTGTAGAAGAGCACCAGCTGCGTGATCTTGCCGGCTGTAGGCATAGGTCCTTGGTAGGAGCAGGAATGGGGGTTACTTTCTGGCCACCACCTGACTCAGGCTGTGATTAAAATGCCTGTCAGCTTATATAGCACATCTAACCTCTTCCCTCTTCACGGGATGCTTCAGTTCAGTATCATGTTCCTGACCCACATCAGCTTCCTCTTCTGTCCTCTCTTCCTTTTGCTCATCCCTACAGGAGGAGCCTGGAACAGCCACTGATGGGCACCCCTAGAAACTTCCTATTTCAATTTCTTGCCTGGACATTGACAGTCGTCCTCATTCTTATCATAGAAGTGTGCCATCCATGCATCCATCCACCATCTGTAATCCATCCATCTGACCATCCACCATCCACTCATCCATCATCCATTCACCCATCCACGCATTCATTCACCATCCATCATCCATTCATCCATCCACCCATTCATTCATCATCCATCATCCACCATCCATCATCCATTCATTCACCACCATCCACCCACCATCCATCATCCATTCATCCATCCATCCACCCACCTATCCACCCATTCATTCACCATCCATCATCCATTCATCCATCCACCCATTCATTCATCATCCATTCATTCACCATCCACCATCCATCCATCCATCCATCATTTGTCATCTGTCCATTCATTCACTATCTTCCTTCCATCCATCCATCCATCCATCCATCCATCCATCCATCCATCCATTTATTTCTCTTTCCTGGCTTACTCTCCCCCTTTCCCTCCCTCATCTATCTATCAATTCTTGTATACCCTAGCAGAAGTCCCCAGGCAGACTTTGTGTCATATTCTCATGCCCCACTCCAAAGTATTCAGATTCTGCAGGTCAAGGTTGGCCTATGCTGATGCCCAGTGTCCATTCCCTGACTCTTTGTGGGGTCTGGAGCCAGGTGCTGAGGATACCGCTCTCCTGCCCCTGCAACCAGTCTCCTTGGGGCCCATCTACCTGAAGGTTGGATGGATCACTTCCCAATTCCCGACTGACCTCTCTTACATTGGGGGCAGATTTCTGACTGGTGCCTAACACCCATTCCAGCTTGAGTGAACTTCAGCATGAGTTTGTCCTTCAGTTACTGGTAGGTCTTATTGGGTTGTGGAGCCTGTGACTGAGAAAGGTACTTCCCAGAAGTCTCAGGGGCAATGGCAAAGGTTACCCAGCAGTTCTCCTGTTGGGCTGGAGTAGTGTGGAGGGATTTCAGCTGAGGAGTGGTGTCTGTGGGAGCTCTCGAGGGCTGTTGAGGGGGCGCTGGTGTAGCAGGCTATAAGAGAGGGCCAGGCAATACTTTGTCTATAACTGCAAGCCCAGTTGGTGCTGGAGGTGAGAGAGAGCATCTGTGTGTAGGACTAGAGGTGACCTCCTGGGCGAGAGAGCTGAGAGCTCATTCAGATGGGACCCTCCGTGGAGACAGGGACCTCCTCCATGCATCCACCGTGCCTGGTACATAGGGGTGCATAATACATTTTATCCTTAATAGGTTTAAAATTAGTTAATGAACAGGTGATGACACAGCATGGCTTTGGCACAGCTGCACAGTTGGGCAGTGGCTGCGTAGGGGCCAGAGTGCAGGGGCCCTGACCGGTGACTGGGCCCAGCCTCACGCCCTAGTGCTGCCCCATGGGGAAGGCGGCTTGGCTTCTGGCATCCTCGGCGCTGTGCCCTTTCCCTGTGCCCAGCCTCGCCTCACCTTAGCTCCCGGGTGTGGGGTGGACGCCGGCTTGCTGGCCTTGGGTGTGGGGAGCTGGCTTCACTCTGGCCGCAGGTCGGGCCACACGCTTCCACCTGGCCCTCCTTCCTTGTCCTCCTGTAAGGTCCGTGCGGTTGTGACTCCCGTGGCTCCCTGGAGCTCAGTCTGAGGGTTTCCGGCCGGCCCTGAGGGAGGTGGCGGGATTCGGTGGTCAGGCACGTCCGTCCTCGGGGAGCAGGGTGTGGGGAGGAGGGTAGGCAGAGGCCATCTGCGGGGGGGGTGGGGTGGGATAGGATAGGGGGGAGGGTGCTATGCAGGTGGGCAGGATGGGACGAGTGAGAACCTGGTGGCTCCAGTCCCTGAAAGTCACACGGGTGGCCGGGGAGGGGCCAACGTGCTGCAGAAAGACGTCAGGAAGCCTACAGCACTAGAGCTGTAGGCAGAGGCAGAGGTGGGAGCAAATGCGATCAACAGCCAGGAAATCCACGCACTCATGTATTTATTTCGATAAGTGACCACCTCCCTGCTCCGGTTGTTGCAGTTCCTGGACAATCGTAGGGGTTGCTGCCCTCATCCTGCTCCTGGTAGCCCTGCTGGCTCGTGTCCTCGTCAAAAGAAAACCACCCCGGGACCCGCTGTTCTATGGTACGTGTCCATGGGCCCGTGGGACGGAAACTGTTGGGGTCCACTCAACAGCGCAACACTTGACTTTTGCCTGCATTATGTTTCTTCTATGAGCAAGAAGTCTGCCTCCAATGCCCTGAGCCCGCTGGTAACGTGGTAGGAAGCGTAGGAGTAGTTCAGGGCCACACAGTCCTCCCTCCTCCCCTCCAAACTAACGCCTCCTCCGGGCTGTGGACCCCACCCTTTCCCAGCTGAGATCAGGGCGGAAGGTCACTGCCAGGGACAGCCAGGCAGGATGCCCCTCTGTTCCTCACCCCAACCCCAGCCGTGCTCTGACCTCTGATCTCCACTCTCCTTCCTGCACCTCTGACCCTCTGGCATACAGCCTCACCTGGTGTGGAACTTAGCTGTCCAAGTACAGTGGCTCGGTCTGCACGTTTGTATAATGAGGAAACTAACAGCACTTACCACGGAGGGCCGGTGCAAACATTAAACAGTATTTGTAAAATACTTATAACAGTGCCTGAAAAATACACATGTGCATTAAATAAATAAAAACACCACTGATTAAGCACTTAAGAGTGTGCCTGGGGGCGCCTGGGTGGCTCAGTCGGTTAAGCGTCCGACTTCGGCTCAGGTCGTGATCTTGTGGTCTGTGAGTTCGAGCCCCGCATCGGGCTCTGTGCTGATGGCTCAGAGCCTGGAGCCTGTTTCAGATTCTGTGTCTCCCTTTCTCTGACCCTCCCCCGTTCATGCTCTGTCTCTCTCTGTCTCAAAAATAAATAAACATTAAAAAAAAAAAAAAAAGAGTGTGCCTGGTCGTGGCCACTGCAGCAGGAGTGTTTTATTTATTTATTTATTTATTTATTTATTAAAAAAAATTTTTTTTAACATTTATTCATTTTTGAGAGAGAGAGAGACAGAGCATGAACGGGGGAGGGTCAGAGAGAGGGAGACACAGAATCTGAAACAGGCTCCAGGCTCGGAGCCATCAGCCCAGAGCCCGACGCGGGGCTCGAACCCACGGACCGCGAGATCATGACCTGAGCTGAAGTCGGACGTCCAACCGACTGAGCCACCCAGGTGCCCCAGGAGTGTTTTATTTAATCCTTACAACAAATACCCTCCAGTTACAGATGGAGAAGCTGAGAAACGAGGTCACGGTCGTATCCTGAGACCGGCATTGACCCCAAAGCCCGTGACCTTTGTGGCCCGAGCCGTTACCGCCTTCAAGCGCTTCCCCTGCCGGGAACTTTGCTGGGCATTTACTCATTCAGTGTCTGCTGTAGCCAGGCTGCGTGTCAGACACCCCCCAGGCCCCAGCTCCCTGTAGCAGCGGCACGCGCTTTCCATATTCCCCCCGCTTCGCTGAGATGCAACTGACAGGTAACCTTGTGCAAGTATGAGACGGAGGCTCGTATGACGCGATGCGCGCATACGCTGGGAGATGGTGACCACGACCAGGTCGCTTGCCTTCAGGAAGGTCCTTCACCTCCCGTAATCACCCGTCTCTGGTGCGCGGTGGGAACATGAAGTATGCGGCGCGGTGTCGTCGACCACGGTCACCACGCGGCAAATCAGATACCGCAACTCACTCGTCTTGCACCCGGAAGTTTGGCCGACATCTCCCCGTTTCCCCCACTCACCAGCCCCTGGCAACCACCGTTCCAAGCTCTGTTTCTATGAACTCAGCTTTTCTAGATTCCGCATGTAAGTGAGATCATACGGTATTTGTCTTTCTCTGGATAACTTATTTCACTTAGGACAATGCCCTCGAAATCTATTTATGTTGTTGCCAATGGCAGGATTTCCTTCTTTTTTTTATGGCCAAGATTCCATTGTGTCTATGTGTATCTTCTTTATCCATTCATCCATCAATGGACACGTAGGGTGTTTCCATGTCTTGGCTATAAACATCTATTTTCCTTGCTCACAGGTTGGCCAGAATGCTGTGCTTCAGGCTGTGGGTCAGATTCAGGGCTGTGTCATGTGTCTCCTTGCTCTTGGGCCAGTAGCTCCCCAAGGTGTGCCCTCCTCCTGGCAGAGGAGACTTGGAGTTGGCCATTGTCAATTCCACTGGCCACACATTCCACTGGCCACAGCAAGTCATGTGGCTGAGTGTATCACCAATGGCATGGGGCATATTCTCTGCCCGCAGTGGATCTTGGCAAAGGTGGGGAGGCAAAGAAGAATTGGGAGTAACTAATTTCTCCCAGCTTGCATATAAAAAACCCTAAAGTTGAGGGGCGCCTGGGTGGCTCAGTCGGTTAAGCGTCCGACTTCGGCTCAGGTCATGATCTCACGGTTCGTGAGTTCGAGCCCCATGTTGGGCTCTGCACTGACAGCTTGGAGCCTGGAGCCTGCTTTGGATTCTGTGTCTCACTCTTTCCCTGCCCCTTCCCCACTTGCACTTTGTCTCTCTCTCTCTCTTTCTTTCTCTCTCTCTAAAATAAACATTAAAAATTTTTTGAAAAACTGTGAAGTTTAGGTAAATGATGCAACTTGCCTAAGATTGGATAGCCAGTCAGTAGATTAGCTGGACCTGTCCCAGTTCAAGGCCCACATCTTCTCCTGCCCCACACTACCTGCCTTTGCTCTGGCCCTGGTCCACCTTTCTAGACAGGTCTCCTGCTGCCATCTTCCCCCCGCCGGCCCCCCGCCACTCTGTGGTGCCCATACTTAGCTGACTTGTGTCTGTCCCGACTCCCCAGGGTTGAGCACCCTTGCTCCCACACCCTCGGCCCTCTCTCCTTGTCTCTGTCACAGCCTTGAGCACACGGAAGCCTCAGGGCGGGTGCTTACCACCTGTGACCCAGCATCTGATGCTCCTGTCAGCTTCAGCGAGGGTGGAACTGTCCAGTGATCAGACGCTAAATGCTTCCTTTCCTGGGAGACATATGGTGACCGATCACTGATGGCCGATCCCAGACTACCAGGCCTGGACCACAGGCCTGGGAGGCACAGGGAGGCAGGGTGTGCACGGCAGGGCAGCCGTGGGCCTTCCGCTCCCAGTGAGAATGTGAACCCCACGGCCCCGGCTGCAGACTCGGCAAGGCCAGCTTCCCCTCTCTGTGAATTAACCTCTGCCACTCTCCTCCCCACTTACTTTTTCATGGCTTCTGTTTTATTTTTTTTTATTTTCCAATGTTTATTTATTTTTGAGAGAGAAAGAGACAGAAGACAAGCAGCGGAAGGGCAGAGAGAGAGAGAGAGAGGGAGACACAGAATCTGAAGCAGACTCCAGGCTCCGAGCTGTCAGCAGAGCCCGATGTGGGGCTCGAACCCATGAACCATGAGATCATGACCTGAGCTGGAGTCGGACACTTAACTGACTGAGCCACCCAGGTGCCCCTGAGTCATTACTGTAAATATACCCACCTCGTGGTCACCTCTATTCTTGGCCACTGGTTACTGGTTTTGTTCCCTCTGTGCAGGTGGGGTCCTGGGCAGCCACTTGTAGGGAGCGGAGGATGGATGGGGGGGCCTGGTAGAATCCTGTGGGACAGTTAGTGGGTAAGTTTGTCATTCTGTCCCCCTGGCGGGTGTCTCCTTGGACAGGGCACTTGGGCAGTGACACAGGCAAAGGTACCAATGTGTGTGCAGGAGGGACCTTCTGTTAGCCCATGATGAGTGTCCATAGTCACATTAAAAACAAGTCACTGCTACTGGTGAATGCCAAGCTCTTAGTCATTGTCTCCTGACCTACTGCTTTTTGTTTTTTTTAATTTAATGTTTATTTATTTATTTTTTAGGGGTGGGGGATGGTCAGAGAGCGAGGGAGAGACAGAACCCCAAGCAGGCTCTGTAGTGTCAGCAGAGAGCCCGGATGCAGGGCTCGAACCCACAACCATGAGATCATGACCTGAGCCAAAATCAAGAGTCAGATGCTTAACTGACTGAGCCACCCAGGCGCCCCCTCCTGACCTACTGCTTTTTAAACTACTGCTTTCTCCGGGCACCTGGCTGGCTCAGTCAGTGGAGCGTGTGACTCTTGATCTCAGGGTTGTGGGTTTGAGCCCCAGGTTGGGGGTAGAGGTTACTTACAAAAAAATGTTTTTTTAATTAAAAAGGAAACTCTCGCTTTCTTTGCTCTAGTGTATGCAGTGTTCGGATTTACCAGTGTGGTGAACCTCATTATAGCACTGGAACAGGACGGAATCATTGACGGGTTTGTGACACACTACTTGAGAGAGGTATGGCATCGCTTAGCAACCGTAAGCCTTATGCCAAACGGTCAGCAGCCTCAGCCGTGTGGCTCCCTCCGTTTGGTGTAAGCAGGCACGGTCCGTGGCATCGCTCACTGCCACGGACGCAGCGGGTTTACTCACGTGCAAAGCGGGGGGCACTTCTCTCCAGAGTTCGGTCGTACACCTGTTCCCTCACACCCGCTCCACTCCCCTTCTCCAGGAATGAGATCCTCCAAGTGAATTCAGTGTTTGGTGTCTGTTACTGTGAAACCATTACTACGGCCAAAAGCTCAAGCTGGTCTTACACGTGGAAAGTGGCGACCACCACGGCACTTACGGAAGCCACTTGATTGCGATGACCATCCTTCCCTCCCCGTCGTCATGTGCTAGTGCTGCCCGGCACTTGAGACACCTAATCCTCCTCCCTGTGTTATGGTGGATGAATCCAGCCCCAGAGAGCTTAGGTCACTTGCTCAAGGTCACACAGGAAATAAGGAAGGAGCAGAGCTGAAAGTTTTGCCTTCGTCTGTGTTTCAAATAATGGAGAGCTTCGTCTGCAAGCTAAGGGAGTTTGGACTTTATCTCACACTCGAGGGAAGATTTTGAGCCAGGGAGCGATGCAGTCAGCTCTAGGAAGGATGGGCTCGAAGGGGAGGCTTCTGCAGGGCCAGTGAGGGCAGGTGGGTGGCCAAGCACAGGAGGTAGGGAGGAGGGACGAACTTCAGAGAACTGGAGTCTTTGGAGTGAGCGGGACCCAAGGATGAGTTGGGGGTGATGGGAAAGTAAGACATCCTGCCTCCTGCTTTTGGAAGTATGCAGGTGTTATTAAGCCCAGAGGGGCGAACCGGAGGAATTTACTTCTAAAGACAGTAGCCGGAGTAGACTGTGGGGTCACGAGACCTGCTTTCTCCCGCCAGGAGCTGTCTCAAGTGGAGACAAGTCCTAGCTGTCCTAGGAGCAGTGATGGAGGCACACGCTGGGCACACCGTATGGGCACACCTATGAGATATCATGGGTTCGGTCCCAGACTGTTGCATTAAAGCAAATATCATGACAGAGCACCTCACATGAATGTTTAGGTTTCCCAGTGCATGTGAAAATTATGTTTATGGGGCGCCCGGTGGCTCGGTCAGATAAGCATCCGACCTCGGCTCGGGTCACGACCTCACAGCTCGTGGGTTCAAGCCCCGCGTCGGGCTCTGTGCTGACAGCTCGGAGCCCAGAGCCTGCTTCGGATTCTGTGTCTCCCTCTCTGTCCCTCCCCTGCTTGCGCTCTGTCTCCCAAAAATAAATAAATAAACATTAGAAAAAAGTTATGTTTACACTACACTGTAGTCTGTTAAGTGTGCAATAGCATTAGGTCCAAAAAGCATACATACCTTAATATTAAAATGCTTTATTGCAAAAACTGCCAACCACTGTCGAAGGTCTCGGTGAGTCGTCTTCTGCTGGTGGAGGGTCTTTGCCTCCATGTTGGTGGCTGCTGACTGATCAGGGCGGTGGTCGCTGAAGGCGGGGGTGGCCGTGGCCGTTTCCTAGGATAAGACGACAGTGACGTTTGCCGAGGACAGGAAGATGCTGTGCAGGGAGGTGCAGCGGTCAAACACACCCAGCAGTTGCTAAGTTCACCGTCTTGTGTGGGTGCGGTTCGTGGGGCCTCAGAACAGTCACAATAGTAACAGCAAAGATCACCGGTCACAGATCACCGTAGCAACTCTGCCAGGAATGACAAAGTTTGAAATATTGCCGGAATTACTAAAATGTGACACAGAGACACAAAGCGAGCAAATGCGGTTGGAAAAATGGCCCCATGAGACTTGCCTGATGGAGGGTGGCCACAGAGCTTTAATTCGTAAAAAAACAAAAAACACAAGACAAACAACTCAGTGTCTGCGATGCACAATGAAGCAAAAGGCAGTAAAACAAGGTGTTACCTGTGCACAGAGGAAGAACTAAGTCCGGAAGCAGTCAGGGCAGTCCCCATCGAATTTGTGATACTGCTCTAGCATTTTTTAAAAAAAATTTTAATGTTTATTTTTGAGAGACCAAGCATGAGCGGCGGGAGGGGCAGAGAGAGAGGGAGACACAGGATCCGAAGCAGGCTCCGGGCTCTGATCTCAGCACAGAGCCCGATGGGGGACCCGAACCCATGGACTGTGAGATCATGAGCCTAAGTCAGACGCTTAACTGACTGAGCCACCCAGGAGCCCCTAGCATTTTTTTAAATGGCAATGACAGTGGATGATAAACATTTTCCAGATAGACTGGGGTGGGGGTGGGGGTGGAGGGCATTCCGAGGGGAAGGGACAGCTTGAGCGAAAGCTTGGCGGTGAGAAACAGCAGGTGTCTCCCCACAGTCAGCCTGGGGTGCAGGTTTGCAGGGATGATGCTGAGTTCATCTGGGGACGTGTGGAGTTTTGGGTGGTTGAGGGACATCCTGGCAGATGTTCTGGTTGGCAGGGCTTGAGCGCTGAGGAACATTCCTGGCGGAGAGATTTGGGGGCCATCTCAGTGGGAGCCTGCTCGGAAGAAGTGGGGAGAGAGGAGATGCCGGAGGGTGGAATGTGGGAGGCCGTGGCCAGAAGAGCCCCCTGAAGCGAACTGCGAAGGGACAGGCCGAGACGCCAAAGGGAAGCCTGGGGAGCCTGGGGCCACTGGGTCCAGAGGGGGCAGGTTTTGGGGAGAAAGTGGCTGCTGAGAGGGCCCGGAGGTCGAGCTGCTGAGGGTGGCCAGCCCTGAGGCAGACGGGGTGTGAGAAGGTGGGCCGGTGTCACTGTGGGAAGGTCGGCAGGGCCAGGTTCTGGGCACCCGGCTGCCAGATACAGGAGGCAGGCCTGGTCCCGCAGGCGGAAGCTTGCCCTGGAAGGCTTTGGAACAGAAGAGCAATGTGTTAAGAGCTAATGACTCTTCATTTGGCAGGTGGATTGGAAGGAGAGCAGGCAGCTAGAGGGACCGTTTGGGAATGGCTCAGTGAGGGGCAGGGAGGGTTTGAACTGGAGGGAGGGTGGCCCGCGGTGACCTCATAAACAGAAATGAAAGGACGTGCCCACACACTGCATAGGAGAGAGAGGGGTGGAAACAGGACCCCGCGGCTTTGAGCTGGGCAGGCAGGGTGGTGTCATCCTTAAGATAGAGGCCTCGGGGGCACAGGGACGGGGGTGGGGGCAGGGAGGGGGAGGGGGATGGGCGCTCAATTGAGCATCAGCCTCTTGATCTCCGCTCAGGTCATACCTCACAGTTTGTGAGATCGAGCCCTGCGTCGGGCTCTGTGCCGACAGTGAGGAGCATGCTTGGGATTCTCTCTCTCTCTCTGCCCCACCCCCTGCTGGCTCGCTCTCTCTCTGTCTCTCAAAATAAATAAACTTAAAGAAAAAAAAGAGAAGCCAGCTGAGGCTCAATTGAGGGCAGAAGCTGATGTGTGAAAACTTAGGAGTTCTGAAGGTCCCGTGGGGCATCTAGTTACAAATGTCCTGGGGCACCTGGGGGCTCAGTCGGTTAAGCCTCTGACTTCAGCTGAGGTCATGATCTCACGATTTGTGGGTTCAAGCCCCGCATCAGGCTCTGCGCTGACAGCTGGGAGCCTGGAGCCTGCTTCGGATTCTGTGTCTCCCTCTCTCTCTGCCCCTCCTCCCCTCGTGTTCTGTCTCTGTAAACTGAATAAACCTTAAAAAAATTTTTTTTTAATTAAGAAAAAAAAGTGTCCATGAAGCCACCAGGGGAGCCAGCACCGGCTCCGAGAGCCCGATGTGTAGGCATGAACAATTAAAGTCATGAAATCGGATTGGATTGTTCAGTCGAAGCATGTCAGGGAGAAAAGATGCGCGTCAGGCGTGGGCACAGAAGTCCAGCTGCTGTGTTATTTCTGCCTCCTCGCTAGTTCTCACTCCATCTCACTTGCGAGGAGAGAGGACCGGGCAGGCCTTGCCCCGGGCACACCACGCTTCAGAGGGCCCCTCCTGGCTGGCTGATCTGACTGTTCTGGCCGCAGAAAGGACTGAGGGCATCTTAGGAAGACAGGCCAGAAACAAGGCGGGATGGCATGGACGTGGGAGAGAGAAGAAAGGAACACGAGACTCAGAAGGAAACGAAAAACCCATGCAAATCGGACAGTGATCTTGTGGTAGCCTTCTGGGAGCACGACATGTCGCTCATCATGGGATCTCATGGCTGTAAAATGAAAAAATCCTCAGGAGAAGTATGGCTTTTCTTGACAGTATGCTCTGTGCTAGATGTCAACTGTGTGACCTTAGGCCGGTCTCACAACCCCTTGGTGCTCTGTTTCATCTGTAAAATGGAGTCAATCGTGGTCTGTCCCATAGGGCGGTTAAGTGCCCGTCTGTCTGTCTGTGTGCGTGTGTGGGGGGCAGAAGTGCCTTCCTCATCCTTACTCGTGCAAGCCTGGGGATGAGCACGTAGGTGAATCGGGAAGGTCGGCCGGTGGCTCTGGTGAGCAGGGTCTCCTCTGGCCACCGTCCTCTGGCCAGAGCTAAGCGCCCTGAGTCTCATTTTTGACTTGGCCTCAGTGCGTTAGCGGATTGCCCATGAGGCTGTCTGTCTTGTATCGCCATCCACGGGCATTGGCCCAGCCGGTCAGATGCTGGCTGGCCATTCTTCAGGGCCATCCCGCGGCAGGCTCCAGTTTTGGGGGCTCCAGGGTAAAGCTGTGTTTTCATGTGCCTACCACTTTGTAATCGTACAGGATTCTGCATAGTTTCAAGTTAGCAGACAGACACAAGCTGGTTCTGCTGTTTCATTTGACTTGAAACACAGGTCTGGAGTTCTGTGTGGAGATGTCCGAGTCGTATGTGAAGTAGACTCATTTCTTAATCTCTCCTTAGGGTGAACCGTATCTGAACACGGCGTACGGGCACATGATCTGCTACTGGGATGGCTCTGCTCATTATTTGATGTATCTGGTGATGGTGGCAGCCATAGCATGGGAGTAAGTCGGTCCGTCTGCTGTGTGTGCCTTTGCCTTAGCAACCGGTACGCGGGTACAGAAGGAAAACACAGATGTGGGGGCAAATACACAGACAGGCATACACGGACATGAACATACACTCCTTGGACACAGGTTAGACGTGGCTTTGTTTTCTTGGCATCGCTGCCTTTTGAACATGGCCCTCTGGATCGTCCCCTGCCGTGGTGACAAGCTTGGGCAGACCGCTCAAGTTACTGACTGTGTTCTAAGGACCGTCTCATTTGCTGGAGTGAAAGCCCAGTCCGTTCTGGTTTTAAACTTCCATCTCGTTTCGGTTCGAAGCTCTGTCTTTCCTCCACCTCCGGTTCCCGTGTGGCCCTGAGGCGTGGGGGTCTGCACTGAGGTCAGGGCGTATGGCCTCTCGTTTTGTTCTTTCTCGAGTCGCCATGCAGCTGGCCTCTCCGGGAATGTGTGTGTACGTACACGTGGAGCTAAAGGAAGAGGGGCAGGGTCTTAAGTGACACTTAGTTTTCTGGGGATTGATGCCCTCCGTTAGGATACGCTAGGTCTGTCACGTGGAGCACACGTGTGGCCTCTCGGGAGACCCTTCCACTGGAACCTGGGCGTTGCAAATCCAAGCAAGCAGAGCTCTCTCTGGCTGAATGCGTGGGACTCCTCTGCCATTGGTGGTACACCCGCAGCTTCTTTCCGTTGGGGTCCCTGTAACCTAGATCGCATACCCTTTGGGGTAGGATCTCTTCAAGTCCAGCTAGGTTCCTGGGCCTCCCCTTGGCTCCAGGTTAGAGAAAATGATGCATTCTTATCCCATGCCCCTGCTGCCTCAGTCATGAACTCAGGGACAGCTCCCGCTAAGTTTTGGACTTTTCTAGGCACTGGCTTCTCCCATCATGAAAGGTACCCAAGTTCCAGGGACCACGTCACGTATTTCAGAGAATGCCTGGGCTCTGCTCGGAGGCTGCCAGGAGTGGGCGAGTTTCTGTGGCTCAGTTAGCATCCTGCTGGGGAAGAAGATTCTTCTGCTGACAATCCCAGTCATTGTGAATCTGCTGCACTTGGCTTAGGAGGTGGGGCAGGCAGAAAACACAGTATCGGCCACCTGTTTCCCTTCAGATAATCTCCTTTTGATTCCTCATAGCTCCTTGTGGAGGTGGGCTGTCAGGGTTATCGGCTGAAAGAGCTTTTTGTCCACACTGCCTGGTAAGGTCAGGGGTGTCTGGTGGCTCCTTTTGAACACGGGGGAGGGGTTACATATTATCTTTGTCTCTAGAGCTCTGGCCAAAATTCTGACACCATGAAAAGTCCACTTACCATCCTATTACTCATACTTACAGTGATTTAAAATATGGGTCCATTTCCTTTCTTTTTGTGAACTTTCTTTTTTCCTTTCCTGCTGGGAACTTCTTACAAAACCGTCAAAAATGAGGCACTTCCTTTGACAGTGATTGTGCTGTAGATTAACAGACGACCAGTGTTGCAAGCGAAATTCCTATTCAAAAGGACACAAAGAGGGTTCTATGGTATAGATCACAGGTGGAAATGAAGTTTGATCACCAGGGTCCCCGACGGTTGATTTTTAACTATCGATTCAGTAAGTTTCGGTTCATAGACTTTACTAGTTAGGATACCGCTAATAATATGGATCATCTTTTGCTAATGGGTGTTCTAAGACAAGTGCACTAAGCCAAGATTTTTTCATTACAGGGAAAGCTATAGAACCATTGGCCTCTACTGGGTTGGATCTATTATCATGAGCATTGTTGTTTTTGTGCCAGGAAACATTGTGGGTAAGAAACTTTATCTTAAAATTCACTTTCCTTTTTCTGAAACAATGGGGAGTGTTCTTAAATAGAGGAGGTATCTTGGTTGTAACAGAATCAAGAAATTCCAAGCTTGTCACAACGCTGTTTGGCAGAATTCTTCCTTTTCCCCTCCTTAATCTCACTTTTTAAGAAATGGCTTTTGAGCAATTTTTGGAAGTAGACACTGAACAATTAGACAATGTTGTATCAGGGCTTCCTGACATATAGGATCTAGAGGGGGTGAGTATTGTGTTTGTGACTATAGGCAGTGTGCAAATGCTTCCTACAGCTTTGTGTATTATATGTAACTCGATACATTCGATAAATACATTTAAAAATGAAGGCTCTCAAAAGCTAATGTAAAAGGTAATTTACATGTGCAAGAAATCAGGGCATTATATTAAATATACTTTAAAAATACAGTGGATAGAATGTGCCTGTTAAAAAGCACCTGATAGTTTTAATTTGACCTGTTTTTTTGTTTGTTTTTTTTTGTGTGTGTCTCATTTAAGAATATTACCTGGTCCCCAGCACAATTTTAGACGGCTTGAGGTGGGGCGGTATCCTAAACGTTGCTTGTGTTTACACGTGCTTGTGGCAAACTTTTGACTTTTTCTTTCTTTCTTTTAAATAGGGAAGTATGGAACACGCATTTGCCCTGCTTTCTTCTTAAGCATACCATACACTTGTCTTCCTGTCTGGGCTGGTTTCAGAATCTATAATCAGCCGTCAGAAAATTATAATTATCCCTCAAAGGTGATTTTATTACATTAACTGTAACCTGTTCCCAAGCGCACAGGGCTCACTCACATCTGGTGATCGCACTGAACCACGCCTCCGTGGACGGGAGCATCTGGGGCAGCTGGTTTGACTGTGTCGATTCTGTGCATTGGTCACGCCTTAGTTACAGTGGCAGGGAGGGTGTTTCTGTCTGCTTCAGACATCTGCTTCAGTGGGCCAGGCCGTGCTGTTGGTCCGAACTGGCTGTTCCCATCAGATTCTGCATCAGTGCATGGCGTGTGTGGTTTGTCTGAGGCTGTTTATGGCCTGGCATTTGAGCATCCGGGCCCCTCTTTCAGAGATGCCAGTGCATGTACTGTCCCAAGGGGAGGCTGGAGAGATGCTGCTATTCAAGGTAGCACACACAGCCACAGGGTGTGATTTACCAAGAGATCCAGGCACATGGAGACTGGCTCCAGGACGTCTTCTGAGACCCCTCCCTTCCATTCACAGCCAAGGTGGTCGGAGTGAAACAGTACTGGCTGGGGGGGGGGGGCGGGGGGTACTCTGTTAAGGTCTTCATTTCTAAGGTAGTAACGTCTTTCTAAGTTTCTCTTCCTTTTTATAGGTATTAGATCCCCAGGCAAGATTCTTTAAGCAAAATATGAAAATATGAATTACCAGAGATAATCAGACCGTGATTACTCATACTCATTTTACTGTCAGATTTACGTAGAATTCATTAACATCCATTGTAATTTGCAAACACTTCATTTGTAAACAAGTAGACACCTGCTGAGTAAACTCAGGTTGGGGCACTGCTGGCTTCTGCTCCCTCACATCCTTTTGAGGAACCAGGGGGTAGCCAAAAAGAAAAAGCAAGCAGTAACCATAGCCTTGGGCCCTGCTGCTTTTAAAGTCTCCATGTCCGTGCCTCAATGGAGTGTTCATGTCATAAGACACATACAACTGTTCATGATCATTTTTTAAATGTTAAAACACAGTGGTGGCCAGGGAGAAATGGACACGGTCACACAATGCTGAGAGGAATAAATTCAGAATCGCTCTGCAGAGCAATTTGGC
This sequence comes from Prionailurus bengalensis, assembly GCF_016509475.1. Taxonomy (NCBI): domain Eukaryota; kingdom Metazoa; phylum Chordata; class Mammalia; order Carnivora; family Felidae; genus Prionailurus; species Prionailurus bengalensis. The sequence goes on along the minus strand of NC_057355.1, from coordinate 4,074,279 downwards.
AGTGTTTATCAGCCTTGGAATATTTAACCCCTTAAATTGTGCGTCTAAGGCCCTACCCTCAGAAAATCATCAGAGAGATGCTAAGACTTATGTACAGAATTGTTCAACATCACATTAACGGTGAAAATGCATAAATATCCACCCGTGAGAGAATGGCTACAATATGTTGTTTCCACATGATTTTAAAAGTTTTAGGAGAGTTTTTAATAATGTGGCAAAGTGCTTATAATATAGGTAGATGTTGAGTGTCAAAAGAACACTCAAATTTTGTCAAATTATTTATACGTAAAGTCATAATTTTGTAAAATATAAATGTGGTGTATGTATGTATATCTGTATATATATGTGTATATATACATAAATTTACACATATGTATACATATATAGGGAAAAATATAGTGACTCTATAGTGTGATGGGTTTATGGTTTACCTTACTTTTAAAATGAGCGTATCTCATATAATGATAATCACAAAACTGCTATCTCAAGAAAACTTTAAGGACTCCTAGAGTTCGAAGGAAACTTCAAGGTGACCTGGCCCAATCTCCTCATTTCACAGATGAGTGATCTGGAAGCTGAGAGGAGGAACATGATTTTCCTAACTTACGTGCCTAGTGGTTTAGGATATGAATCCCTCCCCGTCCAGCATCTCAGCCCTCCTGCTTCAGTAGACCTCAGACTCTTTCTTGGTGCTTTGGGCCTGCTCATGGGTTATAAACTCTATTTTAGGTCGTTCAAGAAGTGCAAGCAAAGGACCTGCTGAGAAGACCATTTGATTTAATGCTGGTCGTGTGTCTCCTCCTGGCAACTGGATTCTGTCTGTTCAGAGGCTTGGTAAGTGTAACAGATCAAAGTAACATTAAAAAAAAAAAAGAGAGAAATACATATTTAATCAGACTTTCTAGAGCCTGGAGGCCTGGCCCTGCTTGCTGCCACTCCCACCTGTGGGGGTCACCCCCAGGCCTTCCTCCCTCCAGGGTGGCCCCTGCCTCGTCCCTGGACGCCACCTCCTTCGGGTCCCTGGATCAAGCCCCACCCAGGGGTCTCTTCCTTCCCCCGTTTTAGGGTGCCTGAAAAATTAGCCATTAGAGTTTCATTCTTTTGGCTTCTTTGAATGTTTCTGATTCTGATGTAAATGTCTTTGGGAAGGGTGATACCTGAAGAGTCCGGTAAGGCTGTGTTCTCAGGGACTGAGGAAGGTCCCTAGAAGAAGGAGTTAGAATCTTGGCTATTTACCTGCTGTATGGCCTTCGGAAAATGACTTAGGGTCTTTGACCTCGGTTCCTTTCGCTATAAAATAACAGTACCTACCTAATGGTATTGGGTTGAAGATTAAATAAGATCATAGACATCAGAACGCGTACAGAGGGCCCTATACGTGGTAAGTGTTCAGGAAACGGTTGGTGTTACTCTTTTTATCAATAGATGATCCTTGGCGATGCCCCAGTTTCGTGATTTGTTTTTAGCAGAAAGAAATAAAAGTGGCCGGAATGATACAGATAATTATACGCATCGTCAATGGCAGTTACTGTCCTAAGGCTGCTGGCGTTGCACAACAGTTGGGGAGCCAAGTGTGAGCTGCTGTAGCTGATTCACTGTCTTGGGGTCCTGTGCTGCTGGCTGGGATCAGCGCGAGAGGCTGTCTTAAGAGCTGTCTCTATCAGGAGAGCAGAAATTTCCTGCAGTAGCGTCGGCTGACGGGAGGAGTGGCCCAGGGAAGAAATGCAAAGAAGCAAGGCCGTAGACTTTACTCAGACCACAGAGCAGTTAAACTTTTGGTTTTTTTCTGCAGTAATCTCCATGCCCAAGGTGGGGCGTGAACTCACGACCCCAAGATCAACAGTCGCAAACTCTACTGACTGAGCCAGCCAGGCACCCCCAAAACTGCTCTTTAGTTTGTGTCGTTCCCAAAGTTAAAAGAAACACAGGAACAACAAAATGAGCCCCAGCTGTGTTCTCACACAGGAGGAAACTGTGTGCATGTGGGTGTTTGCACACTCGGTGGGCGGGGCTTAGGCAGACGGGCTTTTAAATTGGGGTCCATTTTTACCAACTCTGCCACTGGTCGGTGTCCATGGATGTGATCTAGGTGGGACGACATTTATGGCTGCGGACGGGAGGGGTGATGCATGAGGCCAGTGACTCAGAGGGGACCCCGTAATGTGCCAGAGACACTTTGTTCTGTGTTTCCTTTCAAAGTGGACACACGATGTGGCTTCACACAGGACTCTGCTTTCAAATCCTTATCCTTTACTGCCCCTAAAGGCCATATACTGAGGCACTTGCTGGAGAGAGGAGGATGCTATTTTTGGAATATTGCAAAGCACAGTAAGATGAATTTGGTGTGAACACGAATGGGCTTTTCTTAAGAGTGGGCTAGTGATTTCCAGGAAGTGAAACTGGTAATCCAGCATGAGCTGTGCTTTGGCTGCTGAAGTCTAGATCCTTAAGCCGAGTCCTCAGAAGGTAGCAAGAACAGAGCATTGGCCATTTCCTGCTCCTCTCCTAACTCTCCTTCACGTCCTTAGAGTAGATCTGTAGACTTTGTTTTCTTTCCCTTTTACTGATGACCTTCTGCAACACAGTTTTTGTTGAACAGCTTGTGGCTGTACTTGGAACGTTTAGCCTTATCAGCAAACCATAAGAATCAGATGTGAGTATGACTTTATAATTAATTCGTTTTTCTTCTCAGATTGCTTTGGATTGCCCGGCTGAGCTCTGCCGATTTTATACACAATTTCAAGAGCCCTATCTAAAGGATCCTGCTGCTTATCCTAAAATCCAGGTCAAGTAGTTATGAAGCCTCAGATTTTTCTTTTTCTTTTTAAAAGAAAAAAAATTTTTAACGTTTTTATTTATTTTTGAGACAGAGAGAGACAGAGCACGAGCAGGGGAAGGGCAGAGAGAGAGGGAGACACAGAATCTGAAGCAGGCTCCAGGCTCTGAGCTGTCAGCACAGGGCCTGACGTGGGGCTCAAACTCACGGACTGTGAAATCATGACCTGAGCTGAAGTTGGATGCTTTAACCGACTGAGCCACCCAGGCGCCCCAAGCCTCAGATTTTTCTAATGTTAATTTTCTTTCTTGAAGAATGGGGACATGTGGGGGCACCTGAGTGGCTCAGTTGGTTAAATATCCGACTTGGGTTCAGGTCATGATCTCCCAGTTCATGGGTTCAAGCCCCTCATCGGGCTCTGTGCTGACAGCTCAGAGCCTGAAGCCTGCTTCGGATTCTGTGTCTCCTCTCTCTGCCCCTCCTCCGCTCTCTCTCTTCCTCTCAAAAATGAACAAACATTAAAAAGAAAAAAAAAAAAAGAATGGGAGCATGTGGATCCACGTAGGAGATGGGAATTAGAAATGTTCAATCTCTTGTGCTTTTCGTCGTGTGCGGTTAGCTGTTACTTTGCTGACGGTGTTCTTTCTCTGTTCAATACAGATGCTGGCATACCTGTTCTATTCTGTCCCTTACTTTGTGATTGCGCTTTACGGCTTAGTGGTTCCTGGATGCTCCTGGATGCCTGACGTGACACTGATACATGCTGGAGGTCTAGCCCAGGTACCCAAAATACGCTCTATTAAGAAAGCTCGCTGGGGATTTGGCGGTCATTGTTGAGTATCTGCAAAACATCTCTGCTTGGTGTTTAAGGAGTAGGAGATAGTTACTAGACACATCCCCTTTCGTTTTACAGTTCTTTGGAAGACGTTTCTGCACGTGCATTTTATTTAAATCTCACAGTAACTAGATATGTGATGGTTGCTGTGCCATCCAGTTATACAGATGAGGAAACTGAGGCCCAGTGAGGTTACGTGATTTGTCCAAGGTCACATACCCAGCAGGTGCCACCACAGCCTTCCAGGACCCTTCCCCAGGCTCTGAACAAAAATACTTGAGAGCTGTTATCTTTAAGACGCCTATCTAAAGTTAAGATTTCAGAATTCTGTTACATGACGGTATCCCGAACCAGGGAAATGGGTTTGGAGAAAGTTCCATTCTTTCCTCTTGCGACTTAGCCAAGTCCCTGCCCTAGAGTGAATGCTTATTTCATTGAACTGGAATAAATTTATCTAGGAAATTGTATTATTATACAAAGCACATTTTTACAAGATAACTAGCAAAACAAACTGATCTTAGGAACAAGGAAGAAAATTATTAAATGATTTTATCTTTTCCCCCCCTCTTACTATAAATAAAAACAATAACAAATGAATTCATCTTTTAAAAATCATTCTCTGCATCTTGCTCTTTTCAAGCCGGCCTAAGAATGAGGTTCATCTGGAAACTGTCAGCATGTATGGTTAATTATGCTCCTGGTTATAGTAACTGGGATGGCAAAAGAACACTTTAGAATTTACAGGGTGGAAAAACAGCTACAGTATTTATGGGTTAATCCTTTGGGCTAAATCCTTCCAGTCTGAGGTCTTTAAAAAAATTTTCTTAAAACCCACGAATCAACTGCGAGATCATGACCTGAGCTGAAGTTGGACACTTAACTGACTGAGCCACCCAGACACCCCTGAGGTAATTCTTAATTACAGAATTAGAATACTAGTATCAAAAAAGCTGATGCAGCATCCAGAGCAAGGGTTCCTGTTCTTTCCTTGGAGGACTGAAGGGGAAGAGAACCAAGATTTACCCTCTTAGCAGACCTCTGAAGAGGTCTTTATTTCCATATCTTTCAATACTAACTATAAGCTGACTTCCAATTTTCTGTCTTTAGCTCCAGCTGTCCCCAGACTCCTATACCTAATCCCAAACTCCGTGTTTTCACGCGGCTATCTCGGAGTTAGTGTCTAAATGAAACAGGACTCCTGACCCTCCTACACCCTCTCTCTCCCCACCGCGGCCTGCAAACAGATCCTCCCCCGCTTTCAGCAGCTCCTTCCCATTCCCTCACCCCTACCATCTAGCCCATCACTAGGTCATTAGTCCTGTCTCCAGAGTAACCCTCAAACCCCAGTGAGTTCCAGCCCACTGCCCTGCACTGGTCTGAGCTCTCCTCTAACTTGGGTGAGGCAAAGCAGGCTGTGCTCTACTTACCTACTTGGGTAGGGACAGGCTGTGCGCTCTGCCGGGGTAGCAAATACTCAGTGGCTTAACACACTAAAGTTTTATTTCTTGCTTGTGCAAAGATGATCATGTGGGAGAGTTTCCACAGCCAGGTCTGGCACCACCTCGGCTGCAACGGAAGCAGACAGAGGTGGTCTTCCTGTGTGCCCGTGCCCTGGAACCGTGCAGTGAACCCACAGCACTCCCGTGTGCCCGTGCCCTGGAACAGTGCAGTGAACACACAGCCTCCTCCCTGCAGGTTTCTTAAAAGCTAAGAGAGCTGAGGCTGAGGACAGCTTGTTACTCGCCTGGGTCACAGTTACTAAACGGCAGGCAGAATAGGGGAATAGGGGCACGGAATCCTGTCTGACCCCAAAGCCCATCTTCTTCTCTACTGTTCTCTCTCTTCTCCTGCAAGCAGCGAGCCATGGTAGTGGCATGGCTCAAGCAGTGAGCACAAGGCAAGACTTCCTATGGGCACGGAGGCACCGGAGAGCCTCAGGGGGGGTGGGGGGGGGTGGGAGGCAGTCACACGTGAGCGGGCTCTGTGGGCTGTCAGGCTGGGCAGGGGTGCAGCAGGCCAGAGGGCAGAGTGAGCCCTGGCCTGGATTTTCTTGGCTGCGTTCTCCTGAGCTCTCCCAGAGAGGGCTCCCTCTCAGCTCACTCTTACCGGCCCCCTCTCTTCGAGGATCATCAGCTTGCTCAGGGTTGGACACAATCGGATTTCTTCTGTGTGTCCTGTGCCTTGCTTGGTCTGCCCCCCACCGCAGGAACACAGGGTGTCATCATCTAGGAGGCTGACAAGAGGGAGGCCAGGTGTAGGACCCAGTCAAGTCTCGGGAGACAAGTGGAGGAAGAGGCAGGAAAAGTAGGTCAAGGCCCAGTCACGTGGGCAGTCAGCAGTCAAGAGGCTTGGGAAGGTCATACCTTGGGGGCAAGTGGGTGCTTGAACCTGGGGCACTAGGGCTAACCCTGGGTTGTACCTGCTGGGGAGGGCTAAGCTTGCAGACAGGCACCCGCGACTCCAGCCAGGTGGTTCTGGGAAGGGCAGTGTGGATGGCAGAGCCCCGGGCCGCAGTCAGCAGCTTCAGCCAGACCCCCAGGCCTCGCAGGAGCCCTTGGGCTCATCCGTCACTGCCCACTTGGACAAGGCAGCTGGAGGCTACAGACTAGATCCTGTCAATGTCAGAAGGATGTTTCTCCCAACCCAGTAGAATGCTGTCATCCGAGAACTGTTGTGTCTGACATTTCCATGACTCTTGGCTTGGCTTTAGTATTTACATATTCAGAGAGCTCAGCCTAAGGAAAAGTTACAAATCCTAACACAACAGTGCACGCGATGAGAACGCTGAATTTGTTACGTGATGTTTCCTACCTAGCCAATACTTGCTCATGAAATGAATTCTCGCCTTGGGAGGGAATTCACGGAAAACACCCTCCATAACCCCGACTAACATCCCTAGCTTGCTAAAATGACCATTCCTCATTTAGGGGTTTTGTGCATTCCCAACCCCCTAACTTGATCAAAACCTGCATTTCTTGAAAGGCCTAGTGAACTCCCAGGAGTCTATGTGATTTAATAAGGAAAACAAATCTTTGAAAAATTCCTAGGTCAGTACAAGTCAGTGAAAAACATGTTAGTTATTGAGCCCCTGCCTTCAGATCATGGAGGAATCTGCCAAATCTCCTGCCTTCAGAAATTGAAATATCCATCAGAAAGTAAAAGAAAACAAAATCAAATCAAACCACGACACATTTTTTACACCAAAGAGTTCCAGTGGGGACTTATTCAGAACCCAAGTGTCTCTTCATATAAAATTCTTATGTAGGATTAAAGTTGCAAATCTAGTTTGAAATAGGCTGCTCAGACCCACTTATATATTAGTACTTTCTAGCAACTGAACAATTGTTCTCTGCTAAAATATCACTGGAAATTAAAAGAAAACAGAGCCAATATAGTCAAGATGGTTAAGAGCATGAGCTCTGGAGACAGACTGGCTCATTGCTCAGACTGTCACTGATGGGCTCGTGACCTTGGCTACCTCGGTTTCCTCTTCTGTAAAGTTAGGATCATACAGGACCTTTGTCATAGAGCTGCTGAGGATCACGTGAGGTAATAACACATGTAAGAGGCTCAGAACGGTGCCTGGCACAGAATAAGCTGCAGATTTTTGGTGCTCCTCCTCTTGTTGGTAGAAGATTTGCAATAGGAGTCTAGAAATGCCTTGTGCTGCTCAGAAGATTCATTCATTAATCTGTGGCCACGTGTGAATGTTAATATCTAAACGGTAATGTGTGGACGTTATTACCTAAGCATCAAGGATGCTGGGAGGAAGCCCTGGGATAGACTCACGGCAGGCCTGGCAGGGAGCCTGCCACGCACCCAGCAACACCCATGGAAACACAACAGCCCTGCTTCAGTCAGCCAGGCCCTTCCCGCTGGTTGCACAGATTCCCTGGCCGTGCGGGTGCCACGGACCTCCTCACACGAGGGTCTGGAAGCTTATCTGTGGATAATATGGTTGTAGAGTTGACTCTGCTGGAGGCGAATTTTGTCTCCCCCCCCCCACCGCCTTTATGGAAACCTTTAGGAAATATCTAAAAGATTTAGGAAGCATGTGGATAGCTGGGATACTAATCCAAGTCCTATTTAATAATTTGCTTCCAGTGTAATCCATCACGATACACCTTTAATTAGTATCGAGGTTAGACTTGGGGTTTAAAGTCTTCACATGATTATCCTTCGGTGGAGACAGACTTAAAATTGTCAGGAGGTCAGCAAGGGGATCTGAAAACGAAGAGCCCACCTGAGTTCTCAGCCAAGCAGAATCCCAGGTGATGGGCAGGGAATTCACCTGCCACTCTCCTAAGCACTTCACAAAGATCAGCTCGCTGCACCGGCACAGCAATGTGCCCCTATTATCCTGCTTTTACAGATGAGGAAGCCAGAGGTTACATACCTAACCCGGGGTCATACTGCTGGCTTGTGGTACAGCTGGGACTGGGCACTCTGTATGGTTCCAGATTCAGAATTCTTAACCACTGGACTGTGCTGCTCAGAAAACCCTAAAAAATAACACAGTTCTGGATTAGCTACTTCTGCCGTATCGGCCAAACAGCCTGGCTGTTGCCCCAATGTTCACACTAGTTTTGGCCTGTGATACCCATGTGGACACATAATACTTTCAGCTCTTCCTTCTGGAACCGAGATTGTGATTTTTTCGTCATCCTTTCCAGGCTGTCTCTATAAATATAAGAAAAGAGAGCTATTAAAATGTAACCGTTCTTTGCCTTTATTGCCTCATTTTCCATCCCAATCATCCATTTCTTTAAAAAAAAAAAAAACTCAAAGCAGATCTTTTAAATTCATTTGAGGTGAAAACAGATTTAGAATGATAAGAAAGATGAGGAGAGACTCCACCTCACATCACTGAATTCTGCAGACATTTCTGGGCTCTACAGGTTGCACCTGTCACCCTGGGTGACAGTCGGTTCAGCAGCCCCAGGCCAACTGAGCCACCGACTCAGGTGCCCGGCTGAGCTCCGAGCCCTGCCGTCAGGAGGCCTTGTGTGCCGGCGGGAGCAGGACCCACGAGACACCGTGCAGGCCCTTAGCAGCCCCGTGCTTAGGAAGGAAACTGTCCTCAGGGGAGGCTGAGGTTTCTCTGAAACTTCAGAAGCCGGGCACTGGACACCGCGTGCGTGGGGAGGAAGCTGTGGCTGGGTGCTCACTCAGCGGGAAGGCGTGGCCACCAGCAACACACCCATTAGAAACTGCACGACACTGGGCTCTGGGCTCGGGCCCTCGTTAGAGGATTCTGGAGAAAGGAGGCCTACGGCAATAGGTATAAAAATAGAGAAATGCTTTGCGGAAACTGTTTGTATTTTGACAGTCACAAGACCATTATTGATTAACGTTTATTGAGCTCTAACAATGCGAGAGGCGCCACACAAAACATTAGACACAGTACCTGCCCGGTGGGCTTACAGTCTACTCTAAGGACATGACCATTTTGGAATGCTGCCAATGATTTTTGCTGATTTTGAAAATGAGGTATTAACTGCACTGGTCAGTGCAGGAAGAGAGCCTACGGAATCACTGACTTGGTGCAGGTTCCCCTGTGCAAATAGGCACGACTGCTCGTATCAGTCTCTCAAAGAACGGTCGGCATTTCCCCGAACGTGGTGACTTTTGTGACGTAGTACATGTGTCAATAGAGACACCAAACCCACATTTTTGAAAATCAAGGTTCAAACCTGGCCCCTAGTAGTCCAGAAGTTTGGTTATATTAATTCAGAAAATCACTGCTGTTCAGAAGAGGCTCTAGGGAAAAGTAGGGTTAACGACAGGGGCCACGCTCCTGCTCCGTGTTCCCAGGACTGTACAAGAGCAGCCCCCCGGGCAGCCTCTCGAAGGCCCCGGACTCTCCAGGTCTTGTCTTCAGAGCCCAGAGATGGGACGCTTCCCATCTGCTGGGCTCTGCTCGGCACCTGCTCTGGGGGACGCGTGCTTGAGGGCAGAGCCCTTGCCGAGCCTCGTGGAGCACGAGGCGGAGGGCGTACCCAGGCTATTTCTGTGGTCCTCGCAACACATCCCACTGACCGCTTATCTCCAGAGAGTAGCGAGACTGCACCAGAGGTCCCAGGACGTAGCAGCAATCTGTTAAAATACCTGCGATGGACACAAATCCATACAAGTGCCACTTGTGAAAGCTCATCCTTTATTTGTCATGGAAAAGCCGAATTTTGTCCGTTAACCACTTTGCAGAATAAACTGGTTTCATACGGAAGGAAATGTAAGATAGCTTGTATGTATTTAAAGCGAATTATTTAGTTTTTCATTCTCGGATTCTGTGACTTCTTTCCACTTTGATCCTGATGAACTAATAATTCATCACTTCTTATATTTAGATTTCCAGTCCTTTATTCACGTACAGCGTGGATTTCAGTAAGATATGAAAACACACACTGCAGGGTTGTGTTCTGTAAGGACATGAGAATGCTGAGGAAATCCTCACACAGAAGCCTTTTCTAATACAGTTTTTCCCTGTGCTTATGAAAAGTATCAAACAAGATACATTCCGAATGTATGTTATGAACAGGTACTTAAGTACAAATGGGAAACTGGTCTCAGGTGATGGTGACAAGCTGTACTAAATAAAGGAGAACTTGCTTTGAAGAGGTCGCCTGCATGTACACATGCCGTTTTATGAAGAGCAACCATAATCCTACCCTCACCCGCGTTGGTAACAACCTTACCGACGAAACAACCCTTAGTAGTTTTTAAAGTTGCATAAGCAACAAAAACGTGAAGAAGTAAACAAAAAACATGTAATGAAGGGCTTTGGGCTCTTGTTCCAAGGAATAGGTGAAAAGACTGATTAATGAAGCTGAGGTCCCCATTGCTTCTCTTTAAACGGCTATATAAAAATATTTTTGCTTTCTAAGCTCTGTACTTCCTTCATTTTTGCCGAACACACTTAGTAAGCCACAACCGAGCGCCTGAGTGTTTAGGATCTCCAGAATGCAAATCAGGGGGAAAAAAACCAAAAAACAAAACGGAGATTTTGTTCAGTTTTTCTTTTAAATTGAGCCACTAATGTTTGGTAAGGGGCACTGCATGGCATGCTAAAGCCAAGCTAAGGAAGGTATACTTTATTTGAGTCGTTACATTAAGACTGGTCCTGAATTCAGTGAAATCCTGAAGACTGTGGGTTGTTTGAAAGTACTGGTTTTGAGGGCACAGGAAACATGGTCTGAATGAATCGTCCAGAACACGTTGTGAATCCGACTGAACACAGAGCGCATGCTGACCTCCCCCCTTTTTTTTAAATGCAACAGGCTCAGTTTTCTCACATCGGTGCTTCTCTTCATGCTAGAACCGCTTATGTCTACAGAGTCCCTGAAGAAGCGAAAAGCCTCTTTCTAGCGTTAAACATAGCATATGGAGTTCTTCCTCAGCTCTTGGCCTATCGTTGTATCTACAAACCAGAGTTCTTTATAAAAACAAAGGCAGATGAAAAAGTTGAATAAAAGTATTATTTCTTCCTCTCTAGATGACTGACTTTTATTCCTGGTACTGATCTTCTGTCCCATTTTACTCCCTTCCCATACAGCAGTACTTAAAAATATGTAAATTCGGGCTCCGCACTGTATGTGTGAGCTCTCACATTACGGAATTGTGTGGGTAAATTTTCTTCTCTTGAAGGATAAGTGAAGTTGAGAAACAGTTTAAAGAAATCTATTCAAAATTATTTGTGAGTAACTTGACCATCTATTTCAATATTCTGTCTGCACATATTAAATATAACTGTAAACATATACAATGTAGCTCCTACAATAGTGAGCGTGAAAATGAAACTATTCAGAAGTGAATATGGCCTGTGCATATTAAGGAATTTAGAACAGCAGATACATTCAGGAGAAATACTTTTCGCATATAAGATATATATGCATCATTATCAACCTCAATATAAAAAGCAAATTATCACATTATTTTAAAATGTTATTTGACAAATGTTTTCCCAAGGAAAGTGTATTATTCACTGCTGTTATAAACACTGCTTTTAATAAAAAATTTTTTGTGAGTCTAAATGGCTAAGGAGGGATCGGCGACTTTATCAGTACCCTTAATGAACACCTGTTTTATTGGTGACTGGAAATATTTCTACTGTATCTCTGTGTATATTCTTAATAAATTATTTTTGGCCTTTTATGAAAACAAATCTTAACGAATTTGAAACGTTTTGTATTTTTTTTCCAAAAGCAGTTTTGTAGTCTTTAGGACTTTTATTCTAAACATCTGTCAGTTACATGTTCCAATTCAAAATGTCAGCTACACTCTCCTTATGCTTTAGTGTGAGCAATGAACAGGACTTTTGAGGAACCGATTAAATTTCACTAATTTACAATTAAAGTAAAGTATTCAAAGTTAAAAAGTACTCTTCAAGGAAAAAGAACTGGATTGGCATCCCTAGTATCTTTTAATGAACTTTTCATATCTGGAATGATGAGTATAGAGAAAAATTACAATTTGCTACATGAGAGAAACAAACCAGAAACACTAGCCGCCTTCTCAGAGCCTTAGAGGGGTAGGTAGACTGGTGCTTTCATACCCTTGGCTGCCATAATCGTAATCCCATCACCACCACCATCGTCAATGGCCCTGGGCTCTTAGAACTTCTCACATTTTCTCTTCATGTTATTTATTTAGCTCTTCACCAAAATAAGAAAACAAAAAGAAAACAGAGTCCAAGTCAACGCATGGATAATGTCAAGTGTGCGCATTTAGGGTCCACTGAGCTGGTAAATAGCATCTGAGACGTGCAAGCCATCATGTAGCCATTCCTCTCCCTCCCCCATGTTTACAAAAAACCTAAAACCCCGATGTTCAAAAAAAAGAAAAAAAAAAAAGGAAAAAAAAAAAAAAGAAAACCCTCACCTGCACTTGATTCTCTTGTCAACTTGCTGTTAACAATTTTTGCTTTAATATACGAATTACATTAATACCTCACATTACATATATAAAGCCAAATTACACTAACTTAGTTGTTTACAACCTCAAATCTTACTCCCAGTACACATTCCAATAAATTTATTCTGTAAAAACAATACATTTTTTTGTTTTTGATTTTTTTTTTTTACAGTAAACTTTTCAACTACAAACCTCGAATACGCGAAAGATGGTCCAAGGACAAGCATAACAGGATTGATAAAACCCAAATTGACTAAATGAGCTCTCACAATATAAGCTGGCATAAAAATAAATAAAATTCTCTATTATCACAATAGCAACAATAATGTACACATAATAATGGTTTGTGGATGAGTATCAACTATTCTAATTCTAGCTCCAAAAGAAAACAATGGTTCATTTAAAAGTCAATGCTTTGTCTGGTTTCCCATAGGGCTACTGCTGATTCCAGCTTTAAAATGTAAAGTATCCACCTTGAGTGATTAGCTCAAATTGTATTGGCATTGGGAAAAAATAAATCATTGCCTTTATTTTGGAATAACACAAAAGGACTCACTAACTTCACATATAAAAACTGAGTTTGTGTACATAACAGTATGAGTTTTGAGAAGTATAAGCTGTTGACTAGCTATTTCTAATACGGAATAGATATTTTACAATATGGTTAAACTTTACACATGGCCTCAAAACTGAAGGACAATTTCAATTTTATCTTCAATATGCCAACGTTATGTGTTTAGGAACTGGTTCCTGGGTTCTGTCACAGAGAAGAAATCCCTTAAGCATTATGTGGAGTGGTCGTTTTAAGAAAATGCTAATTTATCTTTAACTGAGCCTCTGGTGATAGTGGAGTCAAGGCAGGAGAATGATGAACACAGCCGCCTTGATAAAAGGATCCTAGACATGTAGAAGTTTGTGCAAAAATCTTGATAATCCTTAGTGGTTAAGGGCAACTTCATGCAACCAAATAACATGAAATTAAATAACCTTAAAAAAGGCTAAAATGTCTTTTTTTTCCCCCAAACACAACAGAGAGGAGTGTGAATAATGTACATACAAACTGGGGTTCTGTCAATGACAACAAGGAGTATGTGTTGGTTCATATCAAATCCAAGATTATTAGACAACCAAATGTATAACCTTCTTGTGGTTTCTCTTAATATGCAGCATTCATTATGGTAGTTAGGTCTGTAAAAAAAAAAAAAGAAAGAAAACAAGCCTTTAGATGACTTAGGATATTAACAATAAAAGCGATCCATACCTATAAAGTATATAGCTGGGATTTTCTGAGATTTTAATCTGTACCGCAGTGGAAATAATACTTAGCAAGAATAGCCCGTGAGGCTTTGCTTCCTACTACCTGTCAGTTCGATAACCTGGAGGAAGCGCTGGGGCATGTTTAGTGTCCCGCTAAAAAAAAAAAAAAAAAAAAAAGGAAACAACACACGTTGTCTACTGTTTGGCAGGGCCCAGAGTAGTGTGCACTCTATACAACTCAGGACAATGTGTATTGCTGGGGTAAAGTCCATGGAGAAATTGAGATAACCCATCTTTGTGAGGACTGTAGTGTTAGAAAGGTAAGCTGCTTCAAATCTAAAAAGCATTTGGAATGTATGCAAATTATCATGTATTATAACTTAATTACTTGGGACATGTGGCTGGAAGAAATAACGAGTGTTAACAAAATCAAGACGTATGAAGAGAAAGAAGTCGAGATTTCTTTTAAAATTTAGATGGCACGTCTGCGTGACACAAGATTTCCACTTCCTAAAAGAATGATGTTTCAATCTGGGTCCTACTTTAAATTGTGTCAGGTTACATTTCCTCATAGGGAGGCTATTTTTGTTTTCTTCATCATTAACCCAAATACATTAACCCCCTCGTAATGCTCTCAAGGGATGAATGAAAGAGGGAACTCAGGCCCCAATATTTTTTCCTACAACACCTTGCTTCCATTCTTTTTCCTTCACTGAGTGAACAAACTTGCTTGTGAGCAAGGAGTGCGCTCACTCATGGGTATGTTCTCAAGTATACAGCCGAAATCTATGTGTTCGTTATACCACGTATCAGTCAAGAGGAAAAGGTACTAAGCCTCAAGATGCCAGACATCTATTTCTCTTGGCCTGCTCTGATCCTACCAGAAGGAGACAGCCAACTTTAAAAAAATAATAAAAATGTACTTAAAATCTGTGAACTTGCAAAATACAGGGACTAGTGACTCCTAATTATTTATTGACAAGAATGCTAGATACATTATACTTATAGCCTTTGGAGGATTTTCCTCCTTTGTGAAGGAGGAATACACCCATTTTAAGCAATGAAAAATTGTTAACCGAAGACATTTATTTAACAGTGTCTTTTTATTAATGTCAATGTGAAAAGCAATAAAATCTATGTTTACATTGGTAGAAAATTCATAGTAACAACTACTCAATCCACACTGAAAAACATTTTTGGAACAGATGGTCCCACAGCAGCATCAGAATAGAATTCATGCCCGAAACAAAGTAGCAGTGGTACCGGAATATAACCACAACTTTAAGGACCTGGGGAATTTTTTGGTCTTTAAACACGGTGCTGTCAATAAGTGCTTAAAAGCAAATTACGAATCCATGTTTAAAAATTTCTCATACCATAATCACTCTATTTGCATCTGTGCATCAAAAAAGTATCTTGCTAGAGCGCCTGGGTGGTGGGCTCAATGGGCTTAAGTGTCCATTTCTTGATACCAGCTCAGTTCATGATCTCAGGGTCCTAGGATCAAGCCCCATGTCTGGCTCTGTGCTGGGCATGGAGCCTGCTTAAGATTCTCTCTCTCCCTCTCCCCATTACCCACCCCTCCCCACTTGTGCACGCTCACTCTCTCTCAAAAAAAAAAAAAAATCTTGCTAATCATAATGCTATACGTTCTGGGCATGGAGCTCGGGGTGTTGACTAGAGACAGGAAGTCTCCTCTGGGGAAGCAGCTGGAAGTGGTTCCTTATGTGCTGGCTGCCGTGCTCTGTGCCAAGCCACCCTCAGCAGACAATGGCTGACTACTCCAATCAGATGGTCTCTTGAGGCATCTGAATTGGAGGCACATTAAGAGGCTGCAGGGTGGAGGCCAAGCTGAAGGACAGCCCAAACACAGCAGAAGTTAGGAGACAGTATAAGTCATAGGATCTTTCCCTGGAGCACCACTTTCACTTGAAAAAATGATGGCAGATAAACTATGGTTATTCAGACACTCTGTCAGAAATAAATGAAATGAGCCTATTGCATCAAGGAAGACAAATGGCAGTATTTGTTGCCAACAATAACATTCAAGCTTTCAAGGGAAACTTAGAATTCTGGAAAACTTACACCCTCCATGATCAAAATTTCCCAGTGAAGGTTTTTCTGACAAGATATATTCGATATTTAAAAACGTGATTGTGGGCGCCTGGGTAGCTTAGTCAGTTGAGCATCTGACTCTTGATTTCGGCTCAGGTCATGATCTCATGGGCTCTGAGTTCGAGCCCTGAGTAGGGCTCTGAGATGACAGTGTGGAGACCGCTTGGGAATCTCTCTCTCCCTCCCTCTCTGCCCCTCCCCAGTTCGTGCGCACGCTCACTCTCTCTCTGAAAATTAATAAATATTAAAAAATGTGATTAAAAATACTTCATGATGAAATATTTGGAAGACCCAAATAATGCAGGAAACCAGCATTTTCCAAATGGGTAACAGTCATTCAAAGTGCCAGACTGTCCCATGGATTTTAAACTAACGGAATACAGAAAAGTTCAGATTCCACACTGCAACTAACCTTTAAGAAACTACCACTTACAGAGCTGGTCTAATACCAAAAAATATTCGCAATGATCTGGAGAAGCTATTAAGATACTCGCTCGTATCTCCACTTTCAACTACATGTCTGTGTGAGGCCACAGCTGCTTCGCATACCTCAACTGAAACAACATATCGCAAGAGACTGAGTACAGAGACAGATGTAAGAGCCTTTCTATTAAGCCAAACGGAGAAATTTTTAAAAATGTAAAGCAACGTGGGGGCACACTCGGCAGAGTGTGCAGCTGTTGATCTCAGGGCCATGAGTTCGAGCCCCACGGGTATAGAGATTACTAAAAATGAAATAGAAACTAAAACAGAAAATGTAAAACGATGTCATTTTTCTCGAAACAAAACACTTTCTGAAACATGTTCTTTTTCATAAAAATGTGTTATTTATGTTAAATAATGAATATTTTTATCATGAATAAATTTTTTAAATTAACATTTTAAAATTTGTTTTTATTCCTGATTCAATAAATATCCATGGTTGTAACAAAAAGTCTTGGGGCCCTCAATTGCTTACAAGAGTATTAAGGGGGTCCTGAGACCAAAAAGTTTGGCGAACCCCTGGCTTTGAAGAAATGAGAGTAAATGGTGAGAGACGAAGCCGGAAAGATAAACTGGGGCCAGAGTGCGAAGGCCACTGCGTGCTGCAGTAAAGGAGTCTGGACTCGATCTCGAGGGCAAGAGTAGCTGGCCCTCTGCTGGCCCTCTGCTAAAGAAAGCGGGTCCAGAGCCCGAAGAAGAAAAGCATGGACATGGTGGTTATGGTGACCGTGGCAGGTGTCCTCCCAATATTTACTCTATCCTCTGCCCTTCCCTGCTGCTCTGTGTGGCCTTGTGATTCGAGGACCTGACTCTAGCTCCAGCGGGGGGGGGGGGGGGGGGGGGAGAGGGGGGTAGAGCCTGACTGGTCCAAGCCAGTTTCAATCTCTTTGTTATCTGTGGTTAGTTTGGGGATGGGCAACTTTCTGGCACTGCAGTGAGTTCTGCTTCCTGGTCCTTATACCCTTGTGTGACCCCCTCCCCTGCTTCTGTCTTGCAAGCTCGCTCGCTCTCTCTCTCTCTCTCTCTCTCTCTCTCTCTGATGAAGTTACCTGTCACGTAGGAGCTGCCCTATAGAGAGGCTAATGTGTCAGGGAACCTAGAGGGCCTCTGGCCAAAGTTAGTGAGGACCTAAGTCCTGCCAACAACTACTTGAGTGAACTTGGAAGGGGACCAACCCCCAACTGAGCCTCAAAAGGATTTGAGCGGCTGCTAATACCTTAATCGCAGCCTTGGAGAGACCCTGAGACAAGGGACTCAACAAATTGTGCCTGCCTGGAGTCCTCATCCAGGGGAAAATGCCAGACAATAAATGCTACTTGAAGCCCTAAGTTTTGAGGTAATTTGTTACGCGGAGATAAACAATACAGCGGCCCCGAGCCAATCAAAGTGCACGGTACCCGGGTTGTGAAGATTAGTAACCTCTACATCGTGCCCCACGAATCGACAAGGGACGCTCCACGTGAGCCCTTTTCTGCCTTGTGCTTCCCCTGGCAGCAGTGAGGACGGAGCCTGAAGGGGGGGCCCCAGAACTCTGCGGGTTCCTAGTAAGAACCCTTACCAATACGTGTGACCTCAACACCCCCACGCCTCGAGACTATCAAGCCTTTTATCCTTCTGTCCTTAGGCTTATCTCAGTGACCACAGATGGGCTCCTGAGCATGTCACTTCCTAGACTCTCATCCGGTCAGGTTAGTACGTGTTAGTCTATGACCTCATCTCTCTCTCTCTCTCTTTTTATAATGTTTTTATTTACTTTTGAGAGACAGAGAGAGTGAGAGCATGAGTGAGGGAGGGGCAGAGAAAGCGGGACACAGGATCTGAAGGACACACGCGGGGCTCGAACCCATGAACCGTGAGATCGTGACCTGAGCCGAAGTTGGACGCTTCACCGACTGAGCCACCCAGGCGCCCCTATGACTTCGTCCCTTACACTCTCCTGCTCCCACCCAGGTTCCGCAGTCTCTTCCACTAGGCCCCTTGGACATCACAGCCACCAGCAAATCTCCGTATTCCCCACAAGCGTTTCTCAGTATTCTGCCCCCCAACTTGTTCACAAGAAAGGTTCTCCCTAGGGATCGTGCTGCTGCTTCTCCTGTGACCTCTTTTCTCAGCCACAGCTCTTGCACTGCTGGCCCGGCGGTGGAGGCGGTGTTCACCCAACCCTCCTCACCTTGAACGTCCATGCTGTGAACCACCCCCTCTCCTGCCTGCAGTCACCTCTGGACCCCTGGGCTCACTCCCTACAGATTTCAGCTCTGCCTCACCATCATTCGATATTATAATCACTGGGGATGTCTCTCCATGTAGACGGTCTTTCCAAAACTCTGACCCCTCAGTTCCTCGGCTCTCCCCTCCAGAGAGCTCGTTCTCTGCCCTACCTCACTCACCCCCATGGCTATTTCTCAGGCAGGCGGTTCTCAACCACTGGGAGTGCAGCAGTCCCCCCCCACACCCCCCCCCCCCCGGCCCCTGATGGGCGGTTTTGCCTTCTTTGGTCAAGTGTGGTCAGGAAGCAGTAGCCTTCACTTTATCTCATCCTTCATCGAGCAGGAAGGAGTGCCGCCCAGGAAGATATTTTGAGGGGGATCACGTTCACTTAACTTTTATTACAGTATATTGTTACAACTGTTCTATTTTATTCTGAGTTACCGTTATTAACCTCTCACTATGCCTAACTGATACGTTAAGCTGTATCTTAGGTGCGTGCGTGTAGGAAAAAACAGCATACGCCGGGTTCGTGTCATCCACAGTTTCAGGCATCCATGGGGGGTCTTGGAATATGTCTCCTGAGGATAAGGGGGGGACACTGTATCTGCAAATATGGTTTGAAGTCACCGTTCTGGGGGGCAAAATTATGGAAGCATTTTAGGTTGTCAGAAGAACTTGGGGCTTCTTTGGCCTCTTACAGGCAGGAGTCAAGGGGACTGTGTTGTGAACGGTGCTCACAGGATGAACTGTCCGTGCAAACACCAGCACCAGCTGCCTGTCAGCGGCAACCACTGGTGTCTCCAGCTCTCTTTGTAGCTGGACTCCACCTCTTCCAAGTGCCTACTCGGTCCCATTTCCTGCCTCTCGAAATTCCAACACTTCTTCCCGTTAACCTCTCTCAGATGCTGACCTTGCTTCCTGAGAAAACGGACGCGGTCAGGTGAGGACTCTTCCAAGCTCTCACCCCTAGTGCCCGCTTACCTGCCTCCCCCCTGCAGTGGGGGAAGCAGGGCAGCCCCCCCGCATGTGCACTAGGTCCTGTGCCTTGTCTTCCGAGGAGCACCGCTTGCGCAGCTCTTTCCTACGTGATCATCGTGCGATCATTCCTCATTTGACTCATTCTTACCAGAACGCGTGCTGCAAATTCTCCCATCGAGAAAAAAGACCCTTTTTGCTTTTCTATCTTGGACTGTGACTATTACATACTTGAGAAGAAGTTTAAGATTAGTCTGCTGGCCCCACGAGACATCAGCACTCATTATAAAGCTGCTATCACTATGAAAAGCATGGTACTGACCAAAGGAACTGAACAGAGAACCCAGACAGAGAGCCATGCCTATATGACAGAGGACACTGAGACCAGAGAGGGAAGGAGGGACAGCTTCACACATGGTATGGTTCAAATGGTGACGCTGTGGGAAAAAGGCAACGGGACCCTACCTCGTACTGTGCCCAAATCAATTCCAGATGGACTGAACAGTAGCATGTTAAAAATAAAACTTTATGATTTAAAAAAGGAAATACAGGAGCATACCCTTCTGATCTTGGGAAAGGGACAGGCTTCGTAAACAAGAGAAAAATGCTAACCACAAAAAGAGAAGTTTGAGACATTTGAGTACAACAGAGAAAGTCTGTTCACCTAAAGGTATATAAGAAATCAGACAAGCCACAGATGTGGAGAAGGCACCTACAATGCACATGACCAACCCCATTCGTTAGAGTCCAGAATATGTGAAGGAGCGAGTCCTACCGATCAGTAACGCAAAAAATCCCACAGGAAAATGGGCAAAAATGCAAAATCCAGCACCGCACGGCAGAAGAAACATGGGTGGTAGGTAAATCTGAAAAGAAACTCAACCTCACTACTAGTCAAAGAACTGCGTGGAGACTATCATTTATACTCACTGTACGAGCAAAACTTTCAAGTTTGACAGTGACACGTTCATCACAGGGAACTTGTGCATTGAAGGTGGGTGCGTAAACTGGTCCAAACACTTAAGAACGTAACTTGGCATTATCTTGTAGAGTTAAAGACCCGAACTCACGAGCTGCCGTGTCCAGTTTGGGTTTATATACCCTCAGGGACCTCTTGCCTATGTGCACCAGGAGGCAAGCAGGAGGCTGAGCCCAGCAACACATGAAAGTCACAAAACTGAGTATTATGCTGCCGTGAAAGATGAATAAGCCTTTCTATACATGACCACGTGAAGGACTCTTGGAAGCATGGTAGTACGTAAATGTCACCATTTTTCTTAAAAATCTCAAATGATTGGCAGTGTGGCGCAGGGATTAAGAGCACGGACTCTTGACTCAGTCTATTTGGCTCTGAATGCCAGCACTGCCATCTATCAGCGGCATGATGGGGAAACTGCTTAACTTCTCTGTGCCTGATTTCCACATATGTAAAATAGTGATAATAAAAGCATCTGTCTCAAAGGGAAAAAAATTTTCAAAAATGAGAGAAACTAAGGAATATATTATTTAAATACATACCTATATGTTAGATAGGAGTTAAAATTCTGAAAATGAAAGGAAATAATAAATACAACACTAGTGGTTATCTCTGGGTAGGAAGAAGATGGGGCAAGGGAAGAATATGTAATTAGATATAAGTTATGATTCTGTTTTAGTTTTGGGGTTGAGTGGGAGGGTCACTGGTATTCATTGGAATACTGTGTTTATTACTTTACATATATTACATATATATTCTTTTGTATAAAACAAATATATTATTAAAAATGGGTTAAAAATAAAAGGATATGACTTTTAACAGAGTGGGTATGAAGGGAAGATAACTCAACAAAATAAAGGCCATCTATGAAAAACCCACAGCTAACATAATACTCACTGGTGAAAACCTGAGAGCTTTCCTCCTAAGATCAGGAATAAGTCAAGGATGTCCATTCTTGCCATTTTTATTTAACATACTAGTGACATCCTAGCCATAGCAAGAAAAAAAAACCCAAACACATCCAAATTGAAGTAAATCTGTCATTATATGCAGATGACATGATATAACAGATAGAAAACCCTAAAGACTCACCAAGAAACTATTAGAATAAATGAATTCAGGAAAGTTGCAAGATACAAGTTTAACAGAGAAATTTGTTGTTTCTACATACTAATAACAAAGTAGCAGAAGGAGAGATTAAGGAAATAATTCCATTTATAGTTGCACCAGAAAGAATAAGACCTAGAAATAAACTTAACCACAGAGGTGATAGACCTATACTCTGAAGATAATAAAACACCGATGAAAAAAACTGAAGAAGACACAAACAAATGGGAAGATATCCCATGCTCACTGACTAGAAGGACAAATACTGTCAAAATGTCCACACTACCCAGGGGTGCCTGGGTAGCTCAGTCGGTTGGGCATCCAACCTCAGCCCAGGTCATGATCCTGAGCTTTGTGGGTTCGAGCTCAGCGTCGGGCTCTGTGCTGACAGCTCGGCGCCTGGAAGCCTGCTTCGGATTCTGTGTCTCCCTCTCGCTCTGCCCCTCCCCCGCTTGTGCTCTGTCTCTGTCTCCCCAAAATAAACATTAAAAAAAATTTTTTTTAAATGTCCACACTACCCAGAGCAATCCACAGATTCAATGCAATCCCTATTCAAATACCAAAGCATTTTTTAGAGAACTAGAACAAATAAATACTAAAATTTCTATGGAACCACAAAAGACCCCAAAGAGCCAAAGCAATCTTAAGAAAGAACAAAGCTGGAGGCACCACAATCCCAGACTTCCGAGATATACTACAAAGCTACGTTAATCAAAATGTATGGTACCGGCACAAAACCAGATACGTATATCAATGGAACAGAACAGATAGCCCAGAAATAAACCCACAGTTATATGGTCAATTAATCTTTGACAAAGGAGGCAAGAATATACAATAGGGAAAAGACAGTCTCAATAAAGGTTGCTGGGAAAACTGAACAGCTACCTTCAAAAGAATGAAACTGGACCACTTTCTTATAGCATACACAAAAATAAACCCAAAGGCGATTAAAGACGTAAATGTGAGACAGGAAGCCATGAAACTCCTAAAGGAGTCACCTCTTGGACATCAGGTGTAGCAACATTTTTCTAGATGTGTCTCCTCAGGCAAAGGAAACAAAAGGAAAAATAAACTATTGAGGCTAGACCAAAATAAAAAGCTTTTGTTCAACAAAATGAAAAGGCAACCTACAGAATGGGAGAAGATATCTGCAAATGATACATCTGATAAGGGGTTAATATCATATATATATCTATATATCTCATATATAATATCTATATATCTCATATATAATATCTATCTATCTATCTATCTATCTCATACAACTTGAAACCAAAAAATAGCTCCTATTAAAAAATGGACAGAGGACCTGAATAGACATTTTTCCAAAGAAGACATCCAGCCAGATGGATAACAGACACATGAAAAAAGGTTCAACATCACTAGTCATCAGAGAAATGCAAGCAAACCAAAATGAGATCACGTGACGCTAGTTAGAATGACTAATATCAAAAGAACAAGAACAAGAAGTGTTGGTGTGGTTGTGGAGAAAAAGGAACCTTTGCGCACTGTTGGTGGGAATGTAAATTGGTGCAGCCACTGTGGAAAACAGTATGGAGGTTCCTCAAAAAATTAAAAGTAGAAAAACTGTATGATGCAATAATTCCACTAGCAAAGAAAATGAAAACACTAATTCAAAAAGACATATGCGCTCGTGTCTATATTGCAGCATTATTTATAACAGCCAAGTTATGGAAGCAAACCAAGTGTCTACCAACAGATGGATGGATACAGGTGGTGTATATATACAATGGGGTATTACGCAGCCATAAAAAGAGATTTTGCCATTTGCGACAATGTGGATGGAGCTAGGATGTATTGTACTAAGTGCAATAAGTCAAAGAAAGACAAATATCGTGATTTCACTTACATGTGGAATCTAAAAAACAGAACCAGACCCATAAATACAGAGAACAAACTGAAAGTTGCCAGGGAGGAAGGTCAGGGGAGGGGCAAAATGAGTGAAGGGGAGCGGGAGGTACAGGCCTCCAGTTACGGAGTAAGTCATGGGACATGGTACAGGACAGGGAGCAGTCAACGACACCGTGACAGCACTGTGTGGTGAGCACAGCATAAGGCAGCCTCGTCAAATCACTATGTTGTGCACCTGAAACGAGGGTAATATTGTGTGTCAACTGCACTTCAATTTAAATGGACGAATGAAAAAATGAATGGATCTCAGGCTCTTGTTCTACATTCAGGCTCTTGCCAGCTATGTGACCCTGGGCCAATCTTTCCAGCCTCAGTTTCCCCAGGTACACAACGGATAAGACCTCCACCTACATCCTGGGATTTGTGTGGGGATTAAATGAGACAATGCATAGACAGCATTTAGCACAATCTGTGGCACAGAGTAAACTGTGAGCCATTACGACTCTGACTCTGCTGCTGTTGCTACTGCTAATGGCAAGTGTTTCCAGAAGTGCTTTCAAGATGTTCGAGCAGAAACGGGTTTCATAAACGGTTAGAAAAATGGATCTACAATGCAGGAGGTACAGTGGGAAGTCATCAGTAATACATCGAAAACAGCTGAAACCACGAGAGTGGAGAAGATGGACGCGGGGAAGCTTTCCGAAGAGTAGCGTGCCGAGGGAGCGCTGCAGAGGGACTGAGAAGAGCTGGTTGTGGAAGCAGTAGGTGGCCTGGAAGCAAAGTCGGAGGAGAAAGGGGTCACGGCACTAAATGCTGCAGAGGTAAAATAAAGACTAAAAAAGACCCTGGACCTGGCAGGGAGAGGATCGGCATGGACCTCTACAAGGGCAGTCGCACTGAAACGGTGAAGAAGCACCTCGAGCGTAATGGAGTAAGGCGGGTGTGTGCGGGTGAGGAAGTGGATGCTGGGAGGAAGGAGAACTCCTTTAGGAAGTTCAGAGATGAAGAGAAAAGCGAAAAGAACAGGGTATGTGGGGAAAGGGAGGTGTGTTTGAGGTCAAGGGAGGCCTGATACTGTTTCTAGGCAGGAGAAAGAAGAGAAAGGTACAGGATGACTGGGTTGGCCTTGGAGGAAGGACGAGGAGACGACACTCTGGAGCCTGGTAACAGAAAGGTGCAGATTAATGCCTCTCAGACTTTAATGTGCACATAAATGACCTGGGGAATTGGTTAAAACAGATTCTGACTCAGAAGGCCTGGGCGTGGGCCTGGGCTTCTGCATTTCTAACAAGCTGCCGGGTGCTGTTGATGCGATCTGTCCATAGATCGCAGTCTGAGTGGTACAGGTGTAAACCATCTTTACCTCTGTCACAGGAAGGGCAGCCAGAAGTGAGTTAGGTCACGGGAGAGACAAGTTGTGGGGGGTTTGCTGTATGCATACTGAAGCCACCTGGGGTGGGGACGGCAAGTGGGATAAAAAGAAAATCAAGAGTCAGGTACTCAGGCCCTCGGTGACTGTTAGGGATGGTTCCCAGGAGGGCTGCTGGCAAAGGTGATGACAGAGGACTCTCTACTGAAGAGGTGAAAAGAAGAAAGATCCTCAGAGGCAGGAGTAAAGCTGAGTGGCTAAGAGGGATAAGGGAGCCGTTAGAATCGTAACCGGGGAGCAATTTTGGAAAACTGGATGAAGGAGGACTTGAGAGGTAAACACTACTGACAAGAATAGTCGAGAACTCGGCTGAAACCAGAATCTAACAGAAGAACAATCAGAATGTATTTTGTGGATTGTTTCAAAGTGATTTGCCTCTGTCCAATTAGTCTTGAAAGAGAAAAGACTAACAGAAGAAGAGGACCAGGGGCAAAATGTGCCTTTGCTAATAACACTTTTACGAAGGCGGACTTGCCCACCACCTAACAGGTTAACGGAAATTAGGACGGAAGACACGCAGACGGCCAACAGTCCCGTGAAGAGATGCTCAGCACCACTCATCTTCAGGGAAATGCCAATCAGAACCACAACGAGCAACCACCTCACACCTGTCCGAAGCGGCTAGAATCAAAAAGGTAAGAAGTAACCAGTGTTGCAAGATGTGGAAAAAAGGGAACCCTCGTGCACGGTTGGTGGGAATGTAAACTGGTGCGGCCGCTCTGAAAAACAGTATGGAGATTCTTCAAAAAGTCAGATTTACCAGTAATTCCACTTCTGGGTATTTATCCGAAGAAAATGAAAGCAGCACTTTAAAGAGAAACATGCAACCTTATGTTAACTGAAGCATTATTGACAATAGCCAAGATATGGAAACAACCCAAGTGTCCACTGACAGATGAACGGACAAAGATATGGTGTGTACGTGGACACACACACACACACACACACACACGAGTATTACGCAGGCATAAAAAAGAATGAAAGCTTGCTACCGGTGACATCATGGATGGACCTAGAGTATATTACGCTAAGTGAGATACGCCAGAAAGAGAAAGACAAATGCCATATGATGTCACTTACGTGGAATCTAAAAAACAAAACGAACAAACATAACAAAACAGAGCCCCAGATACAGGAGGCACACTTTGTCTACCACCAGGCGGAGGGGCTGAGGAGTGCGTGAAACGGGTGACACGGGAGAAGGGGACTAAGATGTACAAACTCCCAGTTGTAACACAAGTAAGTCACGAGGGTATAAAGTACAGCATAGGGAAGAGAGTCAGGAATATGGTAGCAACTTTGTCTGATGACAGACAGTACCCAGGCCCATCACAGCGAACACTCAGTAATGCCTACACATGTGGACTCACTGTTGTGCACCTGGAACAAACACAATATTCTATGGCAACTATACTTTAAAAAAGAGTTAACAAAAATTCAAAGTGGACAAGTCTTCCCCTTCGGTACTTTAAATACCAATGTTCACGTGTTGCTTGAATCCTTAAATACTTAAAGCCCTGTGGGTATATTAAAGTACAAACAAACTGCTTTTAGGAAAGAAAGAGCGGGATGAAATCTCCTATTTTGGACATGCCATTCATCTTACAATAAAATAAATCTAACTGTAAAATTCTGAGATGGCATTTCATAATTTCAGTATTTCACATCTTACTTTTTAAAAGACTCCCAGTTGGGACACCTGGGTGGCTCAGTCGGTTAAGTGCCTGGCTCTTGATTTTGGCTCAGGTCATGATCTCACAGTCATGAGATCAAGCCCCAGGTCGGGCTCTGCGCCGACAGTGGCAGAACCTGCTTGGGATTCTCTCTCTGCCCCTCCCCTGCTTGTGCACAAGTGTTCTCTCTCTCTCCCCCAAAGTAAGTCAATAAACACTAAAAAGAAAAGAAAAGACTCAAGCTGCTCAAGTTAGTTTAAAAAAGAATGAACTGTTCACAGAGTTCCACACTGACAGGCAGGTGCACTTCCCACCTGGCTCTCTTTTGTTCTCAGACTCTACGCAGCTAATCATTCATCCAGGAGCTGCGTGCACATCCACGTATCAGGCTGAGAATCTTTCTCCATCTACTAGGACAGTGTTTACCAGTGACTGTGAAGCACTGCTGATCTCTAGCATCTTCTAGGTTAGAAGGGCAGGGAGGTTACACGCCGTCCTTACCCCTTCACTGGTTTTCTGCAAGTCTGAAGTTGTGTTTCTTGTGTCGTTGCCGGCGTCTCCACCCTCGGAGCTGCTTTTGTTCTCCTCTTCTTTGCAGTCCTTGTCGTCTTCATCTCCTGGAGACTTCCGGGACTGTTTAGAGGATTTCTAAACGTTTGGACAAGTTAGAAGTTAGAGTCAAAGGGACAAATCCTGACGCACAAGGGCAAGTAAGAGCTGCCGAAGCGGCTGACCCACGGCCAGTCTTTGTGGCCCCGCCACCGGATATACGAGTGCAACCAGGCGGCGTGCCGAGGCTGGGCGAGGTGGCCCGGGCGAATTGTTTCGCCTCGCTGGGCCTCAGGGTAACAAGCTGGAGAAGGAAGTAGAGGTGAACTACATGACCTGTTAGTCCTTTCCAGCGGTGCCATGTTAAAAGCAGTGCATAAAGGTTCGTGTAGCCAGGACGCTATTCGTGAATAAACAGTAGCTGGATGGCCACCACCTTAGGAGCTAAGAGTGAGAAGGCACCGTAAGGCCGTCCTGTCCTTCCTCGTCGTTTCACAGTAGAAACTCGGGTCCACAGAGTGAGGTGGACTATCTCACACGATATAGGAGTATTCACGTTAAGAAATCTGCTGAAGCTGTTTGGGTGACAGGATCCACGTAATATAAACTACTTTACTCTTTTAAATTGCAGACAGTTATTTAAGAACCCAAGGGAACTAGCCCCCACCCCCCCCCCACTTTTTTATCACCATGCATTTGAAATCAAGATGAGCTTAAGGAAAACAAAAATACAATTATAGTTTATAGCCAAAGCTGCTTTGCAGAACAGCATTAAAAGGATCAAAAGCTGGCCCCACTGTGCATCTTCAAGAAAGTAAAATGTAGCATTTCACTAACATGTCCTTTTTGAGGACTTTTAAGAGTCTTTAAGCACCTGGCAAATAAGAGCTGAGGCAAAACCGGTTTGGCCAAGTCACCTTTGGTCTTCCAGAAATGAATTAGCAAATTGGAGATTCCTTAGCAATCAATATTTTAAATACAACTCCCAAAGAGAAAGTATCTCCTAGCTCTGTGATAGAGCACATAATTACATTGCTTCTGTTTTACTTAACTGAAACTACCAACTAAGCCCGAAATGTCAGCTTAAAATGAGGTCATCTTTACTTTTCACACGAAGGAAAAGCAGAGATTTAATAATCCAAACGTGGAGTGTCTACCGTTAAAGCGAAGATCAAGTAGGACAACATAAAAAGCAGAATATTTTTTGTTTTCCTAGTAAATACAGTATAACTATCGAAATAGAGTAACTGCTTTATGTAGTAATTCTCAAATAATAATCTCTGACCTACAGTTCTTAGAGGTAATCATTCACCACTCCCTAAAATTTCTAATGCTTACAAAGGATACTTATGAGTAACCCCACGAGTGAATTTATACGCCTTATAATTTGGCATTACACGGACCAGAATCAGGCCTTTCCTCAAGTTTTGCTGTCGAGCCACAGTCAGCATTCTAAGAAACCTGGCCCCCAGGCTGTATTTGGTAACCCTGAAAAGCTCTTACTGTGCTGCAAATTCAGATCAGGGCAATTCCTGTAATTGTGGGGAGGGACCCTTTATCTGTTTCATCACTGTGCTCCTGAATTGGTTGTGTCCAACTGTTGCCACCTTTGGTTTTTTAACTTAAGATTACTAGTAGTTTAGCACCATCATCAGTTTACTCTGCTGTGAGGCTCTCTGATTTGCCCTACTTTATGCAGTAATGTGCATGCAAAATATTTTGACCTATAATTTTCCAGGATCTGTGATGGTTCATATATGAATCATCCATATACTTACTGCCAAAGAGACACACATAAATCTTCAATTATGTTCAAACCTGCTTTTCACTGTGAACCACTGCTTTTCAGTGGCCAAGGAAGATTATTCAACTTTAAGAAACAGGGGTAAGAAAAGAACACCATATTCGGAAAAAAGGAAACATTTGGGAAGTCAAGGACAACACGGAGGTTACGTCAGGTAAGCGCTTCTCTAAATGTGGTTCCCAGATCAGAGCCATCAGCCTTACCTAAAACTTTAATTCTCAGAGCCCACGCCCAAGACCTACTGAAACAGAAATTCAGGGGGTGAGGCTGGGCAGCGTGTACTTTAACAAGCCCTCCACATGGTTCTGACGCAGGTGGAAGTTTGAGAACCACTGTGCTAGGTTCTCAGTTAATACTGAAAATGAAAAACCATTTGTGTTCTTCCAAAGTCTTTGTGTTTGTGCACAATTCTTTTGACAATAAATAAAACAGTAAAAAGTGAAAAGAAAGTCACGGTTCTTAAGTGCTTGTGAAAGTTGTGATCTGGAAGGAAAAGCAAAAAAAGATGATCCCTTACTTGAACACAGAGAAACCGCAGTAAGTCAAGTATGTCTTTACCCCTTCACTGCTTTAAATCACCTACCCGCACTAGGTATGAGCCCCATTACTTCTGGGCACCACAACAAGCAATAAAATAATGACACTCAAAAGCCCCATATCCACACTATTAAACGCTGCTCCTACGTCAGGTAGCTTAGATAATGGAGGGTGGTACAATACATTGCACAGCTCAGCGGGCAATCATAAATTTAAAAAAACCAATTCGATTGGGTGTTTAAGTGAAATTCAAAATGCTAAAAAAAAAAAACTCAGCTTAAAAATGCAATGGAAGGTACGGTCTGACCAGGAAAATTCTAATTATTTTTTGTGATTTGCAAACTGTATCCCCATCCAAAGCAAACACCATGTTTTTCATTAGGTGCCAAGTAATACGTATTCATACATTTTTACCTGTATGCCTGTGGGGTAGACTTTACAGATTGTAAAAAAAATGCTGATCATCGAATAAAGTCTTGGGACTTGGTTCTTAAGGAGTTTCCCAAGTCTGGTGTCCAGCTACTAAATACCAGAATCTAAATGGAAGTAATTTATTCAATGGTGTGACAGACCAGTTATAGTGAAACTTGTACCGATCTCTGGTTTGCAAAGATCTATCTATCTTACTCCCAGTTTTTAAAGGTGAACAGTTTTTACAATGTCATAGTTTGTTCAACTGTATGTCTGGATTACTGTGAAAAACCTAGACTTTCAATCTGTAAATCTAGGATCACGTAACTCCCATTACCGTCACACTGGGAATAAATCCAAATTCCTTAAGGTGGCACACAAGTGTCCATGACTGAGCCTTTGCCTGCCTCTCCCTCTGGGTCATGACCCCCAACCACGCTGGTCTTCTTCCAATTCAGGCCAGGCCAGACTCTTCCTGCGTCACATCTGGGCTGCTCTGTCACACACGCCCCCTTCCCCCACCCCCAGCTCTTTCTTCGGGCCTCAGGATGAACTCTGCCTCTTCTCTTCAGAAAGGCCTCGCCCTCTATCTAAAGAACGTTCTCCTACCACTTGTTTCCTTCAGAGTCCTCTCTTCATTTATATGTATTATGTGTACATTCCTTAGAGCAGAAAGACAGATTAAGGGTGTATCTTTATATTTACCTAGACTTGTCCTCAATCGTACTGAGTCTCCTATATTCCTAAAGTCTTCAGAGCTCATTTGGAGGTGACCGTAGGAGGCACACCTGCTCTTGTCCCCTTGGCTGAAGAACAGACCTTCTCCAGCTGAGCGGCCACGTCGGCCTTGTATTTTCAGTGCCACGTCGGCCTTGAAGGGTCCACAGCCAGCTGCCCTCACGTGTAAGGTCACCTGTCCTATCCCCTTGGTTGTATTACTGTCCCTAGAGGCAGAGGCTCCACAGAGCTAGTATATTTCTATGTGCCCAACGGAGGAATTAAAGATCATCTAATGAATGTGCATGTAACATTAATAACAATGGAAACGGTTCTCAGGCACCTTCGAAGTGTAGGACTTTTTCCGTTTAGAGCCCGCTTTTTCATTCTTTCTTTTGCCTTTTCCATCCTCTTCCACTCTATCCCCTTCCTCCTCACTGCTCGCATCTGCCGTATTTCCACCTTCTCCCTCCGTTTCCGAGGAGCTCTGTTGCTGAATTGCCTACGAAATAACAAGATATTGGCTAATTACATTTTTGAAAAATTTTCACGGACACTGAAAAAAACATTCTATTTTAACCTAAAAGGGTTCAGCTTACTCTTAAGATTGCAAAATAAAGGACTGTCAACCTCAATTTTCCAGTGACCACTTGACTTGAACCCCCTTGAGTAACAGAATTGCATTTAATCCAAAATATTACCGGAGCTAAATTCTGATTTCAAATAGATGGAGAGTAACTACTAGTATAAGAGCACATATAACAAAGACCCCAAAGAGAGTTAAAACCAAAGAAATGAGATCTAACAACGAAGCAAACCATTACCTGGTATCCAGTGAACTTCACTCCTGGGTTATTCTCTATTTCCCACAATCCTTCATTAAATCCTTTCCGTTTGTTTGACTTTCCAAACTTGTCTTTGTATTCCTTATACGGAAAAAGGTCTTTGGGACCTAAAAATGCACTGCAGAGATATTTTAGAAATAGGATACATTTGACCTTCAAAGGTACAATATTTTTAATATCAATATCAACAAAGGTGTCAGAGCATATTTTAGTAAACAAGTTAAAAGTATAATAAACCCTCTGAGTTAGGCACGTAGCACAAAATGTCTTACACACACACTTCAAAGCGGAAAAAATAGATAGCTGGCTACATAAACCAGCAACTCTAGACTGTGCTTTGATCTTACTTTAAAAAAAATTTTTTTTACATTTATTTATTTTTGAGAGGCAGAAAGAGAGAGCATAAGTGGGGGAGGGGGAGAGAGAAGGAGACACAGAATCAGAATCAGGTTCCGGGCTCTGAACTGTCAGCACAGGGCCCGACGTGGGGCTCGAACTCACAAGCCGTGATAATATGACCTGAGCTGAAGCTGGAAGCTCAACCCACTGGGTCCCCCAGACGCCCCTGATCTTACTTTTAAATTACCAAATTATTTTTGTTTTAAAACTGGCTTTTGGTTACAAAGATAGTTTTAAACCTTTAAAGTTTATTTATTTTTGAGAGACAGAGCATGAGCAGGGGAGGTACAGAGAGAGGGAGACACAGAATCCGACGCAGGCTCCGGGCTCCGAGCTGTCAGCACAGAGCCCGACGCGGGGCTCGAACTCACAAACCGGGAGATCACCACCTGAGCCCAAGTCGGAAGCTTAACTGACTGAGCCACCCAGGCGCCCCACAAAGGTAGTTTTAAAGATGTCCCCTTTGACCACTTAAATCATCATCTTAAACTAAGGCTTATTTATGCTAATCTATACACCACATTAGCAAATTATTCACTGTTCTTTCTGTACATTAAAAAATCACATTGGTGTTTCACGAGGCACTAAACAAGAAAAAAAATCCGAAGTACAAACAGATACAATGCTACACAATTTCAACCCTACCTTAGACGAATCCCAGCCATAAAAAGAAAGTCACTTAGAATACATCCCGCGGTTGGCTAACAGATCGGAGCGTTCACGCTAGCGTCTTCGGCACGACCACCCGTGACATCAACCCGGCGAATGAGACAGCGGAGGCCCGCATCCCGGCTGACAGACACGCAAGAATCTTCCATTCCAAACTAAGGCTCACGTGTCCAGCCGTGAGACAGACCTGAGCGGACGCCTCGAACCGGTCAGGCACCACCGCGCTGTTGCGGCTTCCGGCGGGAACAGACGGACGCCCCCAGCTCAGGGAGCACGCGGCCTCGCAGCGCGAGCGGGGGTTCGGACAAAATCGGGAAGCAAAAACCACGGTACCGGTACCGCGTGCTCTTAAAAGAAACCAAGCAGGGAAGGGGGTGGCGAGTGGGCACTGAGGTCACGGGCGGCCTCGCGGGCGAGGCAGCGATCGACGCGAGGAGACGAGCCGCCCGTCAGGTCAGCCGGGGGAGAGCGGCGCGGACGCAGGGCGGGGAGGCGCCCGCTGAGTTTAAGAATCAGGCCGGGGGCGTGATTGGGATGAGGGGAGCAGGGAGGGCAGGGCAAGCGGAGGTGGTCGTTGAGGGGGCTGCGTCGGGACACAGATCAGGTGGGCCTCCAAGGCCGCCATGGAGGCTCAGGGTCAGACGAGAAACCACGAAAGGTGTGAGAAGACAAGTGACAGCTTGTGTTCTAACAGGATCCCTGTGGCCACCGTGCTGAGAACAGACCGAAGGAGAGGGCGCTGGGGCACAAGCAGGGAGTCCAATCGGGCCACTGAGGTAATGCCGGTGACCTGGGCCAGGGCGTAAGCCGTGGGGTCGGTGGGAGGGCGCGGGATTCCGAATTCACTCTCAGGAAAGGGCTAACACGATTTGTCAAGGGGCTGGAGACGGCACGTGAGAGGGATGGAGAACTGAGGTTATCGCCAAGGTTGTAGACTGAGAAATGAGAAGAACAGATTTGGCGTTTACTGAAATGAAAGATTGTTTTTTTATAGAAAAGAAATTTTTTTATGTTTATTTTTGAGAGAGAGAGAGAGAGAGAGAGAGAGACAAGAGAGTGAGCAGGGGTGGGGCAGAGAGAGAAGGAGACAGAATCTGAAGCAGGCTCCAGGCTCTGAGCAAGTGGTCAGCATAGAGCCTGATGTGGGGCTCGAACCCATGAACAGTGAGATCATGACCTGAGCCGAAGTCGGACGCTCAACCGACTGAGCCGCCCAGGTGCCCCTGGAATGAAAGATTTTTGAGAGAACAAGATTTGAGGGTGAAAAGCTCAGATTGCGATGTTAAGTTTGAAACCCCGGTCTGACATCCAAGTGAGGAGGTCAAGTAGGGAGCCGGAGAGGCGATTCTGGCACTCGGGGGAA
The DNA here is from genome assembly GCF_016509475.1 of Prionailurus bengalensis. Taxonomy (NCBI): domain Eukaryota; kingdom Metazoa; phylum Chordata; class Mammalia; order Carnivora; family Felidae; genus Prionailurus; species Prionailurus bengalensis. The sequence goes on along the minus strand of NC_057355.1, from coordinate 4,040,369 downwards.
AGGTCCGAGCCGGAGGTGTATATTTGGAAATTATCTGCAGAGATGTTGGAAACTTTGAGACTGTTACTTAATAGGTTACTGTTGAGTGTTATAAATCCCACTTTCTGACTGGGGCTTCGTACTGATTCCTCACTGCCTAGCCGATCGAAGTTTTCAAGTTGATAAAAACACCCAAGGAAGCTTTCTGCCCCCGACCACCACAACTTCCTTGACCTTTGACAGCTTGGTCAACATGACTCTATCTCACTGAATCCAGACGTAATTTTGCAGGTCACTGCACATTTTAATCAAAGGATGTCAGTGTCTTGCTTGACAAACTGAACAGGAGAAAGAAATGGACTTTGTCGATACTCCTTCTAGAGAAACGTGTCCCGCATTGTTAGACCATGGCTTTGGACTTTTCTCCGGCCTCTGACGCCACGTACAGGAGCTAACTGCGGGCTAAGCTGCCCGAGGTTCGCGTCAGCTACTGATGCTCGCCAGGGCCTGCCTGTATTTCTGTGCTGCCACGGGAGGCAGGGTTAATACGCAACTGGCCACGCCAGCTGTTGCCAGAAAGAAGAACCCCGAATGAACTGCTCTGAAACAACTACTTATTTGTTGATACACAATGTTTTTTCCTAGAACATAGACCGATAACTCCACAAATCAAATCTCCTCCCAATCGGTTAATTTTCCTGCATTTTTGTTTTCTGGCCTACCCTTTAAGGTTTGTAAAACTACAAACCTTAAAGGGTAGGCCAGAAAACAAAACTGTTCAAAGTTCCATGCTCTGAGGATGTTATTTTTTTTTTTTCTCCTGGCCAAGGCTGTCTTGAAAATTGTCCAGACTAAAACTACTGGGGTTAAGTTATAAGGAACAGAAGAACTTGGGGGTCCAATTACCTAACTGTCTGGGCGTTAGAATAAATTCCAGGCCATGTTCTGAGGAAAATTCTAGTCTGCTTAGGGGTGCTTGGCTGGCCTGCACACAGCTTTCTTGTGAAGTTCCTCACCTTTATTTCATTTAGTGAATTTTATTCATCCAACAGCTATTATTTTAAGCACTTCCCACTGGCCAGGCGCTGTGCTAAGCACCGTGTCTACAGGAGCGAGCAACACCCACGTGTACTCTGCCTCCACAGACGGGCTGAACATTAGGTACTTGCCAGGGCGTATAATCTCAGGTTCAGGGACACCCGATCCCTAATAAATGCTCTGCTGAAACAAAGTCCTGGCAGGTTTTTTTGAAGTTAGTTTTCCTCTAAATGTTTCGAAACCTACCTCTGTATAATCTAACCAGTAAAAAACGAACATATGGACTATGTTATATCGCTCCTTGGTAGAACTACTTTTACTGAACAGAGCCTCGGAAGGATGCCGTTGACTTAGATTAGTAATGCGTTAAGAATCGGTTCCGGGAAACCCTTCACACTGTTCACTGGGATGACTGTTACCCTCACCAGCTGCACACCAGGTGGTAAGCTCTTTATTTATAGTGCTTTGAAGAATGCCCAGAAAATGTTTACTAAGAGAAGTGACCACACAATGTTAGTAAATGGTTGATTTGTCCTATATAAGGAAGAGGGATAATCTTGTTTCTTAAATCCTGCCAGGTCCCAGAAATACAATAAAATCATTTGGAAACAGGTCTCAGAGAAAAAGCAAGGTAATGGTATAGATGCAAAATGGAGAAAGGAATGAGGCGAATGTAAAAATACGTAGCACGAAGCCCTCTGCGCTTATTATAGATAAAACATTTACTTCTAAGCTTTCTAGCAACCTCTCTAAGGAGGAAATCATGGTAAGCTGGATATTGCACAATGACTACTAGATAAAAACAAAAAAAGGATAAAACTAACTTCTTGAAAGAAACGCAACTATTTCTCACACGAAGACAAGAAATAAATACATCTTAAGGGCCCCCTCTCCCCTGGCTAGCTCTCTTTCGAGGCGAGCATGAACAAGGTACCAGACTGGCAGAGGCAGCAAGCTAAGAAAAAGTTCCCGCCTGGCCCTACTGCATTCAAATGAACACAAGCACAAGGGATGACCCTGAATTTGGAGATTTGTAAGATTTCATGACAGGTATTCTTTTTTAGAAAACATTTTTAAGTTTTATTTATTTATTTTGACAGAGACAGAGCAAGCAGGGGAGGGGCAGAGAGAGGCAGAGAGAGAGAGAGAGACAGACAGAGAGAGAGAGAGACAGAGAGAGAGAGACAGAGAGAGAGAGACAGAGAGATCCCAAGCAGGCTCTACACT